>NC_086106.1:32315800-32638475 GCF_963921235.1 Mobula hypostoma | reverse complement strand
TACAAGATACCGATAGATTTTGCGGACACTACATCAATTTACGTAGTTGGATTTGGCCAGGGATTCCTATTTCTCGGCGAACTACTGGTTCTCGTACCTTTAATAGAATTCTTGAAGCGCTGTTTCTCTATTCTGATAACCTTTACACGTGATGGGCTTCGGCCTGTCTGAAATATGAAATACAAACAATGTGAAAAGTCTAACAGATTGCAATGAACTTCTACCTCTCGCTATTCTTATTTATGCATTAATTTATTTATTTCGCGACAGAGCGTGGATTAGGACATTGTAAATTGTCTCGTGATCAGATTAGGATTAAATTCGGAGTTGTCAGTTGTTCCAGGGCTGCCCAATTGACAACTCCAAAATTAATCCTAAACTGATCACGAGACAGTTTACAATGTCCAATTAGACTTTCGACTGTGCATTCCATGGGAAGGGGGTACAGAGGCTCTTTATAGAGTGCGCCTGGATTGAACTCCGAACTTCGACGCCCCGAGCTGCAATAGCGTCGCGATCACCGCTACGCTACCGTAGCGCTCATAACGCATGAGACAAAGCTGACAGTGGGCGGTTTATATACTGTATTTGAAAGAGTTATAACCTGCTGCAAGAATTGGAAGAGTAATCTGATAACCGTCTAGCAGACAGTAGCAGACACCAACAGAATCAACAAACTCATTCGTAAGGACAGTGATGTTATGGGGATGGAACTGGACTCTCTGACGGTAGTGTCTGAAAAGAGGATGCTGTCCAAGTTGCATGCCATCTTGGACAATGTCTCCCATCCACTACATAATGTACTGTGTGGACACAGGAGTACATTCAGCCAGAGACTCATTCCACCGAGAAGCAACACAGAGAGTTATAGGAAGTCATTCCTGCCCCTGCCCATCAAACTTTACAACTCCTCCCTTGGAGGGTCAGACACCCTGAACCAATAGGCTGGTCCTGGACTTATTTCCTGGCATAATTTACATATTACTATTTAACTATTTATGGTTTTATTACTATTTAATTATTTATGGTGCAACTGTAACGAAAACCAGTTTCCCCCGGGATCAATAAAGTAATGACTATGACTATGACTATGACTATGTCTATTGATTATCATATCCATTATGGACATTTTATAACCAAATTTCAAAGTGTGCTGCAGTGACAATTTAGTACAGGTCTTTTATTTTTCGGATGTTTGCGGTAAGGCCCTTAAATGGTTTAGAAACAGCAAAGTCAACCGGGACACGGTTTAATTTTGCAGCATGCGTTCAGACAAGCGTCGTCTGCAATATCCATCTTCTGGACTCAGATTGGAGTGAACTGAAAGATTTCCTCGTCGTCCTATTCTTAACAGCACTCTAACGTTGCGCTTCTTGCTCAATATTCCAGACGAACAATTATGAAGAACTTGTTATCTTTGCTTTGTTGGGAAAAGTGCAGATTTGATTGACAACGCTTTTTACAAGCGAGCTAAATGTTTTTTCCAGTGTCTTTACCAAGGAGGGAAATTGTACCGACAATTTAAAATATCAAACATGTGGCATATGTGTCTGAATTACTGGAGTTATTGTGTTTCCGTACTTACCAACTTTATGTACTTCAATAACACTTAAACCCGATTTAGGACATTACAAACGAACAAATAGAATTTTCCTGCGATATTTCTCATACATTAACTTCATTATCCAAAACAACAAGTACCGTGTTCATTATTGTGCACCGAAGTCGTTCGTTCCTCTTGTGACTTGCGCCAAGCTTTTATGGCCCTTTCGTCGTTCGCAAAATGTACATTACAACTATTAACCTTGCGCCAGCTGACTTACTCTGCTTTCCTGTCGCACAGTCCGTCGAATTAAACTGATAGAGCCAGAGGGCACTACAATGCAGAGTTCACCACATGAATTCAGCAATGCTTGTTCGGTTGAATTCACCTCCCGCTTTCTGAGTTTGGCCATGAGGGAAACAAGTAAACAAAGATAAATCCACTGAGTCCGCATGATAAACTTTAACGCTGATATTCACATGGCCAACCTCCTTTGCACAGCGTTCCGACATTTTAGAGTTGAAAGCTAAACATGACATGAAGTCCTGCCAGGAAACAACATTCTTGACACTCCATCTATAAATTATTATCGCCGAGGATTACAAAATGCATCATGTAGTGAGGACCCTCTGAATGTGTTTTATTAGAATTTCATAACAAGCATATTACCTTCAAATCTCTCTCTCTCTCTCTCTCTCTCTCTCTCTCTCTCTCTCTCAGCTAACTTAGTGGCGATTGTGATCCTGTCCCGAGGAAGATGCGGTCTCTGCAGATGCATCACGCGGTACTTGGTGTCCATGGCGGTGGCGGATCTGCTGGTCGTTATCTCCGCTGTCATATTCAATCGGATTGCTGGCATTTATTTTCCATTTAGTTTTATGTTCTTGACTCCGGCTTGTACTCTGAGCACGGTGATAATTTATGCAGTGACCGAGAGTTCAGTCTGGTTGACAGTCGCTTTTACTTTTGATCGATTTGTAGCCATTTGTTGCCAGAAGTTGAAAACAAAATATTGCACCGAGAGAACGGCGGCATTTGTCATTGGGGTAATCTGTGTGTTGAGCTGTTTGAAAAGCGTCCCATGGTACTTCATCTACGAACCGCTGTACATAATTGACAATAAGCCCTGGTTTTGTACCAGAAAATTAACCTACAGCACATCACTCGTGTGGACAGTGTATGATTGGTTTGCACGAATTTTAAACCCCGGGCTGCCGTTTGTCTTAATTATACTCTGCAATGTGCTAACAGTGAGGCACATACTTGTGGCTAGCAGAGCCCGCAGAAACTTCAGGTGCCGGAACAATGGAGATGAAAAGAGCGATCCAGAGATGGAGAGTCGGAGAAAGTCTATCATTTTACTCTTCCTGATCTCCAGCAGTTTCATCCTTCTGTGGATGTAGATTTCCTATGTTGTAGATTTCCTCTATATCGAAATTTCAGGTGAACCATATTTCAGTGGTTCCAATTTCACTGACCCCAGGTTCATTCGCCAGGAAAGTGCAAATATGCTTCAGTTGCTAAGCTCTTGCACTAACACCTGTATTTATGTGGTGACGCAGAATAAATTCAGAGAGGAATTGAAGAATGCGGCACTCTATCTTTGGAAGCGAATTGCTACGTCAGTAAGATACAGGTGTAGCAAGCTGCGGATACAGTTAGTCTCTCGCTTTAAACCTGTCATCGTTCGACCTGGTATTCTATAATGAATTGGTCTCTGACGACAAATGGTCGATAAATATTTGGCGCTCTTCAACTCGTACGGTTCGCTTTTCACTGATTTTTGAGATGTGTCGGTTGTATATTTGCGTCATGAAGCTCGCCCTAGCTTGCAATTACGTCATGTCTATTGGTTTGTGATTTCCCCATTGTCTTTCAAATATTTTTTCCCGTCGTCCAGCCAATTCCACTTTCCATTAATGCCAGAAGTGGTGAGTTGTTCCTGGTTGTTTCTGAGGGCGAAATTTTTCTCGCACACTTCAGTTTTGCCGGTAGTTATTAAACTCTTCCATATAAACCTATCAGCATTAAACCCAGTCAAACATTTTTGTATAAAATGTTTCGGTCGGTACCCCAAGTGAGTCTAAGAAGGATATCGCACAGGTTCAGCGTTCGAATTCTGTTTATGAATTATAGGAATGACAACGCCACTTCTCATTTTTCAAAGCAATGAAATATAGGGTCTTAGTCTATTCTCCAGTTGGCAATCACTCCTCCCAAGGAACTGTCTTGGTGAATCTTTACTGAGTCCCTCCTATGGCAATATATTCCTCTACAATCTTGACTTATGCATGTCAGATAAGGATCATAAAAATAGAAGCTGTTGGGGAAAGTAAGTACATCAGGCAATAACTATGGGAAGGGGAAGAGACAAAGTTTCGCATGAGACACCCTTCTGCAGCTCATATCAACAGAAAAAGAATGATGTTCTCAGGGCAACAGGAAAATGTGCACGAAACGAAATAAATTTCATGAATAAAACATTATACTATCTGCCAGTGCTTGTTGGGAGATGGCAGAATATACGGTGGTTGTGTAATATGTTGTTGATGACGTTCCGGTGTACTGGAACAGAATCAACCGGCCACCTATATACAGAGATCAATATTTTTAAAACGGATTGTAGAGGAATTGTTTCTTACATAGTCAAGAAAAGAAAGAACGGAGGTTAATGTTGGGGAATTAGACATAACGAGCGGAAGACTTGAAGGTGCCCAATCAGATGGTGAGGAATTTTTTCTCCAGCTTGAGTTGGGTCACGTTATCCCATCTGCCATGGGAATCCATTCTATCAGAGAAGTTTCAGATTACCTCAAATTCGCCAGATTACGAAGAACCAGAATGATAATGCCCCCGTGTGTTGATCATGACAACCATTGCGGCTATGTTACTGAAATGAGAACAACTGTCTTGACCCTTGTAGGCAATTAATTCCATTATCGCCACCCTAGCTCTCCAAGGTGGCGTTTCCCAGAAATGTTGTCCTCCCGTTACCAGGGATTCCCATCTGTCATGGTAGACAGAGCGCCTGGCCGTATCTCTTCTGTTTTCGATATCTTTGCCCTCATCTGCCTCCTCACGTCCTCATTTTCTACCTCACCAGCATTTTGTTTCAATGGATCGTCCTTTGCATGCTCCACTTTTCGTCAAAACTTTGGCCAAGAGCGTCTCCACCCAGCTCCCTTCAGCATTTTTGTAAAGTTCGCTCCATTCGCTATTCCCGATTCCCCAATTCATCCACTCCCCCTCTCGCGACAGCCTCTTATGCTACTGTAGGACATACCACACCTGAATTCTTAGCACCTTCCTTCCCACCACCTAACCGTAAGACATCCCTTCCAAAAAGCAGCGATCGCTTGCATTTCCTGCAAACCAGTGAATGGCATTCGGAGTTCACCATGTCCTCCTCCTGCCTAGAATATCGGACATACAACTGGCTATGCAGTCCACCAGGTTGGTACCCAGCATGATGCCAAACCAAAGTAAGTCCATCTGTCACTTATGAACCCTATCCCTCTTTGCCCACCTGTTCATGTTTCTGCCCCATTTGCTCTTAAGTGGTTCTGTTCCGTCTTCTTCTACGCCGCAAACGTTCCAAGCAACTACCCGCCTCCGAGTAAAAATAAAATTGCTGTAATTCTCCTTTAATCATTCTCGTCTCACCATAACTCTAAGCCCTGTAATTTTGACCTGTTCAGACTGGATAAAAGACCATTCACCCTCTTCATGGTTCTATTAATTTTATATGCTCATTTAGCGCCCGGCGCTCAAGAGAACAGAAGATGTATCTAGAGGAACCAAACACTGGCCGATCGCTTTGCGAAGCGCTTATGTTCAAACCAGGGTGTTCAGAACTCCCTATTCCCAGGGACATCGCAATTCTCAGTCCGATTCCCACTCACCTGTCGACTCCTAGAGCGACATCCAATGGAAGCTATTGGAACAGCACCTGGTCTTCCACAGGGCACCTATGGAATAATTAATTATTCGTGTATCGGTCCTGAGAGTGGAAACACGAAAGGCAACCCAACAATATGATTGTCAGCGATCCACTTTGAGGAATGAAGTTACGAATACTTCAAACGCTGGAGTTACGAAAAATATTACGAAATCCACTCCCTGGCCTTGATGACCTTCATCTAATGGAAGCAGCTGCTACGTAGGATGGAAGGACCGCAAATTCAGGGCGGGAAACCATAGGTAGCTATCAGTCATTGAGAACTTCCTGGACTATATCTGTTGCCAAATAAGTGCAGGACGTGATAAAACAGACCGTGAAATGACTTCACCAAATGCGATTATTGTTTACTAATTACGATTAGCTCCAACCAAACATTGAATATATAATTCAAGCAATTACTTAACTTTCGATTAACAATATTTTAGTTACAGAACACTTTAATTTACATAACTCGCCACTTTTATTCGTTTCTGACCCACTCTGGATAAAACTGCCTGGGCTTAGACTTAGTGACTTCTCCTCTGCGTTGCTGACGCAGGGTTGATCTCCAGAGTTACCAACTGTTGAAGATCTAAGATTATGCAATGCCATTTCCAGTTTGCAAATGTAAAGAAGACGAAATAATGGTTAATCTGGATCTGACACAGCACAAAAAAAAATAAGGTACATAACATAAATATAATAAAAATCACGCAATAAATATAAATGCATAAGATAGCGTATATACATAGATTGATTTTACATCCATAAAGTGACGCCAGGCAAACGAGTTCTTGTACATAAGATGACTGACGGGAAAATATAAAGTACCAGTGGTTGGGGAATTGAAGGTGTGGGTTATTGGGTGGAGGTGTTGATCAGTCTTACTGCTTGACGAATGTGACTGTTTCTGACTCTCTTGGTCCCGGCGTGACTGCTACATAGCCTCCTCTCTGGTGTGAGTGAGGTAGGTGGGACATTTCATGATATCACTGGCCCTTTTCCAGCACCTTTCTGTATCCACGCCCTTGATGGCAGGTTGGCTGGTGCCGGTGATGCGTTGGTCAATTTTGACAACCGTCCTGTCCGTCGTAGCGCAGTTCCGTACCTTGCAGTGACGCAGGTTGCTAGGATGCAGGTTCCGTACCTTGCAGTGACGCAGGTTGCTAGGATGCAGGTTCCATACCCTGCAGTGACGCAGGTTGCTAGGATGCAGGTTCCGTACCTTGCAGTGACGCAGGTTCCGTACCCTGCAGTGACGCAGGTTGCTAGGATGCAGGTTCCGTACCCTGCAGTGACGCAGGTTGCTAGGATGCAGGTTCCGTACCCTGCAGTGACGCAGGTTGCTAGGATGCAGGTTCCGTACCCTGCAGTGACGCAGGTTGCTAGGATGCAGGTTCCGTACCTTGCAGTGACGCAGGTTGCTAGGATGCCGGTTCCGTACCCTGCAGTGACGCAGGTTGCTAGGATGCCGGTTCCGTACCCTGCAGTGACGCAGGTTGCTAGGATGCCGGTTCCGTACCCTGCAGTGACGCAGGTCGCTAGGATGCAGGTTCCGTACCCTGCAGTGACGCAGGTCGCTAGGATGTTCTCTCCTGCACATCTGTGCGATGGCGTGAATATAGGTTTGCATAATCCAGCTCTCTTCAGCCTCCTCGGAAAGTACAGGCTTTGCTCAGCTTTCCTAGTTGTGCATAACGTGTTCGGGGACATAACAGATTGTGCGAGATGTGCTCTCCCAGGCGTCCGAACCTGCTCAGAGTTTCCACTGTTGTGCAGCCGATGAAAAGATGGGTATAAGCCTATAAGCCTACTGACTCTCACAGCTATCTGGACTATTCCTCTTCTCACCCTGTCTCTTGCAAAAACGCCATCCCCTTCTCGCAATTCCTCCGTCTCCGCCGCATCTGCTCTCAGGATGAGGCTTTTCATTCTCGGACGAGGGAGATGTCCTCCTTTTTTAAAGAAAGGGGCTTCCCTTCCTCCACTATCAACTCTGCTCTCAAACGCATCTCCCCCATTTCACGTACATCTCCTCTCACTCCATCCTCCCGCCAGCCCACTAGGAATGGGGTTCCCCTGGTCCTCACCTACCACCCCACCAGCCTCTGGGTCCAACATATTATTCTCCGTGACTTCCACCACCTCCAACGGGATCCCACCACTAAGCACATCTTTCCCTCCCGACCCCACCCCCCCCCCGTCTCTGCTTTCCGCAGGGATCGCTCCCTACGCCAATCCCTTGTCCATTCGTCCCCCCCCCCCATCCCTCCCCACTGATCTCCCTCCTGGCACTTATCCTTGTAAGCGGAACAAGTGCTACACATGCCCTTACACTTCCTCCCTCACCACCATTCAGGGCCCTAGACAGTCCTTCCAGATGAGGTGACACTTCACCTGTGAGTTGGCTGGGGTGATATACTGCGTCCGGTGCTCCCGACGTGGCCTTCTATATATTGGCGAGACCCGACGCAGACTGGGAGACAGCTTTGCTGAACACCTACGCTCTGTCCACCAGAGAAAGCAGGATCTCCCAGTGGCCACACATTTTAATTCCACATCCCATTCCCATTCTGACATGTCTATCCACGGCCTCCTCTACTGTAAAGATGAAGCCACACTCAGGTTGGAGGAAGAACACCTTATATTCCGTCTGGGTAGCCTCCAACCTGATGGCATGAACATCGACTTCTCTAACTTCTGCTAATGCCCCATCTCCCCCTCGTACCCCATCTGTTATTTATTTTTATACACACATTCTTTCTCTCTCTCTCCTTTTTCTCCCTCTGTCCCTCTGACTATACCCCTTGCCCATCCTCTGGGTCCCCCCCCCCCCCCGCTGTCTTTCTTCCCGGACATCCTGTCCCATGATCCTCTCATATCCCTTTTGCCAATCACCTGTCCAGCTCTTGGCTCCATCCCTCCCCCTCCTGTCTTCTCCTATCATTTTGGATCTCCCCCTCCCCCTCCCACTTTCAAATCTCTTATTAACTTTTCCTTCAGTTAGTCCTGACGAAGGGCCTCGGCCTGGAACGTCGACTGTACCTCTTCCTAGAGATGCTGCCTGGCCTGCTGCGTTCACCAGCAACTTTGATGTGTGTTGGGTGTGAGTGCTCCCGGTTTTCCTGAAGTCGATAACCATCTCCTTTATCTTATTTTGAGGAAGGGTTAAGGATTACCGTTGGTAATCTCGTGAAGCACGTGCATGCGTTTATTCCTTTCGCTTACTTATTTTACTCCGTTCTTTGTTGCCGTTGTACAGCTATAAGTCCAGTCCTTAACCACACAAGTATTTATTTCGTTAACCCCTCTAAAATCCTGCTGGCGCTATTCCACAATTATTACAATCATCTGTTTCTTAATTATCAGAGTGCCCGTTTATGCAATTATCAAGCCATCCCTTTCGCAACCCATCCATGTGATAAAAATCCTTATTTGATCCTTTTCTTCTCCGGGATAGTAGGATGCTACACAGGATTGTGAACGTGACTCAGCTTTGTGACAAGAAGGCAAGGAGGCAAATGGTTTTGTGGAAACTTTCTGTGAGGTGAGCAGCCGGCGGAGAATCCTTCACCACTAATCTGGCCCCACAGAGACTTCCACCAAAGGGTGAAGTACACAGAATCGATATAGCTAGTGCATTTGTACTCTGAAGATGATTCAGTAAGTTTTTCATCATGGGTTCCTGTGCAGGGTAAGTGCGGACGGATGGGAATACCATAGCGGAGTGGAGAGAGGAATGGCCAGACTGACAGAAAACAGGGTGTCGATAAATGGCTCGTTGAAGGATTGGCAGCAATAGCCAGCATGATGTTACAGGGAGAAGCAAGATGTGATAGATAGGAGGGGGGAGTCGCCCCTAAGTTACAAGAGGCGGGTACCATGGTGACTATCGGGAGAAGCAGAGGGAATAGGCATCCAGTGCTGATTAACCCTGTGACCGTTCACGTCGAGAATAAGTATACCTCTGGCGCTGTCTGGCTGTATGGCTCACAAAGGAAGTGGGAAGGGGTAGAGGTGAGCAGTAGTGATAGGGGTTCCATAATTAGAGAGTCAGTAAGCAGATTCTGTGGATGTGAAATAGGCTGGCGGGTGATATGTTGCCTCCCAAGTCAGAATCGAGTCATGGCATTCTAAAGGAAGAGGCTGTATAAGACAGAAGTCGTAATACTTATTGGTGCTACAGACATAGGTGGGGAAAGGGAGGAGGCCCTGAAGAGAGAATATAGGGAGTTAGGCAGCAAGCTAAACGGAAGGACATCCAGGATAGGATTCTCTGAATATCCGCCAGTGCTATGCGCCAGTGAGGGCAAAAATGGAATGATTTGTCAGATGAGTGTTTGGCTTGAGGAACTGGTACAGGGATAGGGTTTCATATTTAGACTATAAGACTTTAAAACCATTAGGTAGAAGAGCACAATTAGGCCATTTGGCCTATCGAGTCCACTCCGACATTTTATTATGGGTGATCCAATCTTCCTCTCAACCTCAATCTTCTGCCTTCTCCCAGTATTCCTTCATGTCCTGACCAATCAAACTCTGTCTTAAATACACATAAAAACTTGGCCAAAACAGCTGCTTGTGGCAAAGAATTCCACAGATGCACCACTCTCTGGCTAAGAAATTCCTTCTCATAAAAAACAAAAACAACAGGAATTCGGCAGATGCTGGAAATTCAAGCAATACACATCAAAGTTGCTGGTGAACGCAGCAGATTCCTTCTCATCTCCGTTCTAAAAGAACGCCCCTCTATTCTGAGACTGTGTTCTCTGGTCTTAGACTCTCCCAGTATATGGAATATCCTCTCCACATTCCACTTATCAAGACCTTTCACCATTCGATAGGTTTCAATGACGTCAGCCTTCATTCTTCTGAATTTAGTGAATACAGGCCCAGAGCCATCAGACGCTCTACATACGACAAACCATTCAATCCTGGAATCATTTTCGTGAACCTCCTTTAAACCCGCTCCAGGGTCAGCACATCCCTTCTAAGATAAGGGGCCCAAAACGGTTCATAATGCTCCATGAGGCCTCCCTGGTGCTTTATAAAGTCTCAACATTATATCAAAGTTGCTGGTGAACGCAGCAGGTCAGGCAGCATCTATAGGAAGAGGCGCAGTCGACGTTTCAGGCCGAGACCCTTCGTCAGGACCCTGATGAAGGGTCTCGGCCCGAAACGTCGACTGTACCTCTTCCTAGAGATGCTGCCTGACCTGCTGCGTTCACCAGCAACTTTGATGTGTGTTGCTTGAATTTCCAGCATCTGCAGAATTCCTGTTGTCAACATTATATACTTGCTTTTATATTCTAAACCTGCTAACATCACATTTGCCTTCCTTCCCACCGACTCAATCTGCAAATTAACTTTTCGGCAACCCAGCACGGGGACTCCCAAGACTCCGCACACCATGCGCCTTCTTTTTTTTTTGTATTTAGAAAATAGTCAACTTTTTCATTTCTTCTATCAAAGTGCATGACCATGACTTCGTGAAACTGTATTCTATCTGCCATTTCTTTACCCATTCTCCTAATCTGTCTAAATCCTTATGTAGACTCTCTACGCCGTCAAAACTACCTGCCACCCCACCTATCTTCGTATCGTCTGCAAACTTTGCAACAAAGCCATCAATTGCATTATCCAAATCAGTGACATATAACATAAAAAGAATCGGTCCCAACACAAACCCCTGTGGAACACCACTGGTCGCTGGCAGTCAACCAGACGAGCCGCTTTATTCCCACTTTTTGCCTCCTACCAATCAACCACTGCTTCATCGATGCTGGAATCTTTCCTATAATAACATGGGCTCGTAGCTTGTTAAGCAGCCTCATGTGTGGCACTCGGTCAAAGGCACTCTAAAAATCCAAGTAAACAACTTTAAACGATTCTCCTTTCTCTGTCCTTGTCATGGTCCGGATTGGGTCCCTTTAAATTTACCTTGTTTATGTTACGATCCGGACCGTTGATTCCCTGTTTTCCCGTGTCCCTCGACTTTGGTGATTAGAGGGAACTAACACTCGGCTGAACCGGTAGTTTATAGTCTCCCGCTTTCAGCCGTTCGGGCGGGAGGGTCTGCAAAGTCACCAAGCTACGGCGTGCCAATGTCATCAGGCCGAAGCAACCTAGTCTCCGCCCGAAGCAAGTGCCGGTAATTCGCCTTTCCTTACCGGAGCAACCCTGTCAAGTTACCCCGCTAAAGCGAGCCTGCAAAGTTTCCTCACTGAGGTGGGTCCGTCAGTTAATCCGCCGGAGGGAATCAAGAACAGCTGTCGACTGTTCCCGGGCTGAGTCGAGAGCTCGCCACTACCCCGGAGGCCCCAAGTCAAGTCCTGGCCCTGGCGGCATTCCAGCACCAAGTCAAGTCCTGTCCCTGGCGGCTTCCCAGTTCTGAGTCAAGTCCTGGCCCTGGCGGTCTGTGATTCCTGTCCTAACCCCTTGTCTGAATCCCTTCTCTGCCCCTCTCGCCTCTAGCCCTCGTCTGCAGCCCCCGCCTGCACTTCGGTCTATTTCCATCACTGGAGCTAGATAGGTACTGTCTGGTGTTCATTCGTGTTGGTCTTGTCTTATCTTGTCTGGTCCTTGCCTCCATGGGGTAAGTCAGGCCGTCTTGCCATTGCCCCGCGGGGAGTCATGTCTTGTCTTGTCCTGTCTTTGCCTCAGTGGGGTAAGTCAGGCCGTCTTGCCGTTGCCCCGCGGGGAGTCATGTCTTGTCGTGTCTTGTCCTCGCCTCCGTGGGGTAAGTCAGGCCGTCTTGCCGTTGCCCTTCGGAGGGTCATGAGTCCCGGCCCTATGTCCTGTACCCAAGGAGGGGTCCCGACTCTGTGTTCCGTGTATGTGTCCATGGTTCCATGTACCTGCTCCCCGAGACCTAGGCTCTGTGTTCCCATGTTCCTCCTCTCCCTAGCCCATGTCATGTCCTTGCCTGGTTCTGGGGTCCGAGCCCGAGGCAAGACCCAGGTACTGGGTCCTTGCCCAGTCTCTGGCTCGGAATCCATACCCTAGCCTCTTCATGTCTCCTCTAGTTCTGGGAGCCGATTCCGAGTCCTAGCCCAGACCCTTGGTCCCAGCCTAGTCGTACTCCTGGGTCCTTGATCAGTTTGCTATTTCCTGCTCCTGCCTTGCTCTCCTGGTATCGAACAATAAACTAAATCTAAGTAACCTCACAAGATGTGTCTTACATTTGGGTCCACCCTCGCTCCCAATGCCCCCCCCCCCCCGCCCCATTGTGACAGTCCTTCTTGTTGTTTCTTCAAAGGATTCCAACAGATTTGTCAGGCAAGATTTTCTCTTGATGAAACTATGTTTACACGGCCTGTTTTATCCTGCGCTTCCAAGTACACCGGGACCTCACCCTTGATAATCGACTTCAACATCTGCCCATCCACTGAGATCAGACGTACTGGCCTATAATTTCCTCTCTTCCGCCGCCTTGGAGAGTGGAGTGACATTTGCAATTTTCCAGTCTTCCAGAACAATACAGAATCGAGTAATTCTTGAAAGATCATTACTAATGCCTCCACAATTTCTTCAGCTACCTCTTTCAGAACTCTGGGGTGTATACCATCTGGTCCAGGTGACTTATCTACCTTCCGACCTTTCAGTTTTCCAAGAACCTTCGCTCCAGTAATGGTAAGTTCATGACCCATGACACTTGGCACTTCCACCACACTGCTGGTGTCTTCCACAGTGAAGAATGGTGCATAATTCAATTCTTCCGCCGTTTCCTTGTCCCCTCTTACTACCTCTCCAGCATCGTTTCCCAGTGGTCTGATATCCACTCTCGCCTCTCTTTTACACTTTATGTATCTGAAGAAACATCTGGTATCCTCTTGAATATTATTGGCTAGCTTACTTTAGTGTTCCATCTTTACCTTCTTAGTGACGTTTTTGTTGCCTTCTGTTAGTTTTTTAAAACTTCCCAATCCTCTAACGCCATTAATTTTTGTTCTATTATACGCCCTCTCTTTGTCTTTATTGCTTGCTTTGACTTCTCTTGGTAGCCATGGTTGTGTCATCTTTCCTTTAGAATACTGCCCCCTCTTTGGGATGTATATATCCTGTGCCTTACGAATCACTTCCATAAATTCCAGCCATTGCTGCTCTGTCGTTATCCCTGTCAGTGTCCTTTTCCAATCAATTCTGGCCAACTCCTCTCTCATGCCTCTGTAATTTCCTTTCTCCACTGTAATACTGATATATCTGACCTTAGCTTCTGTTTCTCAAATGGCAGAGTGAATTCGATCAAATTATCAATTGATCATATCAATTTTCCCTAAGGGTTCTTTTACTTAAGCTCTTCAATCAATTCCAGATCACTGCACATCACCCAACCCAGAATAGCTGATCCCTTCGTGGATTCAACAATCAGCTGCTCTAAAAGATCATCTTGTAGGCACTGTAGAAATTCACCCTCCTGGAATCCAGCAGCAACCTGATTTTTCCAATCTACTTGCATATTGAAATCCCTCGTGACTATTACTACATTGCCCTTTTGTCATCCATTTTCTGTCTCCCGTTGTAATTTGTAGACCACATCCTTATTAATATTTGGAAGTCTCTATAGAATTCCCATCAGGTACCTTTTCCCCTTGCAGTTTCTTACCTCTATCCACAATGATTCAATACCTTCAAACCCTATGTCACCTCTTTCTAATTATTTAATTTCATTTTTACCAACAGACCAACGCTGCCCCTCTGCCTTCCTACCTGTCCTTTCGATATACTCTAATGTGTATCCTTGGATATTAAACTCCCAGCTAAAATATTCTTTTAGCCATGATTTAGTAGTGCCTACAACATCATACTTGCCAACCTCCAACTGTTCTACAAGTTCATCTACTTTATTCTGTATACTGTGCGCATTCGAAAGTAACACCTTCAGTTCTGTGTTTCTGAATCATTGGGATCTCTTCTGGGAAATATGGACAAAAACGCTGGGTTATACCTGAACCCGAGGAGGATCAATACCCTTGTGGATAGGTTTGCTAGAGCTGTTGGGGAGGAGTTAAACCAATTTGGCAGAGATATGTGAACAGTAGTAATGGGCCTGAGGATGGGTCAGTTAGTGAAGAACTAGATGCAGTGTGTAGTGAGGCTGTGGGGAAGGACAGGCAGATGACAGGGCAAAAACGTAGACAGTGGGATGAGTTAAAGTGTAAGGGGGGGGCAGAAATCAAAAAGGGGATAAATACAGGGCTGAAGGTATTATATTTGAATGCACGCAGTATGCAGAATAAGGTAATGATCTTGTAGCGTAGTTTGATTAACAGGTATGATGTTGTGGGCATCTCTGAAACAAAATCATAGTTGGGAGATTGACATCCAAGGATACACACTGTATCGTAAGGACGGGCAGGTAGGCGGAGGGGCTGGGTGGCTCTATTAATAAAAAATGAAATCAAATCCTTGGGTGATATGAGATCTCAAGATGAGAATCCTCTGGTTAGAGTTAAGAAACTGCAAGGGTTAAAAGACCCTGATAGGTGTTATAGCATGTTAGATACGTGAGTTATGACCAAAGAAAAAAAGTAGCTTCAGCGCAAGGGTGTTTCGTAGGTGCGTCAAAAATTGAACTTACAAAAGCTAGTGAAAATAGTGAGAAGAAAAATGCCCAAAATTTACAAAATGGTAGTTACAAGGAAACGTATTAATAGCTCCGTACTGATTCTTGTCCAGTGTGAAGTCCTAGCAGCCCCGATCTCTCTCTTTCTTTTATTGAGGGTGATGAGCTCCGTTTTATTCGGCATTAGGACATGCCATCTTTACCCACAAAGTTAACTTCAGACTTCACGTGAATTAGAATATGATTCACTCCACAATGTAGTTACAAATCATACTACAAAACAAACAGAAGTATTTACTTTAAATATAGTGCACAAACAACACATACACGTTTACACGTCCCCATTATTAAAGAAATGGAGTAAAGCCAACCCAGTGCATCAGCTCGTTCTCGGACCCAAGAATGAAACAGAACGCTCAATATAATCGCACACCTACAGGTAAGTACAAATAAAGAAAAAAATGCACTAAACTTTGCTGTCTGACTCTAAATATAGCAATGTGGAGAGAAAGCAGTGGGTCAATTTTCAGAATATACCGGGAAGACACGGAAGTGCGTACACTCAGCGCAACGACAGCAGAATGACAAGGAAATGCCTGCATGTGAATGAATGGCGAGTGTAAGTGCACTTCGTCACAGTCCTCCGAACGATAACCAGGATGTGGGCTACAAATCACAACGGGAGATAGAAAAGGCATGTGAAAAGGAGAATGTTGCGATAAACATGGGGGATTTCAATATGCTGTTAGATTAGAAATATCAGGTTGGTGCTGAATCTCAAGAGAGGGCATTTATAGAATGCCGACCAGATGGCTTACTAGAGCATCTTATGTTTGAGCCCACTCGGGGAAGGCAGTTCTGGTCTGGGTGTTTTGTAATAACACAGATTTGAGGTGGAGGCTTAACGTAAAGGAAGCCTTAGGAGGCAGTGATCGCAACATGATAGAACTCACCGTGCAGTTTGAGGAAGAGAAGATATACTCTACAGAGTTACAGAGCATGAGAGATCATCTGACTAAAGATGACGGGACAAAGGACACGAGTAAGGATGACGGAAGGCGAAGGAATGATACACCCCTAAGATAAAGAAGTATTCCAAAGGGGATGAGGCAACCGTGGATAACAAGATAAGTCTAAGACAGCATAAAAGCACAAGAGCGGTCATGTAATATAGCAGGAATTCGTGATAAGGTCGAGGATTGGGAGGCTTTTAAAAACCAACAGAAGGCGATTAAAAAAGCCATAAAGAGAGAAAAGACGAAATATGAAGGCAAACTTGCCAATAATCTGGAAATCTCTGCCACAGGAACAGTTGAGGCCAGTTCATTGGCTATATTTAAGAGGGAGTTAGATATGGCCCTTGTAGCTAAAGGGATCGGGGGTATGGAGAGAAGGCAGGTACAGGGTTCTGAGTTGGATGATCAGCCATGATCATACTGAATGGCGGTGCAGGCTCGAAGGAACGGATGGCCTACTCCTGCACCTATTTTCTATGTTTATATGTTTCTATAATAATAGAGGTTACAAAAAGTTTTAAAACTTCTTTTGATTTAAAACAATTGTGCATTTCGTTTCTTCCCGCGTTTTACCCCGGGTCATAATACACTTTAAACTGAGCATAAGGTGTTACCAAATAAACGGTATGTATTCGGGACAGATTGGAAGGTCTGTCCCCCTTCTAACGTTCAAAGTTCCTCCACAATTTCCTCATTCATTTCGATCCAATAATGAAGGCAAAGTCCATAAACATTAAATGCAAATTCCCAGACTTAAACACTAACCCATTTGCAACAGAGGTGAGAGTACCGAGTATCGTTTGTCTTCTTAATAATGGTTTGACCTGCCAACTATCTTTTCGTGATTAATGCAGAATGCTTATATCCCTCTGAACATCAATCATTTACAGCCTCTCTCCATTTAGACAATTATCTGTTTTTGATTGATCTGAACAAAGTGTATGACCTCTCATTTTTCCATATTAAACACTATTTGCCAGAGTTTCACTCAATCACTCAATCTATCCATATGCCAGATCGGAGTAACAGTGTTCTAGAAACATAGAAACATAGAAAACTTACAACCAATACGGGCCCTTCGGCCCACTAAGCTCTGCCGAACATGTCCCTACTTTAGAACTACCTAGGCTTTACCCATAACCCTCTATTTTTCTAAGCTCCATGTAGCCATCCAGGAGTTTCTTAAAAGACCCTATAGTTTCCGCCTCCACCACCGCCGCCAGCAGCCCATTCTACGCACTCACCACTCTCTGCGTAAAAAACTTACCCCTGACATCTCCTCTGTACCTACTTCCAAGCACCTAAAAACTATGCCCTCTCGTGCTAGCCATTTCAGCCCTGGGAAAAAGCCTCTGATTATCCACACAATCAATGTTTCTCATTACCTTGAACACCTCTATGAGGTCACCTCTCATCCTCCGTCACTCCAAGGAGAACAGGCCGAGTTCACTCAACATGTTCTCATAAGGAATGCTCCCCAATCCAGGCAACATCCTTGTAGATCTTCTCTGCACCTTTTCTATGGTTTCCACGTCCTTCTTGTAGTGAGGCGACCAGAACTGAGCACAGTACTCCATGCTGGTTCTGACAAGGGTCCTATATAGCTGCAACATTACTTCTCGGCTCTTAAACTCAATCCCACGATTGATGAAGGCCAAAGCACCGTATGCCTTCTTAACCACAGAGTCAACCTGCGTAGCAGCTTTGAGTGTCCTATGGACCCGGACCTCAAGATCCCTCTGATCCTCCACACTGCCAAGAGTCTTACCATTAATGCTATATTCTGCCATCATATTTGAACTACCAAAATAAACCACCTCACACTTATCTGGGTTGAACTCCATCTGCCGTTTCTCAGCCCAGTTTTGCATCCTATCAATGTTCCACTTTAACCTCTGACAGCCCTCCACACTATCCACAACACCCCCAACCTTTGTGCAGATTTACTAACCCACCCCTCCACTTCTTCATCCAGGTCATTTATAAAAATCACAAAGAGTAGGGGTCCCAGAACAGATCCCAGAGGCACACACTGGTTACCGGCCTCCATGCAGAATATGACCCATCTGCAACCACTCTTTGCCTTCTGTAGGCAAGCCAGTTCTGGATCCACAAAGCAAGGTCCCCTTGGATTCCATGCCTCCTTACTTTCTCAATAAGTCTTGCATGGGGCAGCTTATCAAATGCCTTGCTGAAATCCATATACGCTACACCTACGGCTCTACCTTCATCAATGTGTTTAGTCACATCCTCAAAAAATTCAATCAAGCTCGTAAGGCACAAACTGCCTTTGGCAAAGCCATGCTGACTATTACTAATCATATTATGCCTCTCCAAATGTTCATAAATCCTGCCTCTCAGGATTTTCTCCATCAACTTACCAACCACTGAAGTAAGACTCACTGGCCTTTAATTTCCTGGGCTATCTCTACTCCCTTTCTTGAATAAGGGAACAACATCCGCAAACCTCCAATCCTCCGAAACTGCTCCCGTGCTCATTGATGATGCAAAGATCATTGCCAGAGGCTCAGCAATCTCCTCCCTCGCCTCCCACAGTAGCCTGGGGTACATCTCGTCCGGTCCCGGTGACTTATCCAACTTGATGTTTTCCAAAAACTCCAGCACATCCTCTTCTTTAAAATCTACATGCTCAAGCTTTTCAGTCCACCGCAAGTCATCTCTACATTTGCTAAGATCCTTTTCCATAGTGAATACTGAAGCAAAGTATTCATTTAGTACTTCCGCTATTTCCTCCGGCTCCATACACACTTTTCCACTGTCACACTTGATTGGTCCTATTTTCTCACGTCTTATCCTCTTGCTCTTCACAAACTTGCAGAATGCCTTGGGGTTTTCCTTAATCCTGTCCACCAATGCCTTCTCATGGCCCCTTCTTGCTCTCCTAATTTCATTCTTAAGCTTCTTCCTGCTAGCCTTATAATCTTCTAGATTCCTATCTTTACTTAGTTTGTTGAACCTTTCGTAAGCTCTTCTTTTCTTCTTGACTAGATTTACAACAGCCTTTGTACACCACGGATCCTGTACCCTACAATCCTTTCCATGTCTCATTGGAACGTACCTACTCAGAAATCCACGCAAATATCCCCTGAACATTTGCCACACTTCTTCCGTACGTTTCCCTGAGAACATCTGTTTCCAATTTATGCTTCGAAGTTCCTGCCTGATAGCCTCAATATTTCCCCTTACTCCAATTAAACGTTTCCCTAACTTATCTGTTTCTATCCCTCTCCAATGTTATGGTAAAGGAGATAGAATTGTGATCACTATCTCCAAAATGCTCTCCCACTGAGAGACCTGACACCTGACCAGGTTCATTTCCCAATACCAGATCAAGTACAGCCTCTGCTCTTGTAGGCTTATCTACGTATTATTTCAAGAAACCTTCCTGAACACACCTAACAAGCCCTCCTCCATCTAAACCCCTCAGTTTAGGAAGACGCCAGTCAATATTCGGGAAATTAAAATCTCCCACCACAACAACCCTATTATTATTACACCTTTCCAGAATTTGTCTCCCTATCTGCTCCTCGATGTCCCTGTTGCTATTGGGTGGTGACTTCACAACATGCATTTCCCTCTATTGTTATATCATCCACAAACATGGAATCCTGACTTGGAGATCCCTCCTCCATGTCACCAACTGAGGTACAAGGATCGATCCCTGAGGTGTTCCACCCTTACATGCCTCCATCCGCAAAGGAGCTCTTTTACTCCGAATCTCATGTCTTCCATTTTCAATGCATTTACTGCAATACTAAAAATCTGAATTAGATTTGTTATTGTCGACTTAATGGCGTGATTTGCTGTTTATATTCCCCTCTTCTTCTTGAGAGAACTCACTGAAAAGAATCCTTTGTGAAATTAGTAACGCATTTCGCCTGATCTTAATCCACGGATTGGAAAGATTTTGTTATATGAAAGACCAAACAAAATACAATTTGTGCTTTTGTCATTTTATATCAAAGAAACAATTTCGGTACCCCTTTCTCCTGTGTGAACATTGTATAAAATGTGCGCAGTAACCCATTGTGAAGACCAGGAAGAGTATTGTGTGGCCAATTCACAAATTGCTTCTCACGCTTATCTCAAAATAAGCCAAATAATGTTTAAAAGTTTTAAGTGTGGCAATCGATCCCCCGGGTTCATGAGGATCAATAAACTCGACATTAATTCCTCACAGCTATGCTGACAAACTCGTATTCAGTCGATATGTTTTATATAATACGAAGGTGTTGTTCCGTTGCATTAGTAAATGAGATTTGTCTTGATTGACAGTTCCCCATATTATAATAGATTCTCTTGCATTGTGAGAGAGTAGATCGGCTACATTATGAAAACACAGGTAGTGTTGTGTACATTGTTTACAATGCATCATATTAACCTCATTTGCTACTTCGTTACATTTAGGACAGCGTGCCTCTGATACGCCCCATCTGATTCTTGTCCAATGCCAACGCCTTTGTCATATGATTTGGTTGCCCGTAGATCCTCTCGAACCTTCGCTGCCAGTATCAAGTTATTCGCTCGAGCAAGAGATGGTATCTGAATTCAGTCAAAACTCCTACGAAAATAATGCCGCGCATGACCTAATTATCACTAAACTTCATGTCCCAGGAGTGCAAATATTACCCAACTTACTTGAAAAATAAAGATCAAGAACAGCTGCTAAGCCAGTTTCTCTCAAATACTAACCCATATGGGGCAAAATGACTCTCCGCAGATTTCAAGCAACTGTAACTGAGAGAGTCTTTAGACGGAAGAAGCAACTTCTGCCTGACCCTCTGCCAAGAGGAGAGATGCTCGCTCCCCAGACCAAATGCACAGCAGAACCAGTGGTCCAGTTTATGCCATTACTACCCTGAGCTTACAGTATTTGTAGTTTCTGGCGAGTGCTTTACTAATCCAAGGACTATCCAAGTTCACTGTTCATAGAATGTACAAATGAATGTGTGTATTGAGCTGTTTAAAAAGCGTTCCCAGGTACTTTATCGACCGCTACAGGGACGAGGTCCAGCACCTGACCGCGTGCCGTGCCGACAACAGCCTGGTCCTTAACACCCAGAAGACCCAGGAGATCATTGTGGACTTCAGGCATGCTAGGAGCCACACTCACGTCCCTATCTACATCAACGGAGCTGTAGTGGAGCGTGTATCAAGCTTCAAATTCCTTGGTGTCCATATTTCCGAGGATCTCACCTAGTCCCTGATCTCCTCCATCCTGGTCAAAAAGGTGCAACAGCGCCTTTAGTTCCTGCGGAGCATCAAGGAAGCTCACCTCTGTCCCAGGATACTGACGGACTTTTACCGCTGTACCGTTGAGAGCATACTCACCAGCTGCATCTCAGTGTGGTATGGCAATTGTCCCGTATCGGACCGCAAAGTACTCCAGTGTGTAGTGCAAACTGCCCAACGGATTATCGGCACTCAATTGCCCACCATTGAGAACAACTACCATAAAAGCTGCCTGGGCAGGGCGAAAAGCATTATCAGGGATGCATCTCACCCTAACCACGGACCTTTTACTCTCCTCCCATCCAGTAGGTGCTACAGGAGCCTCCGCTCCCGCACCAGCAGGCACAGGAAGAGCTTCTTCCCTGAGGCTGTGACACTGCTGAACCTCACATCACAGCGCTAAACAGTACTGCATCTGTATTGTACTGTCTCAGTACTTTTCTATTTGTGTGCTGTAGCACTTTCTTTATTCACAGTTATTTTTGTAAATAATACTATTCTTTGCATTTCTGGTTAAATGCTAAATGCACTTCATTGACTTAGTATTTGTACTCGGCACAATGACAATAAAGTTGAATCTAATCTAATCTAATCTAATTTTAACATTGTGTCGCGACTTTGTAACGTAGCATTAAGCTATCACACAGCCATTCCGTGGACAATATATGATTGACTTGCGCCTATTTTAAACCCGGGACTTCTGTTTTAATTTAACTTTTCAATGCACTGACGGTCAGATATATTCTAATGTCTAGTTGGTCCCGAAGGAGACTCAGGGGCCTGAGCAATGGAGAGAATCATAGCGATCTGAAGACGGAGAGCTGGAGAAAGTCCATCGTTTCACTCTTCGCCATCTCCGGCAGTTTATTCTTTCTGTGGATGACATATGTTGCTGATTTCCTCAATGTGGAAATTTCAAATGAACCCTATTTCAGAGTTTCCGATTTCAATGGCCCAAGGGAAGTGGAAACAGCTTCCGCTTCTTAGCTGCTGCACCCATACCTGTATTTATCTGATGATCCACAGTCGGTTCAGAGAGGAATTAAAGAACGCTGTGCTGTTTCTCCAAAAACGTATTGCAGCTCTAAGAAGCTAGCGGATGTTCCAACTAGATTTTGACCTCCAATTTCTTATGTGAGATTTTCTTTCTTATAGGGGAACGTCGAACTTCGACTCAGACCATGAGAGGCCTGCGTCGGGCATTTTCATTCCTTACAAGGCACAGATTGGAAGTCTGTGTGGGGCGCCACTCCTCGCACAAACACTAGAGCAATGTGTGGTTAAGTGCCTTGCTCAAGGACACAAACACGCTGCCACAGCGTGCCTTACAACTGATAAGTTGTAATGAAGTTAGTCGTCCGCAGACGTGTAAAATGGATAACGAATAACCTTCCGGCATCTTTAATCTCGCCTGATTGTCATACTTTGATACAAAAGCAAAATCAGAAACAAGAACAGAAGTAAAAGGGGTACCCAGATCCGATCATAGGTTTTCACAATCAATGCTTCGAAGATCTATCCTGCGCATCTTCGCAAGACCCGGGAAAACACCAAATAACAGCAATAGATTCCTGTCTTTCAAGGGGACAGACCTCGCCTTTGACGTCAACAACTTATCGTTCTCTTTTTCTGAACTTCGGTCTATTTACCCAAGCGCCTGTTGCGTTGGAATAACCGGGTATCCACCGCCATTCAGGATTTCGAATTGGAACTCATGTGATTTGTCTTCACATTTACCCTTAATTATTGACTGTTTCTTTTGTGGCCCGAATTACAGACTTCAGGAGAAAAACATATCGTTCCATTTCCACACTAGCAATTTCATCTGAACCTTTTTATGTTTTATAATGAGGTCCCGTCCATCTTCTGAAGAATAAAGTTACCTTCTTACCAAGGCCGTAAATCGATTTAAATAGAGCGCTCTGAACATAGTAGGAAATAATGACATAATGATGATGATAATCAGTTTAATAATAATAATAGTAATCTCAACGTTTTTGTTTCCTTCTTTCCTAGCATTGTGGTTCATTTGCCTCTCGGATGTAGTAACGGATCGAAGGGATGAACAGCGTTCAGAAAATGTGTGATATCAATTCCAGTATTGTGTATATTGTAGCCGTGTTTTCCATCTATCTCGTTATTGCATAACCTTCTAGGATATGTGGATATTTTTTCTCGTGATTCTATATTTAGTTTTAAAATCAAACTCTTGGGACTACATTTTTCGCGGTTCCTCCCTGCCGGCTGCATCGATTCACACTTGGCTAGATGAACTCCGAGCAGGCAGCTGTCAGCTTGACTGATCTTCCATTGTAAAGAGTCACTGAGTTCTCTCAAACGGACGTAGCCTTCGCTTCAACTTGTCCATTCTGATCAAGGTTCTTACCTGAGCATTCCCCACTTTATTCCGAGTTTTGTCTCTTCTTAATTTAGCTGGAATCTGCATACTGTATCCCGATCGACATGATTTAATGGCAAGGGAAGGATCAGGCAAGATATTATTCCTCGCCCAAAAGGAGTCTGTAAACTCTTGAAGAAGATTTCTATATCCTCCCTTGAACGCTGCATTTCAGATCGTCATGGATTGTGAGATATTGAGAAGCCATTCATACTGTTCCTTACTGAATGTACAACCTACTTTAATAGATTAGCAATTGGAACGGGGAGGCACTTAGTTCCTTAATAAAGGAAGACGAACAGAATAATCTATGAGCACAAGTTAGTTCAGCCACTCAAATAGTTTATGCATATTATTCGAATTAATTCCATTTATGCAACTTGATTCTGATTGTTTTTCCTAACCTGATTTAATGCTTTAATTTGACATCTCAGACTTGAATAGCAGTATCCTTTATCTCCTGTTGTACAAAGGATCTCTGGATTTCTGCATCGTTACTGAGGTCCAGCCACTTTGAGCAAATGCTCAGTTTTCTGCCTCATCATTAATGCCCTTGCCATCACTATCAGTTGCATTCAGTTTGTTACACACTGCTGCTTGATAACACCCGCCCCACTGAGAGCTTGCTGGATGTCCTTTGAAAAAGGGTCTGTGATACGCATTGCTTATGATGCCTGATGCTGCCCTGTTGGAATGGCCCGAGATGGAAACATCCGTGTAGGCATCTTTAATCCACGGAGTTATTTCTTCATCAAATCACACAATTATTATGACACAGGAAGAGGCTCTTCTGCTGCGGACCACATTCCGACTTCCATTGGAACAGCTGGCAGATTCCCTCTTTCTCCGTTGCCTTGAAAATTGTTTGCTCTGAAGATTCAAACTAGTTGTTTTACACGTTTCATTACCGCTGCAGCCAACGAGTTCCCGATCGCGAACACTCTTGAATTAAAAGTTGCTTCTTTTTTTTTGGTTCTCCTTCCCCCTTTGCCTAATCTGTTAACCCTGTACCTCCTGTCCATTGCACTACTCCCTGATGTGATCCACTTCCCTCTGTCTACCTCACTGGAAGCCAAGCAAGCAGTCAACCTTCAAATTTTCCTTCAGTCTTCCCAGTTCCCTGGAGTGAAGGAGTTAGCCCTTTCAAATTTCTGGAATCTTGCTCAACAGAATTCCAGCACAAAAAGAAACTCATCCCTCTCCCTTCCCCCGTCAGCAGTTTGAATGGAAAGTTCACTTCTTGTCTCCCTGATCCGCCCGTCCGTCCTCTCCGCCTTCAGGCGCTACTTCCGAAGCAACTGCAGAAGATGTTACGCTTATCCTTTAAACTGGTTCCCTTTCACTATTCAGTGGATACAATTTGTCTTTCCGGGTGAAATTTCGGGTCAATTTCAGTTCCTGTAATGTAGGCACTGCATTCAGAGTCAATAACATGAACTCCGCTACTTTATAGAAATCAAATGTAAGTTGCTGATCTTTTGTAACGCACTTAATTCCGGTCTTCAGGGCGAACTGTGTGTCGCTTGAAACTCCCACCACATTCGTACATCAACGCATTGGTTTATGACCTCCTGTTCATTTGCTACGATTAGCACTTTGAATCATTCTGGGCTTATTTGTTTGCATTGTCACTCACTAAATGCTCCCATTAACTTGCAGGCCGATTCCCTCTCTATCTGACCTCACAAACACCCTGATCACAGATATTTGTTTTGCCCTGTCCATCACTCTAAATACACCGTCTAAACGTGCTAGCGAGTTTACGCTCTCCCCAAGGACCACAAGACCAGAAGACAAAGGAGCAGAAGTAGACTATTCGGCCCATCGAGTCCGCTCCGCCATTTTATCATAATTCTCCCATTTAGTCCCACTCCCCCGCCTTCTCACCATAACCTTTGATGCCCTGGCTACTCAGATACCTGTGAATCTCTGCCTTAAATACACCCAATGACTTGGCCTCCACTGCTGCACGTGGCAACAAATTCCATAGATTCACCACTCTCTGGCTAAAAAAGTTTCTTCGCATTTCTGTTCTGAATGGGCACCCTTCAATCCTTAAGTCGTGCCCTCTCGTACTAGACTCCCCCATCATGGGAAACAACTTTGCCACATCCACTCTGTCCATGCCTTTCAACATTCGAAATGTTTCTATGAGATCTCCCCTTCATTCTTCTAAACTCCAAGGAATACAGTCCAACAGCAGACAAACGTTCCTCATATGTTAACCCTCTCATTCCCGGAATCATTCTAGTGAATCTTCTCTGTACCCTCCCCAACGTCAGCACATCCTTTCTTAAATAAGGAGACCAAAATTGCCCACAGTACTCCAAGTGAGGTCTCACCAGCGCCTTATAGAGCCTCAACATCACATCCTTGCTCCTATACTCTATTCCTCTAGAAATGAATGCCAACATTGCATTCGCCTTCTTCACCACCAACTCAACCTGGAGGTTAACCTTAAGGGTATCCTGTACGAGGACTCCCAAGTCCCGTTTCATCTCAGAACTTTGAATTCTTTCCCCATTTAAATAATAGTCTGCCCGTTTATTTTTTCTGCCAAAGTGCATAACCATACACTTTCCAACATTGTACTTCATTTGCCACTTCTCTGCCCATTCTTCCAATCTATCCAAGTCTCTCTGCAGACTCTCCATTTCCTCAGCACTACCACCTATCTTCATATCGTCAGCAAACCTAGCCACAAAGCCATCTATTCCATAATCCAAATCGTTGGTGTACAATGTAAAAAGAAGCGGCCCCAACACGGACCCCTGTGGAACACTACTGGTAACCGGCAGCCAACCAGAATAGGATCCCTTTATTCCCACTCTCTGTTTCCTGCCAATCCGCCAACGCTCGATTCACGTATGTAACTTTCCCGTAATTCCATGGGCTCTTATCCTGTTAAGTAGCCTCATGTGTGGCACCCTGTCAAAGGCCTGAAAATCCAAATATACAACATCCACTGCATCTCCCTTGTCTAGCCTACTGGTAATTTCCTCAAAAAATTGCAATTGGTTTGTCAGGCAGGATTTTCCTTTAAGGAAACCATGTTGAGTTCTGCCTATCTTGTCATATGCCTCCAAGTACTCTGTAACCTCATCCTTGGCAATCGACTCCAACAACTTCCCAAACACCGATGTCAAGCTAACAGGTCTATAATTTCCTTTTTGCTTCCTTGCCCCCTTCTTAAATAGCGGAGTGACATTTGCAATCTTCCAGTCCTCCGGAACCATGCCAGAATCTATTGACTTTTGAAAGATCATCGCTAATGCCTCCGCAATCTCTACAGCTACTTCCTTCAGAACACGAGGGTACATTCCACCTGGTCCAGGAGATTTATCTACCTTTAGACTATTCAGCTTCCTGAGTACTTTCTCTGTTGTAATGGTGACTGCGCACACTTCTCTTCCCTGCCACCCTTGAATGTCCGGTGTACTGCTGATGTCTTCCTCAGTGAAGACTGATGACCGGGCGAGCTTGACTCTCTGGATTGCAGCTACGCACTTTGAAGTGGAAGCATGCTTGCCATGTCCACCATAGAAATCACAGGATAAGGAGTAATGTTCAAGCAAGGCTGAAGCGATGAGGAACTCGACCGCCGCTACTTAGCATTTTACTGGCTAATGTACAGTCACTGAGCAGTAAGGCAGGGGACCTAACGGCAAGATTTCAGTGTCGGAGAAAATTGAGGGATGACTGCGCTCTGCGTTTCACTGAAACATTGCTCACCAGCGAACCTCCAGATATCATGTTCAATCCCAGGAGATTCTCGATCCAACGGATGGTCCAGGCGACAGCATCTGGAAAGGGCGAAGGCGGCGGTGTCTGCTTCATGATAAACTAATCATGATCCTCGGCAGTAGCGGCCTCGTCTCACCTCCTTGTTCTCCCGGTTTCCAAAATCTATTGATAAATCGAAGACGAATAAATACATCACAGTTGTTACGGACTTTATAAAGACTCTGTGGACGAGCGTGACTACACAAAATCATTCAGAGTCGTCCCCAACCAGAAGCACTGGATGAAAGAAGAGACTGGCAATCTGTTGAGGGCCAGATCGGTTGCATTCAGTACTGGCGAATCAGGAAAGTACAAGAGGTTCAGTTATGATCACAGGAAAGCCGGCTCACATGCGAATTGGCAATTCCAAACCAAATTCGAACCACAAGAGGTGCTCAATACCTGTGACAGAGCCTGAAGGTCATCATCACTTACAAAGCAAAACCAAGCAACCAGCGTGACAACAATCTTTCACTACCAGGTGAGCTCAATGCCTGTTATGGTCGAACCTTCACGAACAAGGATGTTGCCTGGATTGGGGAGCATGCCTTATGAGAATAGGTTAAGTGAACTCGGCCTTTTCTCCTTGGAGCGACGGAGGATGAGAGGTGACCTGATAGAGGTGTATAAGATGATGAGAGGCATTGATCGTGTGGATAGTCAGAGGCTTTTCCCCAGGGCTGAACTGGCTAGCACGAGAGGGCATAGTTTTAAGGTGCTTGGAAGGAGGCACAGAGGAGATGTCAGGGGTAAGTTTTTCACACAGAGAGTGGTGAGTGTGTGGAATGGGCTGCCGGTAACGGTGGTGGAGGCGGAAACGACAGGGTCTTTTAAGAGACTCCTGGATGGCGCAATGGAGCTTAGAAAAATAGAGGGCTATGGGGAAAGCCTAGGTAGTTCTAAGGTAAGGACATGTTCGGCACAGCTTTGTGGGCCGAAGGGCCTGTATTGTTCTGTAGGTTTTCTATGTTTCTATGTTTCTAACTCCCGCAGTCGCCGAGGACCCTGCCATTTCAGGTGAGAGCGTCTTTCAGGTGGATGAACACACGAACAGCATCTGGCTCAGACAGTGTACTGGGCCGAGTATTAAATGGCTCTGTTAATCAGCTGGCTAGAATGTTTACTGGTACTTTCAACCTTTCACTTCCGCAATGTAAGATAATCGCCTGCTTCAAAGGGGATTCGATCATTCCAGTGCCGAAGAAGAACGTGATAGCCTACCTCCTTTGCAACTGTGCAAATGGGTCGTCGATTTCCCCACATGCAGTTCGGATTGGCAACTACATCGCCTTCACGATCCCCATCAGCACAGGTGCACCCCAGGCCTGAGTGCTTAGCCCCCCGTCTACTCGTTAACACCTATGATCGTGCGGCTAGGCACAGCTGCAACGCCGTATGTGGGTTTGCTGACGACATCACTGTCAAAGATCCAATGAAAGGTGATGACAAATCAGCGTCGAAGAGGGAGATTGTAAATTTGGCTGAGTTGCACCGTTACAACAAACTCTTACTCAGTGTCAGCAATATCAATGAATTGACTTCAGGAGAAAGAAATCGGAGGTCCAGAAGCCATCTCTCACTGGAGGATTAGAAGTGGAGAGGGCCAGCAAATTTAAATTCCTCGGTGTTGTTATTTCGGAATGCCTGTCTTGATCTCGGCACGTAAGAGCAATCATGAAGAAAGCACCGTAGCGCATCTATTTCCTTGGGAATTTGAGGAGATTCGAAATGACATCCAAAACTTTGACAAACTTCTACAGATGTGTATTGGAGAGCATACTCACAGGTTGCAGCACAGTCTGGGTATAAAAATGTCCTGGAACGGAAAATCCTACAAAAGCTGGCCCATCACAGGTAAAGCCCTCCCCATTATTGAGCACATCTACACGAAGCATAATCGCATCCATCTTCAGGGATCCCGCCATCCAGGACATGCTCTCTTCTCGCTGATGCCATCGGGAAAAAGGTACAGGAGCCTCAGGACACCCACCACCAGATTCAGGAACAGTTATTATCTATGAACTCACTGTGATGGATTCGTCATCTCATGGTCTCGATATTTGTTGCTTATTTA
Source organism: Mobula hypostoma (assembly GCF_963921235.1). NCBI lineage: Eukaryota > Metazoa > Chordata > Chondrichthyes > Myliobatiformes > Myliobatidae > Mobula > Mobula hypostoma. The sequence goes on along the minus strand of NC_086106.1, from coordinate 32,608,903 downwards.
TTTATTTGTATTATGTATTTGTTTTGTACTTGCACAGCTTGCCCTCTTCCAATTAACTTTGGCAAGCCCCACTCGCATGTCTCTGTAATTATCTTTACTCCACTGTAATAATGACGCATTTGAGTTTAACTTCTCCCTCTCAAACTGCAAGGTGAATTCTATCATATTATGATCATTGTCTCCTAAAGGTTCCTTTAACATAACCTCCTTAATCCAATCCCATATATTACACAACACCCAATCCAGCGTTGCTGATTCCCAATTGGACTCAACCACAAGCAGTTATATAAATAGCTACCTCGTATGCATTTTGCAGATTCTCTATCTTGGGATCCAAATTCGGCAGCAACTTGATTTTCTCAATCTACTTGCATATTGAAATCCCCCCCCCCCCATGACTGTCGTAACATTGCCCTTTTGACAGGCATTTTCTATTTCCTGCTGTAATTTATATCCCCCATCTTGGCTACTCTTTCAGGCCTGTATATAATTGCCATCTGGGATGTTTTATCCTTTGCAGTTCCTAACTCTACCCAGAACTATTCTACATCTTCCGATCCTATTTCTCCCGTTTCTAAGGATTTGATTTTTTTTTCCTGATCAGCAGAGCCACGCCATCCTTTCTGCCTACCTGCCCGTCCTTTCGATACAATGTGTACCCTTGGATGTTAAGCTTCCAACTATAATCTTCTTTTAGCCTCAACTTAGTGATGCCTACAACATCATACTTGCTAACCTCTAACTACGTTACAAAGCCATCTACCTTATTCTGTATAATGTATGCATTCAAATATAACACCTTCAATCTGCACCCGTCACCCTTTTCGATTTTACCTCCCGTTACGCTGCAGCTCATGACACTGACTGCAATTTTGCCCTATCATCTGCCTGTCCTTCCTGTCTCACTTCACACTGCCTCTGATTGCATACCAACTGCCCCATCCTCAGCCCGACCACTCTGATTCGCACCCACATGCCACATTCGTTTAAACCCTCCCCGACCCCTAAAAGCTCGAAATGATATTGGTCTCCCTGGCCTTCAAGTGTAACCCTTTCGTACACGTCATACCTCCCCCAGAAGACGTCACAATGATACAGAAATGTGAAACACTGCCCCCCGCACCCACGCATTCTTCTGTCATATAATCCTATTCTTACCCTCACTGGAGCGTGGCACAGGCAGAAATCTAGAGATTACAACTCTAGAGGTTCTGCTTTTCAGCTTTCTACCTATTTCTCTAAATTATTACTTAAAGACTTCCTTAATTTTCCCACTTGCGTCATTCGTGCCAATATGTACCGAGACTTCTGGCTGCTGTCGCTCCCGCTTTAGAATTCCGTGGACCCGATCCAAGGCGTTTCTAACCCTGGCACCTGGGAGGCAGCATATCATCTGGGTGTCTTTATCACGTCCACGGAATTTCATGTTTATTCCTCTGACTATGGAATCCCCTGCTACTACTGTAGTTCTCTTCTCCCCCGTCCCTTCTGAGCCACAGCGCCAGACTTAATGCCAGAGGCCCGGTCGCTGCGGCTTCCTTTCTGGTAGTCCGTACCAACCCCTCCCGCCCTCCCCCAACAGTATCCAAAGCGGTATACTTGTTATTGAGGGCAATGGCCACACGTGAAACTCTGCGCTGGCTGCCCATTTCCTTTCCCTCTCCTAACAGTCACACAGGTACCTGCCTCCTGAAACTTAGGGATAACTACTGCACCTCCCTGTAGCTGTTATCTATAACTTCCTGTTTCGCTTGTGAGTCGAAGGTCACGAACTGTAGCTCCAGTCCCTTGGCACGCTCTCTGAAGATATGCAGCGCAGTGCACTTGGTGCAGATGTGGTTATCCGGGAGGCTGGAGGTCTCCCAGAATTCCCACCACACAGCCCCTAGATCTATCCTCACTGCTCAAACTATGTACGAACAGATGAACAATGAAGAATAAAAAAGACAAACTTACCACATATGTACCTCGCCGACGCCTGTTCTCGACGAAGCCTGACGAGCCAGAGCCTCTCCACTCTAACACTGGTCCGCTCGCACAATGGCCACTCCGCTTGTCCCTACTTATTTTTATTTGCCCTTGTTAATGAATCTTTATTTGATTAGACCGCCGGAAAATACCGAAGGCCCGCGCATGCTCTTTTGTATATATATATTTGGATACACCTTTCCATCTGTAGGTGGGTAGACCATTGTGAACAATGACTTCACTTGTTTCTGATGTCAAATTGGAGGCTCTTGTGTATTTTGGAAGATTAATTAGTACTCAGAGACGTCCCGTCATATAGAGGGGCAATCCTGAAGAAGGGACTCGGCCCGAAATGTCAACTGTTTATTCATTTCCATAGATATAGTCTGGCCTGCTGAGTTCCTCCAGCATTTTATGTGTGTTGCTTTGGATTTCCCGCATCCGAGGATTTTCTGTTGTTTATAAATTGTATATTTCTTGGGCATGGTGTCCTGTGAGTGCAATTTCCATTGGATTCAGGCTCGCACAACGTGTTTATGACGCTGTTGATTTCCGAAACACCTGCTAAATCATCACGTAGGAGGGCAAGTCCTGAACTTGTTTGTGCTGGAAACGGAATAATTAGCGAAGTTAGTTGAATCTCTGTGGATTTCCAACATCTTTAAATGAACGGCTTCTTGAAAGTTGGAAGCAGAGACTACCCGATCGACTACCATAGGATAGATCGTTGCTTCTCATACAAGATGCACGGCCGAATAAGTGGTCCCGTTTATGCTATTTACTACCCTGTGCTCGCAGCTGTTGGAGTTCCAGGTGAGCCGCTTGACTAATCTATTCATTATCCAAACTATTTGAATAATGGAATTACCATGGTCGTCGACGATTAACGAAATGGCACACGGGGATTCTAAATTTCTATTGATGGGTTTATGTTTCATTGGCGGCTTTATTTCCCATGACGCTCGCTATTAAATTATCATTAAAATATGTTTCAGACATTTACGCACCATACCTATAGCTGCAAAATTCGTGACTTTTTTTTCAACAGGGGTATTACTGAGCAGACGTTACACAATGCTATAAAACGTGTGATGACTAGCACGCCGCTTTCCTGGATTTTATTTTTATTGCGTGCAAGGAAGGGTTGATCATTCACTATCGGCCATTCTGTGAAGCCAATAATATGAACCGCCCGCTTCAAATACTGCAAAGGTCATGAATTTGTCAATAAATTAACAACCAAATTTCTACTCAATATGGCATGAATTCCTCAAGAGAGAGAAAAACAAATCAGAAACATCACAACAGGGGACCCGAAATGTCGACTGTACCTCTTCCTAGAGATGCTGCCTGGCCTGCTGCGTTCACCAGCAACTTTGATGTGTGTTGCTATCCCAATTAATGAAACGAGTGTAACAGGGGAAATTATTGATATGAAATTGTCAGTGCAAGTTATATGAAATTTCGATTTTATTCTGAGAAAATCCGTTCACATTCCAGTTGTATAATTTAGCGTGCCTTCTCCGCAGTTAATGTATTGGCGATTGTGGTCCTGTGCCGAGGAAGATGCGATCTCTCCAGATGCATCACGCGGTACTTGGTGTCCATGGCGGTGGCGGATCTGCTGGTCGTTATCTCCGCTGTCATATTCAATCGGATTGTTGGCATTTATTTTCCATTTAGTTTTATGTCCTTGACTCCGGCTTGTACTCTGAGCACGGTGATAATTTATGCAGTGACCGAGAGTTCGGTCTGGTTAACGGTCGCTTTCACCTTTGACCGATTCGTGGCCATTTGTTGCCCGAAGCTGAAAACGAACTATTGCACAGAGGAACGGCGGCCGTGGTTGTCGGGACAATCGGTGTGTTGAGCTGTTTGAAGAGTGTTCCCTGGTACTTTATCTATGAACCGCTGTATACAATTAACAGTGTACGGTGGTTCTGTAACATAGTATCCAGCTACTACACCTCAGTAGCATGGACAATATATGATTGGTTTGCGCGTATTTTAAATCCAGGGCTCCCGTTTGTCTTTATTTTCCTGCTGAATGGTCTGACCGTCAGACACATTCTAGTTGCCAATAAGGCTCGCGGGAGGCTTCGGGCTAATTCCGATGGAAAAATTGTTAACGACCCAGAGACTGAGCACCGAAAGAAGTCCATTATTTTACTCTTTGCTATTTCCGGTAGTTTTATCCTCTTGTGGATGACGTATGTAGTGGATTTTCTTTATTTGGAAATTTCAAATGAACCATATTTCAGTGGTTCCAATTTCAATGACCCAAGGTTCATTCGCCAAGAAAGTGGAAACATGCTTCAGCTGCTGAGCTGCTGCACCAACACCTGCATTTATGTGGCGACCCAAAGGAAGTTCAGAGAGGAATTAAAGACTGCGGCAAAGTACATTGGCAATCAAATTGCAGCATTGGTAAAATAAAGTGTAACACATTTTGGCCTCCTTGGGTTATATATCGTTGCCTGCACCTTTTGCGATCTGAAACTGCTGCTTAGCGAAAATCCATTTGAATGTATCATCGAATCCCCACACTTGCAATTAACGCGGCCTGGGCAATTCACTTGTCATAACCGTTTGTCCAACCAGTCCTTATAGTTATAGAGTCGTAGAGACAACCGTGAGGAAACAAGCCCTTTGGCCCATTGTGTCTTTCAAATACCTATATTAATCTTTTGTTCCAATATTTGATGCGTGACCATGTGTCCAATCAGATCTGTACCAGATGAGGTACCAATTAAAGCATAGTAAAACTAAACCTTACTCATACTGCATTATTCATCCTAAATATTCCACATCAAAACTGAATTAGCATTCAGTGTTTATCAGGGCTAGTCCGTTAACTAGCAAATAAGCTGTATCTCTATTAAATGTTTTTCCATATGCGATTTAGACAGCGACAACCTCGAGAAAAAGGTATTAAACCAGCAGACAGACCAGCCTTGATAAACACAATTTGCTCATTGCAGAATAGAACTATAACGGCTATTTGGATGCTAATTCAGTTTTGATGTGGAATATTTTGGATGAATAATGCAGTAGTCGACGTTTCGGGCCGAGACAGTAAGAGGAGGGAGATGGCGGATTGACGTTTCCAAGACCTGTCACATTCGCCCATCCGCCATCTCCCTCCTCTTACTGTCAGCAAGCTTCCAGGAACACGCTGGCCGACACCATATAAGCACAACTACGTGTTCGGGATAAAGGGGAACTGGTGTGTGCGCTGCTCTTGGAGTATTTGATGAGGTGCCATCTCATAGTTATTGATGAAAAGATCATGGTCAAGCTCAAGGTGGGGGCTTCTTGCTTTAGATGATAACTCGGCTGGCCAAGAACAAATAGTGACCAGCTGTAAATGGGTTTTGTTGTGGTTGGCAAGATTTTAATCTGGAAAACTAGAGTCTGTATGCATTATAAAAACGTTTTATAATGCGTACAAATGTCATAAATTGTAAAGGTTTGTTACGTCTTGCCATGAAGAATGTACGGATGCAAGATGAAGCACCAGGTCTGTGATTGTTAAATTGTTGATGTGGGAAAGAAAGGAAAAAGTTAAATGGGATTCCTGCTTGGTTCATGCTAAACTAAATTGGAAGTTCGAAGTCAAAGTGGTATCAGCTTGGAATATGGTAGCAGTCTGGATACGTGTCTGAACGCATAAGCCTGAGATTAGATAATGCTGAAGAATGTTATCCTCTTTACAGACTCGTTCTCTCTGCTTTCCTAATTTATGAGTCTAGGATGAAGGTTGTAAGAGATAAGGGGGTGCCACTGGTACAACTAAGAGTGGAAAAGTACTCCAGTGATAACTCTGTTACAGTTTTGAAGGAATCTCAAAGGATAGGAAAAGGAACACGTTTGCAAATGTTGATGGTGTGCTTTGTTCTGGTTTGCAGGATGCAGGGTACTGAACATCACCCCAGTGTGCAGTAACAATGCTGTTATAATCTTTGCAGCCGGAGTTTCCTCTGGCTGGTTAACGGTCTCATTCACCTTTGATCGATTAGTAGCCAGTATTGCACCAAGAGAAGGGCGATGGTAGTCATAGCAAAAGTTTCAGTGTTGGGCTGTTTAACCAACATCCTCGGTACTTTATACATGGGCCCTCCATGTGGCTGACAACATCCCCTTGTCTTGCAGGTTAAAGGCATCTCACCTGAAGCCATTTGGCTTAAATTCCCTGCTAGTGCTTCACATGATCAAGGCAGCAAAATCTGTCGGATTCTCCACCCCACCCCACCCCACCCCCACACCCCACCTCTAAAACTGTTCTCATTCGCTTCACTGGCACTGGCCCTCGCTGTTTCAACATGGGTTAGCTAGAGGCTTAGTAATACAGCTCAGCCCAGAGAGAGACAACGTTTTTCAGCAGAGCAGACAGAAAGGTAGACAGGTAGATACACAGAGGCAGGCAGGCGGATAGCTGGATGGATAACCATCTATCCAGTACCCATCATGTATGGTGGATGCCCAGTTTTGAGCTCCCATATCTACTCAGATTTATCAGATTGTTACTGTCATTCAAACCACCAGAGTGCTCTTAGGAGGGAAGCGAGGACGCTACATTAAATGCCTACAGCTCCATACATTAACTGTACCCCCACAAGATTTTGTTGATTTTGAAAATGCGAAATTGAACAAAATGTTCAGCAAGTCAGGCAATGACTGCAAAATGCCATCGGTGTGCCTCTTCAGATAAAATTCAATTTAATTAGACTGTAGAAATGAAATTCCACATTCTGTCACAATGGATTGTCAGTGCCCAAGGATGGATATCTTTTTGCAAAATGCAGTGAGGTATTACATTGTCATAAACCTATTAACCAAACAGCTGGCAAGGGATGGGGGGGGTGGATAGGCTGCAGGACTGGAGCCACCTCTTTATACACCACTAAAGACAGCAGGAGAGCAGGTCATTCATTGTCTCTAAATGATATTAGCTGTAACTTTACATATCATATACCAATACCAATAATAAAAGCACAATTGCCTGCATGAACTTGTTTGTTTACTGACACAACTAATATTGATGTCAATGTAACCAATGTGCTTATTCGGTGTCTGTAACTAACAATTATTTGATGTGGCCTGATTGCTTCCAATGATAGGGATCCTTTGGGAAGTGATGTGTGCAGGGGGCATTGCCTTTGCTCGGACAACATACACTCCCTCCCCCCCCCCCCACCACCACCACCACCCTACCCTCGCTCACCAGCCTGGCGTGTTCCATATAATTCACTGCACTTACAGTTATCATTGTGCAAGGCAAATGATTGCAAAAAATATAGATTCCATTCTTTAATTAAGTTGAAGCTCCGACCCGACAGGAATGGAAGGATGTAAAATCAAGTTCCAACCGGAACTCATGTGATGAAATAAATTTAGTTCCAGACACCATCCCTCAGGATCATTCCTTTATCAGGTTTTTAAGATTGTAAAAGGGCATAGACTGTCACAAGGGCAGGAATGGCTGCTTGGTGTTGATTAGATGTTTCAAAGGGGACCAGGGAGGCAAATGAGGTGGGGAGTGGCATTATTAATCAGGGACACTATCACAGCAGCAGAAAGGGAGGATGTAGTGAAGGGATCATCTACTCGGTCAGTGTGGGTAGAAATCATAAACAGCAAGGGAACTATCATACCACTGTGAGTATTCTATAGATGCTCCCTACACCACCCACCCATAGCAATAGGTACACTGAGGAGGAGATCAATAAGCAGATTTTGGAAAACTGTAAAAATAACAGTTTTGTAGTCATGGGTGACTTCAATGTCTTCTAACATTGATTGGCTCCTCTTTAGTGCAAAGTGTTCTGAATTTGTTAAGTATGTCGATGAAGGAATCTTGGCTGAGTATGCAGGCAGAGACCATACTAGGTGACAGATCTCTCAATGAGAGGTATTTCAGAGAGGTGATCACAACTCCCTCATCTTCAGCATAGCCTTGAATCAGGATAGGATAAGACACTATGGAAAGAAATTTAATTGAGGAAGGGCTAATAATAATGTTATTAGGCTGGGACATGGGAACGCAAATCGGGAACAGATGTTCTCAGAGAAATGCACAGTGCAAAGGTAGAGATTGTTTAGGGATCATTTGTATGGGGCTCGAGATAGGTTCATCCCATTGAGGTAGGGAAAGGATGGTAGGGTGACGAAGCATGGTTAATAAGCATGGTGGAACATTTAGCCAAATGGAGGGAAGACGTATACTCAAGGTTTTGGAAGCAAAATTCATATGGGGCTCGAGAATTATTAGCCAGCCAGGAAGGAGCTTAAGGCAGGAATTAGGAAATCTGGAAGGGGGTACAAGAAGACCTTGGTGAGTAGAATTAGTGAAACCTCCAAGGTGTTCTACACATTGGTGAAAAACAGGAGGATGACTAGGACAGATCAGGGATAAAAGAGGAAACGTGCCTGGAGTCCGAGCAGGTAGGAGAGGTCCGAATGAATACTTTCCTTCAGTGTTCACCAGTGCAAGGGTCCTTGAGGAATGTGAGGTCAGCATGGAACAGACCAATGCACTGGAACAGGTTGAGGTTAAGAAAGAGTCAATGTTGGAACTTAGAAAAAAACATTAGCACAGTTAGTTCCCTAGGACCTGACGGGATATACCACAGTTCTACAGAAAGGAAAGGAAGAGATTGCTATGAACTTGGTGGTGATCTTTGTGTCTGCACTGGCTACAGCAGTAGTACCAGAGCATGCCAAATTACATTCCTTTGTACAAGAAACATAACAGGGATAATCCCTGGAATTATAAACCAGGGAATCTTCTGTCAAAGGTGGGCAATGATTGGAGAGGATTGCTAGAGGCTGAGTCAGTGCGTTTCCAGCTGGGAGGGGGAGCTGAATCACTCCTCACAGTCCCCACATTTACAGGGTTTCTCCATGGTTTGAGGGTCCTTGTGTGCTCCAAATTATACAACTTGCAGGTTTCCCTCTGCTGGGAAGGTGCAGTGGTTTTATCAGGTGTGTCTGTATTTGAAGTGCTCTCCACTGTCTGTGCACAAGAGAGCCGCTGCTTGTCAGTGTGTGCCCCTCCCAAATCCTTTGCCACAGATCACTGCATTCAAATGCTGATGACATTAACATGATCTCTGGTTTGTGTTCTTCAAGTCATCCTCTTTTAAAATTCTACAAAAAGAATTCAGGAATTTAGAACAGTTTTCAAAGTCAATATGGATTTATTATCATAAAGCTATAAGATAAAGGAGCAGGTTTAGGCCACTTGGCCCAATACGTCTGCTCCGTCATTTCATCAAGGTTAATCCTTTTTCTGTCTCAACCCCAATCTCCTCCATTCTCCCCATATCCCTTCATACCCTGACCAATCAAGAATCTATCAGCCTCTGCCTTAAATATACCTAATGACTTGGCCTCCACTGCTGCCTGTGGCAATGAATTCCGCAGATTCGTCACTCCCTGGATAAAGAAATTCCTCCTCACCTCTGTTCTAAAAGGATATCCCTCTATTCTGAAGCTGCGTCCTCGGGTTTTAGGCTCACCCAGCTTAGGAAATACCCTCTCCACATCGACCCTGTCGAGGCCTTTCACCATTCAGTAGGTTTCAATGAGGTCAATGCCATTCTTCTGAATTCCAGTGAGTGCAAGCCCAGAACCATCAAGTGCTCCTCGTATTACAAGCCTTTCAATCCTGGAATCATTTCTCTGAACCTCCTTTCAACCCTCTCCAGTTCCATATCCTTTCTTAGATAAGGGGACCAAACTGCTCACAATACTCCAGGTGAGGCCTCACCAATGCTTTATAAACCCTCAACATTACATCCTTGCTTTTATGTTCTTGTCCTCTCAAAATGTTTGCCAACATCGCAATTGCTTTCCTCACCATCAACTCAACTTGCAAATTAACCCTTAGGGAACCCTGCACAGGACTCCCAAATCCCTCTGCACCTCAGATTTTTGAATTTTCTCTTCACTTAGTAAATAGTCTAAGCTGTTATATCTTCTACCGAAGTGTATAACCATACACTTCCTAGCACTGTATTCCATCTGCTTCTTCTTCGCCCATTTCCCTCATTGGTCTATACTACCCCACTTTCATTCAGTGCTTCATCTAAAAGTGCTGAATGACTGGGCGTGGTTTGCCTGTGGTGGACTGGGCTTTATCCACCATTCCCGGGCTTTGTTGTTTCCATACCAGGCCATGATGCAACCAGTCAGAATACTCTCTTCAGTGCATCTATGCAAGTTTGTCAAAGTTTTAGATGACATGCCAAATCTGCTATATATCCTACAATGGATTCTGTACGTCCTAGTGTTGGCCATGACTCATTGGGTGACATTGTCGTCTCTGGGTCTAAAATTACAAACTCAAGTCCCACATATAACATTTAATCACTGAAGACTAAGATTATAATCAGTGACAACACACCTATCTTTTATGGGAAAAGATTTATTTTTAATGGGTTAATACTTACATTTAAATGGTAGTTATAATGTGTTGCACAAACATTCCCTGCAGGCACTATATAAAAACAAAATTATTTACTTTTGTTACGAACTGTAACGTTTTAGAAACAAATCAGCAGCAAGAGATTTCACACTGAATCAGGTTCTAATGTTAAAACCACTATCTTTATTAGTATCTACTTATAATATAGTAACTCAACCAAGATAAACAAAAGTTAACAGTGTTACATGTATATATGTGTGTAAATATAACTCCCAAACTATTGAGCTTAAGGGAGCAAGGCTTGAGATGGTAAAGTAGGAAAGTTCAGTGATCCACGAAATAAATTATGGGAGAGAGATATTTGTAATCCAGGGTGAACCGTAGACAAAAGGCGGTTATGTCGAATTCCATAGGTCAACGAAAGAACTGTCGTCGAAGATCTTGCCCGTCGTGTCGTTCCAACGCCACATACGAATTTTCACCGAAAGTGACCTGTCACAGGAATATCATCTTTGAGTGGTTACCACACAACATACCCAGGCAAGGGTTAACACTTGAGTGGTCCACAAGATATCCCAAAAAAATGCACTCCTATGGACACCGTGTGCCGATGTTTAACCCAAAGGAGTTCCAAACCATCACAGTGACCAGCTGAAATTCCAGCAGCTGGTCCTCTCTCTCTATCTCTATCTCTCTCTCTCTCTCTCTCTCTCTCTCTCGCTCTCTCTCTCTCTCTCCCTCTCTCTCTCTATCTCTATCTCTATCTCTCTATCTCTATCTCTGTCTCTATCTCTCTATCTCTATCTCTATCTCTCTCTCTCTATCTCTATCTCTCTATCTCTATCTCTATCTCTATCTCTCTCTCTCTCTCCCCCCCTCTCTCTCTCTCCCCCTCTCTCTCTCTCTATCTCTATCTCTATCTCTATCTCTATCTCTATCTCTCTATCTCTATCTCTATCTCTATCTCTATCTCTCTCTATCTCTATCTCTATCTCTCTATCTCTATCTCTATCTCTATCTCTCTCTCTCTCTCTCTCTCTCTCCCCTCCCCCTCCCCCCCCCCCCGCTTAATCTGTACAGACCGCAACAGCCAGTGACGGACGTCATAGGCCCGCCTCATTTTGGCACTCTTAAAGTGACAGTCCACAGTGCGAGACCGTTGGCTCGTACCACTTTAACCTGAAATTGTAAGTGCCTTTAGAATGGAATTTAGAAGAACATCATGTTTAATTGCCCTGGAAAGCGGTTCGGCAACAGGGCTGATGTGACTGCTTGATGTATGAGGCCTGTTTGATGGTTCTGGGTCTGTACTCACTGGAGTTCAGAAGAATGTGGGGATGTCACATTGAAATCTGTCAAATATTGAAAGGCCCAGATAGAGTGGATGTGCAGAGGATGTTTCCTATAGTTAGAGATTCTAGTACCAGAGGGAACAGCCTTAGAATATAGGGATATCCCTTCAGAACAGGGATGAGGAGGAATTTCTTTAGCCATCGGGTGGTGAATCTGTGGAATTCATTCCTACGGTCAGCTATAGCGCCAAGTCATTTGGTATATTAATACAGACTTTCATCCTGTCTTACACCATCGAGCACATCTACAAAGAGTGTTGCCACAAAAAGGAAGCATCAAGGACTCCTACAATTCAGGCCATGCTCTGTTTTCACTGCTAACCAGCAGGAAGGAGGTACAGGAGCCTTGAGTCCAACACCATCAGGTTCAGGAAGAGTTACTACCCTTCAACCATCAGACTCCTGAACCAGCATGGATAACTTCCCTCATCTCAGCACTGGACCGATGACTGAACACAACCTATGGACTCACCTTCAAGGACTTTACAACTCATGTTCCCAGCATTTACTTATTATTTGTTTCTTTAGAACAGTTTCTCTTCTTTTGTACATTGGCTGTCAGATTTTGTGTGTAGTTTTTCATTGATTCAATTGCATTTCCTTATTCTACTGTGAATGCCTGCAAGAAAATGAATCTCAGGGAAGAACATGGTGACATATATGTACTTTGATAATAAATTTACTTTAAACTCTGAACAGTATTTAAAGAGCAGTTTGATAGGTTCTTGATTAGTAAGGGTGTTATAGTAAAGTTATAGGAAGAAGACAGGAGAATGGGGCTGAGAGGGAAAATAATCAGCTATGATCGAATGGAGAAGCAGATTCAATGGGAGGAATGGCCTAATTCTGCTCCTATGTCTTATGGTCTTGACCAGGAGAGCTAATGCAGGGTGGCTGTCCCAACCTCCACAAACCAGGAACGACCAAGCCTTGGGTGTTATCTTCCTGTCCGGTTTCCCCTAAAATGAACACTAAATGCTACAGGAACTCAGCAAGTCAGTCAGCATCTTTGGAGAAAAATGGACAGTCGGTGTTTTGGGACCAGGACTGAAATATGGAGGGGAGATTACCAGTACAGAGAGGTAGAGGGAAGGAATGGAGCAAGTGAAGTTTGGATCAGTACATGGATGAGAGGGGTGTGGTGGAATATGGTCCAGTGCAGGTCGATTAGACTAGGCAGAATAATAGTTTGGAATAAACTAGATGGGCCGAAAGGCCTGTATCTGTGCTGTAGTGTTTTATGGCTCCATGACTCAGTGTAGGCAGGTGACAGGTGGATTCAGACAAGGGATGAGAGGCAGACTAGGGAGCTGGTAGAAATGGTGTTAGAAGCTGGGAGGTGGTAGTTGTGAGTGACAAAGGGGCTGCAGATGATGGAAGGTGGAGATGGAATAAAGGGAGGGAGGCGAGAAGGGCAAATGGCAGAGGAAGAGTAGTTCACAGAAGTTGGAGAATTGAATTTTGGAGCTAAAGGAAGGAGATCACCCAGGGGAATACAAAGTATTGTTCTTCAAATTAGTGTTTATCCTCAACTTGACAGTAGAGGAGGTTTGGGAATGGGAAGAGGAATTAATATTGGCAACCTGAGATCCTTGCTGGTACACAAACAAAGTGAAGGTGCTTAACAAAGTGATTTCCTCTCTCTGTGTCCGGTATCACCGATATAGAGGAGGCTGCACCAGGTGTACTGGATGCAGTAAATATCTGTTGGGGATTCTCAGGTGAAAAACTACCTCACCTGCAAGAACTGTTTAGGGCCCTGGATGACGGCAAGGGGTGACGTAGGGACAGGTTTTACACCTTTTCAGTTACTGGACACAGCTCCTGGGGAAGAATGAGTGGGTGTGAGAGTCAAGAATTGAGTGCAGAAATCAGACAGGAGGGGGGAGGGGATGATATACCGGATAGTGGGATCCCATTGTAGATGGTGGAATGTTACTTTGGATGTATAGGTGGGTGGAGTGCCAGGCAAGGACCAAGGGAACTCTGTACAAGTTCTACCAAGGTATGGGGTAAAGGCAGAAGTGCATGAAACAGAGGAGATGCAGACAAGGGGGGCCCTCAATAACAGAGGGGGAAGCCCTGTTCTCCGAAAAAGGAGAACATCTTGAACATCCTGAAAGGTTGCCAGCCATTTTAATTCATCTTCCTATTCACACTGTGTCATGTCCATCTGCAGCCTCCTCTACTGCCATGTTGAGGATCAATGCAAATTGCAGGACCAGCACCTCATACTCCACCTGAAAGGCCTCATCTCCAGAACAAATGTAGCTGAAACAGAGGAAGTAAGAAAAGGGAATGGTGTGATTGCAAGTGACGAAATCAGAGGACTACACCTTAACAAGATCACCTTTCCATTCCCACATTGACATGTCTGTCTTCATCCTCCCCTACTGCCAAGCTGAGGCGAAACTCAACCTAGAGGAACATGTTCTGCTCCTGGGTGGCCTATAGCCTAGCGATATAAACATCAAGTTGTGCAGATTCCAGGAAATGCTCCCCCACCTCTCCTCAGCTTTATGAATTGTGCATGAACACAACCTCACTATTCCTCTTCTGCTCCATTTTATTTATTTTGTAACTTAAAATAATTTTCACATCTTACACTGTACCATAGTGGTAGTGTTGCAGAAGCATGGAGAATGCAAGAAAGCTTGGCCGGATCAGGAGAATGGGCAAAGAAGTGGCAGATGGAATACAGGGTAAGGAAGTGTATCAGAATCAGAATTAGGTTTAACATCACAGGCACGTATGTAGAGTGAGATAGTGTTCATGGGTTCAGAAATGGGATGGCAGATGGAAGAAGCTGTTCCTGAATCACTGAGTGTGTGCCTTCAGGCTTCTGTACCTCCTTCCTGATGGTAGCAATGAGAATAAGGCATGACCTGGGTGATGGGGGTGCGTAATGATAGACACCGGGTTTTTGAGGCATTGCTCCTTGAAGATGTCCTGTGTACTATGGTAGCTAGCGTCCATGATGGAGCTGACTAAGTTTAGAACTTTCTGCAGCTTGTTTCAATCCTGTGCAACAGCCTCCCCACCCCTACCCATACCAGAGAGTGATGCAGCCGCTTCAAATGCTCTCCACAGTACATCTGTAGAAATTTGCAAATGTCTTTGGTGACATACCAAATCTCCTCAAACTCCTGATGAAATGTAGACGCTGTCATGCCTTCTTTGTTGATATGTTGGCTCCAGGTTAGATCCTCTGAGATACTGACACTTAATATCTCAGAATATCCAAAATGTCATCATGCACTTTGGTTGAAAGAATAAAGGCATACACTATTTTCTAAATGGGGAGAGATTTCAGAAATCTTAGGTGCAGTCAGTCTTGGGGTCCTAGTGCAGCATTCCCTATAGGTTAACTTGCAGGTTGAGTCAGTTGTAAGGAAAGCAAATGCAATTTTAGCATTCATTTCAAGAGAGCTAGAGTATAAAATCAAGGATTTAATACGGAGGCTTTATAAGACATTGGTCATATGGTACTGGGATATAGTGAGCAATTTCAAGCTTCTGCCTAAGAAACGGTGTGCTGGCATTGTACAGGGTTCATGAGAAGAAATCCGGGAATGAAAGGATTAACATATGATGAACGTTTGCTGCTTCCAGGACTGTTCTCAATGAATCTTAGAAGGAATGAGGGGGATCTCACTGAAACCTATCATATATTGAAAGGATTAGATAGAGTGCATGTGGAGAGGACGTTTCCTAGAGTGGAGGTGTCTAGGATCAGAGGGAACAGCCTCAGAATACAAGGGCGTCCCTTTAGAACAGGGATGAGGAGGAATTTCTTTAGCCAGAGGGTGGTGAACCTGTGGAATTCATTGCTACAGATGGCTGTGGATGCCAAGTCATTGAGTATATTTAAAGTGGACACTGATAGGTTCCTGATTAGTCAGGGCATCAAAGATCACGGAGAGAAGGCAGCAGAACATGATTGAGAGGTACAATGGACTAAATGGCCTAAATCTGCTCCCATGCCTTGTGGTCGCTGCAAAATAACAAACCATGACATATATCACTGATAAGAAACCTCTGATCCCATCCGCTTCATATTCCTTAAAGTGTGTCTATGAAAGCTGCAGTGACATGGGCAATCTTCAAGTGCATACAAGGCAAAAACATCAAATCCAGTCAATCAATGCAGCCTGCACCAAATGCAGTAAGGTCTGTTTTATTGCATACACGAGAGGCAGGAACAGAGACCACATCTGCACAATACTACAAAGAATCTTTCACAAACAATATTGGCTTGCACCAGCATATGCTACATCAACATCGCAAGCTTCAAAACATTAAAAGAGCTTTAGAGATTCTGATGCAAGATAAGCTATGAAGAAATTTGAAATAGCTCCTGTTGAAGCTCCAGGAAACAGTTTGAAAGGAAGTGGAACGTCAATGCTGAAATTGCGAAGGTCCTAATGACAAAAATAAACAAACATATCTGTGATATACTGTGTATTATTGCACAAAAGACCCAGCATCACAGACCAGCACTGAGGTGGCAGAGAAGATCAAAAATCACTGAAGCCAGTCTCCAAACACCTACAATCTCACGACCACGGGCCGCTCTCCCAATTGGAGTTGAACCAACAGATTGGAACATGGGGGAAGACCTGTAACAAGCTAAAGCCCTAAGACAGGATAGAAGAGGTACTGAGATCTTCACTGCTGGTGTTGGACTTATTCTGTCACTCCGGAGATAACGGCAAAAATCCTGAAATACGACATGAAAAAAAACACAACCTCGGAGAATGGAAACTAGAAACAAATGTCCAAACACTGAAAACAGTAGGAGGTATGCCAGAAAGAAAGCCATCTCTGTGAACACCCAACGGCTGTACGAGAAAGACCAGAAGAGTCTGGCCTGCCAACTCGTGGGAGCTCCGGCAAGCTAGATTGCATGCTAAATGACAAAGAAGTACATCCGTGCTTCCTAAGCTGAGTCCTGAGTAAGATGGCCACAAACAGTGATCGGATGGATGGAATAAAATTATCAAGACTGAGGACTCACTGAAAGTGATTGGGGTAGAGAGTGGACCAGGTGCAGAAGGTAAAAGGCAGGGGAACTGGGGCAACCTCATTACAAAAGAGGCACAAATAAGCCCAAACTCATCTCTCTTTTACTGAAAGCAGACATCACTCCAGATTGTCTCAAAAATGAGCTGAAACATATTGATTCCCAACACAGAATCAGCATTGGGTTTAGTATCTCCAGCATATGCTGTGAAACTTGCTTTCTTTGCAGCAGCAATATAATGCAATACATAATGATAGAAAAACATGAATTACAGTAAATATATATTGTAAATAATTAAATTACATAAGTAGTACAAAAATAAAAATAAAAAGGAGTGAGGTTGGTGTATCCATTCAGGAATGGGATGGCAGATGGAATAAGCTGTTCCTGAATTGTTGAGTGTGTGCCTTCAGGCTCCTGTACCTCCTCCCTGATGGTAGCAATGAGAACAAGGCATGACCTGGGTGGTGGGGGTCCTGAATGATGGATGCCACCTTTTGTGAGGCATCTGTCCTGGATATTTTGGAAGCTAGTGCCCATGATGGAGCTGACTAAGTTTACAACACTCTGCGGCTTACTTCGATCCTGTGCAACAGCACACTACCCCCATACCAGGTGATGTTGCAGCCAGTTAGAATGCCCTCCCCCATACAACTGTAGAAATTTGCGAGGGTCTCTGGTGACAGACCAAATCTCCTCAAACTCTTAATGAAATATACCCACTGCCATGCCATCTTTGTAGCTGCATCGATATGTTCAGTCCAGGATAGTTTCAGGAACTTAAAATTGCTCACTCCCTCCATTTCTGATCCCTCTATGAGAACTGTGTGATTCCCTCATCTTGTCATGGTCCAGTCCATGAACTCCGTATTCCAGTTCACGGTCTGGTCCATCGACCCTTGCTCCAGGTTTTCCGATCTACCATGTTTCTGTTCTTGTTGAGCTAATTGAGGCAGCTGATGCTCGTTGGGGCTGGCTGCATAAATACCTTCAGAGACCAGGGCGTGGCGGCTGGATTGTTCTTGTCCGTACTCCTTGTATCCCTTGCTCTGCCTTCTGTTTCCTCGCCTGAAGCCTTGCCTTGTCTTGCCGGTAACTCTCGCCTCGCCTGAAGTTCTCATCTCGCTTTACTTTGACAGAAGCCTTGCCTTGTCTTGTCGGTAACTCTCGCCTCACCTGAAGTTCTCATCTCATCTTGCATTGCCTGAAGCCTTGCCTTGTCTTGCTGGTAACTCTCACCTCGTCTCGCCTGCAGTCTTGTCCTGGAGCCACCATGTACCTAGCTCCCTTCCTGTCCCTTGCCTCCGTCGGGTAAGCCAGGCCGTCTCGCCATTACCTGCGGTTGGTTCTGTCCCTTCGTGTCTCCTGCCTCCATCGGGTAAGCCAAGCCGTCTTGCCGTTACCTGGGGTTGGTTCGGTCCCTTCCTGTCCCATGCCTCCGTTGGGTGGTGATCCGCACCCTGACCAGGTGATCCGCGCCCTGCCCCGGAGAAGCCTGCCTCGCCTCAAGCCTGAAGACTCCAGCCTCGCCTCGCATCAAGTCTCCTGCCTCCAGCCTCCAGCCCAGCCTCGCCTCAAGTCTCCTGCCTCCAGCCTCGCCTCAAGTCTCCTGCCTCCAGCCTCCAGCCCAGCCTTGCCTTGTCTCCTGCCTCCAGACTCCAGCCTGCCAAGCCTCACCTTAACTCTCTCGGATTCCAGCCTCCATCCTCCAGCCTCGCCTCACCTCAAGACTCCAGCCTCCAGCCTCGTCTCGCCTCAAGTCTCCTGCCTCCTGCCTAGCCTCAAGCCTGAAGACTCCGGCCTCCTGCCTAGCCTCAAGCCTGAAGACTCCGGCCTCCTGCCTAGCCTCAAGCCTGAAGTCTCCAGCCTCATCCTGCCTGCCTGCCAAGCCTCGTCCTTGCCTAGTTCTGGGGTCTGAGCCAGAGGCAAGACCCAGGTACTAGGTTCTTGTCTAGTCTCTGGCTTGGAGTCCAAGCCCGGGCTCGTAGCTCTCTTGTCCAGTCCTGTTCCAGGTTCCTGATTTTCCTGTCCATGTCCTTGCCATCACCCTGTATCCTAGTCCTGTCCCTAGTACTTCAGTGTCTGTGTCTTGCACTTGGGTCCATTCCCAGCCACCTCCCATATGACAGAATGATCCAGCCAACTATGGACCCAGCGTCACAGACACTGTCGTTTTCCTCTTGCCACCCGGGGTTCCTTTCTGTTACATACCCTCCCACCTGCTCGGGTCGTCCATAGTCTGGTTACCCTGTTTGGTCGCCAGGAGGCTCCCGTAGAGGCGGGGCGGGGGGAGAGATTACTGTCATGGTCCGGTCCGTGAAATCCGTATTCCGGTTCACGGTCCAGTCCATCGACCCTTGCTCCAGGTTTTCTATCCACCTTGTTTCTGTTCTTGTTGAGCTAATTGAGGCAGCTGATGCTCGTTGGGGCTGGCTGCATAAATACCTCCAGAGACCAGGGCGTGGCTGCTGGATTGTTCTTGTCCGTACTCCTTGTATCCCTTCCTCTGCCTTCTGTTTCCTCACCTGAAGCCTTGCCTTGTCTTGCCGGTAACTCTCGCCTCACCTGAAGTTCTCATCTTGCCTTGCATTGCCTGAAGCCCTGCTTTGTCTTGCTGGTAACTCTCGCCTCGTCTCGCCTGCAGTCTTGTCCTGGAGCCACCCTGTACCTAGCTCCCTTCCTGACCCTTGCCTCTGTCGGGTAAGCCAGGCCGTCTTGCCGTTACCTGCGGTTGGTTCTGTCCCTTCCTGTCCCATGCCTCCGTCGGATGGTGAACCGCGCCCTGCCCAGGTGTACCGCGCCCTGCCCAGGTGTACCGCGCCCTGCCCCAGAGGAGCCTGCCTAGCCTCAAGCCTGAAGACTCCAGCCTCACCTCGCCTCAAGTCTCTTGCCTCCAGCCTCCAGCCCAGCCTCGCCTCAAGTCTCCTGCCTCCAGCCTCCAGACCAGCCTCACCTCAAGTCTCCTGCCTTCAGCCTCCAGCCCAGCCTCGCGTCAAGTCTCCTGCCTCCGGCCTCCAGCTGAGCCTCACCTCAAGACTCCAGCCTCCAGCCTCACCTCGCCTCAAGACTCCAGCCTCCATCCTCGCCTCGCCTCGACTCACGCCTCCTGCCTAGCCTCAAGCCTGAAGACTCCAGCCTCCTGCCTAGCCTCAAGCCTGAAGACTCCAGCCTCCTGCCTAGCCTCAAGCCTGACGACTCCAGCCTCCTGCCTAGCCTCCAGCCTCCTGCCTAGCTTCAAGCCTGAAGATTCCAGCCTCCTGCCTAGCCTGAAGCCTGAAGACTCCAGCCTCTAGCCTCTTGCCAAGCCAAGCCAAGTCTCTAGCCTCTAGCCTCTTGCCAAGCCAAGTCAAGTCTCTAGCCTCTAGCCTCAAGCCTGAAGACTCCAGCCTCGTCCTGCCTGCCTGCCAAGCCTCGTCCTTGCCTAGTTCTGGGGTCTGAGCCAGAGGCAAGACCCAGGTATGGGTCCTTGTCCAGTCTCTGGCTCGGAGTCCAAGCCCGGGCTCCTAGCTCTCTTGTCCAGTCCTGTTCCAGGTTCCTGGTTTTTCTGTCCATGTCCTTGCCATTGCCCTGTATCCTAGTCCTGTCCCTAGGACTTCAGTGTCTGTGTCTTGCACTTGGGTCCGTTCCCAGCTACTTCCCGTATGACACATCTAACCCTTTCTAAAGTGCACAATCAGTTCTTCGGTCTTACTAGCACTGAGTGCAAGTTTGTTCCTGCAACACCACTCAACTAGCTGATATATCTCACTTATGTACACCCTTCATCACCATCTGAGATACCACCAACAATATCATCAGCAAATTTATAGATGGTATTTGAGCTATGCTTAGCCACACAGTCATGTGTATATAGAGAGCAGAGCAGTGGGCTAAGCACACACCCCTGAGGTCCGCCAATGTTGATCGTCAGCGAGGTGGAGATGTTATTTCTGATCTCCACAGATTGTAGTCTTCTGGATAGGAAGTCAAGGACCCATACTCTTGGGATTCTTCACTAAAATCATGGAAAAAAGACTTAGTGAAGCAGTAGTCATCAACCCGAGGCAAAATGCATTCTTGGTTTAGATATCACGGTACATTGAGAGCCTCCCAATCCTATGAAACCTCATGTAAGAAAGAGCTGGCCATTGTGCTTGTCCATCTCACCAAAATTCTTGGTTCTCTAGGACACAGATTAATAATAGGAGCACTGGAAAGGATAGGGCTCCCAGTGAGATTTGTGGACCTGTACAAGGGCACCAGTGGTGGAGACTGAGAAAGAAAAGACAGATCCCATAAACATCTTTGGGGCTATCATTCAGAGAGATCCAATACCAATTCCATTTCAGTACAGCAAGGAGAAAGACCGACAAAGTCTGGCCCACCAACTCGTGGGAACTCTGGCAAAGTTAGATTGCACACTAAATCAGGAAGAAGTACATCACCTGTCCCATGTATGAGAAGGGCTTTGCTCAGTTGTGCAAACGCACGACGCACCAGTGGCTTCTCACCAAGGAGCGGCCATTCATCTGCTCCATCTATGGGAAAGGGTTTACGTAGCAGTCCAACCTGATGTGGCACCAGCAGGTTCACACTGACACTTGGCCCTTTAAATGTCCTGCCTGTGACAAGAGGTCTAAAAGTGTGAGGGATCTGCTGATACACGGAGGCTGTCATACTGGGGAGAGGCCATTCACCTGTTTGGTGTGCACAAAGGGATTCATTCAGTCTTTCCACCTGCTAAAGCACCAGCGTGTTCACATGTGACTGCAGCGATTTGATTCCCATTTATAAAATCCAAAACTCAACCATATTCACTCAGGCAATCTGAGATTGCATTGCTGATAACTATTATAACAGGGCAGGATTTCCAAAATTCCAGATAAATATCAACTAAACTAGAATTTATTTTACATAAACAGACAAGGAGTAGAGGGAAATGGGACTATGGATGCTGGAATCTGGAGAAAAAGTGTAAAGATAAACATTAGTTTTATTTGTCACATGTACGTCAAAACATACATTGAAATGTGCTGTCTGGGGGAAAATATGCAGCTTCCAGTGGTCTTCAACTAACCCTTTGATTTGGAGAGAACATTGTTGAAAAAATATTACAAGATACTTCAAGACCCTATACCAGGAAAAATCTAAAGACACAAACGTGGCGTGTTGGAGAGGGTGTGGCTCCAAGGAGGCAAATTATTTCCATATTTTTAGGAATTGCCCTAAATTAAGCTTATATTGGGAAGGTATTCACATAACATTAGTTAAGGTATTTAAGACTCGGATACCTCTGAACTTAGAGACTCTCTATTTGGATCATATATTGTTTTTGGAACAGAAGGAAGATATAAAGCTGCTGCAGGCCTTTTTAGTGGCAAGTAAGAAATCAATCACCAGAAAGTGGCTAAATCCAACATCACCTACATTAGAAGATTGGCATTAAATCATTTTGGAAATACTTAAAATGGAAAAGATGACCTACTCTCTGAGAATTCGAAAGGGAAAAATTTATCAGATTTGGAATAAATGGATTGAATTTATAACCCCAGAGTGAGCAGACTATAGATGACTCTCCTAATGGTTTATACTGTTTGTCTCACCAACATAGTAATAGTGTTAATGTAAGCACCCTTGGCTCGAATGTTTCCTGTTCTCTTTTTTTGGAAAATGTGGAATTAACACAAGTAAAGAAAAGATCTGGGGAAATTTTGGACCAGAAAGAAATGGACCAGAAGAGATACATGGAAATTAGTACTATTATTAATATTTTTATAACAACTACTATCATTATTTAGTTTAATAGAGTGGAATTACAATTGCACATAAACATCTATTTGAGTGCCTAATTATTTTCTATAGTATCTCAATGGGCACTTGTGAACGATAAATTAATATAGATTTACTCACATAAAAAATGGAAAAGGTTATATATGTTAAAAAAAAAGTTTGTGTATCACTTGTGAATACCTTATCCAAATAAAAATTAAATTAAAAAAAAAGAAATGTGCCATCTGTGTCAAATCAAATCAGTGGGCACTGTGCTGTGAGCAGCCTGGAAGTGTCGTCATGCTTCTGCGCAAACATATCATGCCCGCACACATCGACTCTTAGCATATGCCTTTAGAACGTTGCAGGAAACCGGAGCACGTAGAGGGAATGCCCACGTGGTCACAGGCAGAACGTAAAAACTCCTCGCAGTCAGCGGCAGGAATGGAACCCCGATCAGTGAATGCTGGGTAGCGATTGTGCTGACCACCAAGCCACCATGCCAACCCAGTCAACTAGTGGAACTTAGTGGACAGAATAGCATCTGAGCACGAGAAAGGAATCGTTAACATTTCAGGGTGTGACCCTGTATCAGGAACTACTGTTTTGGATTGATATTTCCAACACCCCCACCCCCGCACCCACCTTATGTTGGAACAGAAAGCAGAAATGGGAGAACTATGTAAGGGTTAGATTGATCTTGGAGCAAGTTAAGGGATTGGCCCTTGGGACCACACTGAAGGGAGCAGCAGGCACCTGTCTCACTCCCTTACCTCTTCACTGAAGGCAAAGCTACATGGAGCCAGTCAGGAGTCCTCCCCAACTACTATGTAACATGCTTCGAGACTCCTTGGGTCAGAACAGAAAGCTGGTGTGGAGTTGGGAAAAATGACAAAGCAGTGCTGGAAACCTACTGATGGACTTGATCCTGAAATGGCAGCTTCAGGAGATGTAACAGAGGTGTACAAGATTATCACAGATTTAGAATGAGACCTTTCCTTTGCTGAATAGTTCAAAGAGTACGCAGCACAGATGGATGAAAGAGTATTAGAGAATAGAAAGATCTCTTCAAGTCTATTTATAATATAATTATGAATTTATATCCTGATGTATCTAATAAAATTAAAACTGATTGAGAAAGAGAACTTAAGATTACTGTACCGATTGAAAAATGGGAAAAAAAATTTTCAAATTAGTTAATTCATCTTCTATACATGCTAAACATGCGTTGATACAGTTTAAAGCAGTGCACAGGGCTCATATATAAACTATCTCGTTATTACTCTTATATTAATCCGATATGTGACAGATGTCATTCCGAGATAGCTTCTTTGACTCACATGTTTTGGTCATGTCCTTTGTTGAAAAAATAATGGAAAGATATTTTTGATATTATTTCAATGGTTTTGAATGTAGACTTAGAACCTCACTCAATTACTGCTATTTTTGGGTTACCAATGATAGAATCAAATCATTTAACCTCTTCAGCTCGTCAGATGATTGTGTTTCTTACTTTAATGGCTAGAAGATCCATTTTGCTGAATTGGAAAGAGATTAATCCTCCTACCATATTTCATTGGTTTTCTCAAACTATGTTGTGTTTAAATTTGGAAAAAATTAGAAGTGTTCTTTATGACCCCTCCATTAAATTCTAAAAGACTTGGAGGCCATTTGTTCAGCAGTTTCATATGATGTAATTTGACCATTTCCAAACTTATTTTACTTCTCTGTAGTGTTGGTTGAGAGGAATGGAGTCGTCGACATTAAGGTTTTCTTTTCTCCCATTTTTTACGATGTTAAAACAGCCCAGGTCTTTTTTTTAGTTTAGTTGATTAATTCTGTTTAGATTAGGTTTTTTTGGGGGGGGGGTTATTATTTTTTTTTCCTTTTTCATGATTTTTTTTAGATATTTTTCTTTGTTTTATATTATTCATTTGTATCCTATATGATTGGGGGGTTTTATCATTTATGTGTTATTTGGCTTTGTAATCACTCATGTTAATTATAACAATGTATTCTCAATAACTTTATACTATTACCATGTTATGTTTATTTTTATGAAACTAATAAAAAGATTGAAAAAGAAGTTGAGTTCATTTTCATTTGAGTATATCTATGCAAAGCTGCAATGAAAATCTTACTTGCAGTAGTATCACAGGCACATCCACACAACAAAATAAAATTTGAATACATTTTTTTTTGAATAAAGCACAATACTTTATACTTTATTGTCTCCAAACAATTGGTACTAGAACGTACAATCATCACAGCGATATTTGATTTTGCGCTTCACACTCCCTGGATTACAAATATTAAATATTAAAAATATTGAGAATAGTAAAAAATTAGTAAATATTAAAAATTTAAATTATAAATCATAAATAGAAAATAGAAAAATGGAAAGTAAAGTAGTGCAAAAAATCCGAGAGGCAGGTCCGGATATTTGGAGGGTACGGCCCAGATCCAGGTCAGGATCCATTCAGCAGTCTTATCACAGTTGGAAAGAAGCTGTTCCCAAATCTGGCCATACGAGTCTTCAAGCTCCTGAGCCTTCTCCTGGAGGGAAGAGGGATGAAAAGTCTGTTGGCTGGGTGGGTCGTGTCCTTGATTATCCTGGCAGCACTGCTCCGACAGCGTGCGGTGTAAAGTGAGTCCAAGGACGGAAGATTGGTCTGTGTGATGTGCTGCACCGTGTTCACGATCTTCTGCAGCTTCTTTCGGTCTTGGACAGGACAATTTCCATACCAGGTTGTGATGCACCCTAGAAGAATGCTTTCTACAGTGCATCTATAAAAATTAGTGAGGGTTTTAGGGGACAGGCCAAATTTCTTTAGTTTTCTCAGGGAGTAAAGGCGCTGGTGGGCCTTCTTGGCAGTGAACTCTGCTCGGTTGGACCAAGTCAGGTCATTTGTGATATTAACCCCAAGGAACTTAAACCTTTTGACCTGTTCCACTTGTGCACCACCGATGTAAATTGGGTCGTGCAGCTCGCTACTCCCTCTGAAGTCAACAACCAATTCCTTCGTCTTGCTGATGTTGAGGGATAGGTTATTGTCTTCACACCATGCCACCAGGTTCTTAATTTCCTCTCTGTACTCAAACTCATCATTACCCAAGATACGGCCTACAATAAGAACTAAATAAAACAATATTAATTTTCGAACATAGAACATTAAAGCACAGGACAGACCCTTTATCCCACAATGTTGCGCCAAACTTTTAAACCAGTCCAAGATCAATCTAACCCTTCCCTCCTACTTCGCCCTCTATTT
This sequence comes from Mobula hypostoma, assembly GCF_963921235.1. Classification (NCBI taxonomy): domain Eukaryota; kingdom Metazoa; phylum Chordata; class Chondrichthyes; order Myliobatiformes; family Myliobatidae; genus Mobula; species Mobula hypostoma. The sequence continues at coordinate 32,583,112 of NC_086106.1, read as the reverse complement.
TTCTATCATCCATGTGCCTGAGAGTTTAAGTGTCCCTAATGTATCTGCCTCTAGCATCCACACATTCGCCACTCTGTGTAAAAATCTGACCCCTGACATCCCTCCGTACTTTTCCTCAAATCACCTTAAAATTATGCCCCTCATATTAGTCACTTCAACAATGGGAGGAAGTCTCTGACTATCCACTCGACCTATGCCACATCATCTTGTAAATCTCTCATCCTCCTGCACTCCAAAGGGAAAAGCCCCAGTTCACTCAACCTTGCCTCACTTGAATGCAAAGTGATCAAACACAGTGCTTATGATCTGGAACTTGCTGCTTCCGAGTGCTGTGGAAACACTGAATTCTTTTCTTTTAGATGGCAGGAGAAATATCTTGTAGGGCTGCAGGATGGAATGGACTAACTTGCTGGTTAACCCTCTGTTGCACAATATTCAATGACTTCTGGCCAGACCAGCGTATAGTGACTGCCCTCGAGGAGTCGGTGGTGGGCTCCTCCTTGCACACAGCAGCCCACCCGCTGAAATGATTCAGAATCAGGTTTATTATCACTGACATAATGTTGTGAAATCTGTTGTTTTGCTCCAGCAATACATAAAAATTACTAAAGCAATAAAGAGTGCAGAAGATGAATAACAGGGTAGTTATATTCCAGGGTTCACTGGCAGTTCAGAAATCCGATACGCCTCCTTGATGCCATCTGAGATTCTGCAAGCAGTGGTGTCATCAGCAAATTGATAGATGGTGTTTGAGCTTAATCTAGGCACATAGTCATGAGTGTGCAGAGAACAGAGCAGAGGGCTTAAGCATGCAGAAACGTGAGGCAATGCACTTTGAGACACCAGATGCAAAAGGAAGTCTGTAGTAAACTAGGAGCATTGACGTACCAAGAGATCTTGGGCCACAAGAGCACAGCCCCCTGCAAGTGGGCACACAAGGGGATGGGTTGGTCAAGAAGGTGTAAGACATGCTTGTCTACATTGAACATGGGTTAGTACAGCACAGGAACTGGACATGCATTGGTTGACCCAGCAAGCATAAGAATTAAGAAGTCATGTTGCAGCTATGTAAAACTCTGGTTAGGCCACATTTGAAGAAGTGTACACAATTCTGCTCACCGTATTACAGGAAAGATGTGGAAACTTTGGAGAGGATGCAGAAGAGGTTCACCAGGACGTTTCCTGGATTGGAGTATATTAGCTATCAGGGAAGGTAGTATAAATATGGGGTGATTTCTTGGGAGTGAAGGCTTAGTGGTGGCCTAAAGGACGGATATAAAGTTATGACTTATAGATAACATGGATATTCTGAATCCTATTCACAGGATGGAAATGTCACATGCTAGAAGGCATTGGCTTAAGATGAAGTGGCAGGCAGTAGTCGAAGTTTTGAGGTAACTTTTTATTTACGCAGACACAGGTTGCCAAGGGAGGTGACATGTAGCAATGTTTAAGAGGCATTTACCCCAACACAGGGACAGGCAGGGAACAGGGGATATGGGCCCCCACACATATGCAGATGGGATTACTTGATTGTCATCATCGTTGGTGCAGACATGGAGGGGTAAATTTCCAGCTTTCCTGCTGCCCAGTCTGTATGCAATCCAAAGTTCATCTACATCTACTTTAAATATAAAATAAACAGATTTCTCCATGCTTATTCCTGGATAATCAAGGACCCCACCCCATTCCAGATATTCTCTCTTCTCCTCCATCTGACAGAAGATACAAAAGCCTGAAAGCATGTCCCACCAGGCTGAAGGAGAGCTTCTATCCCACTGTTATCAGACTAGTAACGGATCCCTAGTATGATACAGTGGACTTTTGACCTCAGAATCTACCTCACTTTACCGTTTACCTGCAATGCACTTTCTCTGTAGCTGCTACACTTCATTCTGAATCTGTTATTGTTTTACCTTGTACTACCTCAAAACACGGTAATTAATTGATCTGTATATGAACAGAATGTATGACAGGTTTTTCACTGTACCTCAGTAAACATGACAATAATAAACCAATTCCAATTCTGTCCCCATTGCTCTGGGCTAGAAAATTCCATGGATTCACTGCTCTCCAAGTGAAGAAATTCCTTCTTACTTCAGTCATAAATGGCCAAACTTCCTCCCAAGATTGCAATTCACTCTGAATCTTCACTGTCTCAAAGAGACTGTTATTCTGAATTCCAAAGACTATAGTCCTAATGCTCCCAGTCTTTCCTCTTGAGGGAAATTCCTATCCCAGGACTCAATCAAGTGAGATTTCTCTGCACTGTCTTTATAGCAACTCAACCTGTGTGCAATACTCGAGGTGTGATCTCACTGATACAGTTGCTGCAGGAGTCCTCTCCTATGATAAACAGCAAAATTTATCCCCCTGTATTGCGAGACCATAAGACTGATTTATTATCCCTCTCAACCCCATTTTCCTGCCTTTTCTCCTTAATCTTTGATGCCCTGACTAATCAAGACCCTATCAACCTCTGCCCTAAATGGACCCAATGACTTGGCCTTCACAGTCATCGGTGGCAATGAATTCCACAGATTCACCACCCTTTAGCTAAATAAATTCCTTTATATCTTTGTTCTAAAGGGTCATCTTTGTAATCTGAGACTGTGTCCCCTGGTCTGAGACCACCCCACTACCGGAAACACCCTCTCAACATCCACTCTGCTTAGGGCTTTCAATTTATGATAGATTTCAATGAAATCCAGCCTGACCCTGCCTTCATAACGCCAGTGATTTCAAGCCCAGGGTCATCATACTCTCCTCATCCATTAACCCTTTCATTCCTGGGATCATTCTCATGAACTTCCCCTCTGGACTCTCTCCAATGACAACACATCCTTTCTTTGATAAGGGGGCCCAGAACTGATCACAATACTCCAAGTGAGGTCTAACCAATGCCATATAACATTCTTGTTTTTATACTCTAGTCCTCTTAAAATGAGTACTAACATTGTGTTTGCTTTCCTTACCACCCACTCAACCTGCAAGTTAACCTTTAGGGAATCCTGCACAAGGGCTTACAAGTCCCTTTGCAAGTTAGTTTCAGGCTAGTTTTGCATTCTGTGTGGAATACCTGAACTCTCTCCCATCAACAACATTCAATAGTCTCAGCATTTAAGTAGCTTTCTACGTTTTACTGTGCTTGCAAAATGGATAACTTGACACTTCCCCACAGTATATTCTACACTACGGCCAGCTGCCCACTCACTTCATCCCTCGCCTTACAACTTCATTTCCAGTCCCTTGCATCACAGGAAGCACAAGCACAAGATCCGTTCACTGAGGCCGCCCGTTGTAAATTGTAGGAGCCTGATCTCTGTGGTAGCAGACCATGGAGCACATTTACAACACTGCCAGTGTTTCATGTTTAAACTCGGGTAAGGGGAATTCCATTCAGCAGACTTGTGTTTTGTGGTAATTGATGAAGACGAGAGAGCCAGTGGAGCATCGCTGAGAGACAGTGGGTGGATACCAAAGGGGTGGTAGATGCACACTGAAAAGATGTTGGATGAAGTACCACAATGAGTTTGGCAAAGTTGACATCACTGAGATAATAGTTGTGTGGATTCAGAGGGTGTTGGTGAATGGCTGTTTTGAGAAATGTACAGTGGTCTTTCCCGAGCCCCAGTGATAGGCACACTGCTGATTTTAGTACCTGGACCCAGGATAAAGGAAAGCATTCTGAAATCTGCAATTGATACAAAGGTCAGACATGGGTAAACGGCGAGGCAGGCTCGAGAGACAAGGTGGGCTCGTCCTGCTGCTGTTGTCTTATGTTCTCATGAGAGTTCGACTGACCATCTGCTTTCCAAACAAACAAGCACCTGTCTACACAGATAGGCTTTAATTCCAGGAGCTTGAGCCCCTCCAGTGGACAACACTTCCTGCACCTGTGGTTGTCCAGCACACAGGAAGAATTCTAGACTTCCCATGTGCCATAAGGTGCACATTCCTGTATTCTGCAGTGCCCTGACACTCCCTTCATTAGCTTATAAAAAATGCAAATTGTTTGAAAATAAAATCGCTCACCAGCAATCCACCAAACAGCTCCTTCCCTTGACATGATGGCAAGCATCTGACCACATCCCTTCCTTCCCCTGATGTTATTTGCAACAGTCTGCTGGGGAAATCTCCATATGTCTAGCAGCATCTGAGGGAAAAGGAATTGTCAATGCTTCAGGTCGTAACCCTGCATCAGGACTAATCTTTCTTTCTTTCTTATGAGTTTCAACCCTTAATCCCCAGCTTTGGTTGTTTACAACTCTCTCTCTCTCCCTGCCCTCTCTCTCTCTCTCATACACTTCTTACACTTTTAAAGTACTTGAAAACTACTTTAAAAGTACTTGAATAACATCTTTTTATTCCCGACACTGAATTCCTCTAATAATGTTACCTGGAAACAAAACTCTGCCCCCCTTTATCAAAACCAGTCAGACCTAAACCAATTTCTGGAAGCCATAGTACAGAAATAATGACAGAAGGGGCTAGAAACACTCAGCAGGTCAGGCATTATCTGTGGAATGGGAAACGGTTAATGATTCTCATCCGAGAGAGGTGAGATAACAGGGGGTGTCTAATTGGAGGAGTGAGACGGCAGGGGGCGTCAAGGAACTGTTCCCCTTCCTTTCCAGTCCTGAAGAAGGGTCTCGGCCCGAAACGTCGACATTTTGCTCTTTTCCACAGATGCTGCCTGGTCTGTTGTTCCGCCAGCATCCTGTGGGGCTGACATAGAAGGTCGGCAACAGTTATCAACAGGAGTCAAACAGTCTAACTCATACTGAGCATGCGCGGTGGGGACCACCCCATTGGGCGAGCATGCGCAGTGGGAGAAGCCGTTGCTTGACCTGGCTGTGCTTTGTTCAAGATCTATTGTTGATTTGCACTCGCCCCCGGGAGAACTGAGCAGGAACAGGCAGGCGCCGTGGCGGAAGGCTGTTACTGTTCTTGCGGCTAGCACATAAGCATGCCGACCCAGCACAAATCAATGAACACCTTAACTCCTTACCATTAGCGAGTCAGAACAGTCCCCACCCCCCACCCCCCGATCCCAACGATAACCAGAGGGAAGGAAATTAATCCCGGGGCGGTCTCTGTCACCGTGAATAACAATGCCGTGCCTGTAAAAAGAGAGCAACGAGTAAAGAGCCAGGGAGCGTTTGTTAATGACAGAGCTGGTTAATCGTTCGGAAGCGTCTGTACCTGGAGGTAAATAATGACAGATTGGGGAGCATCTGTAAAAGGAATAGAAATAATGAATGCATGGATCTATGTGCAGAGATTTCTCCAGACAGATCACCAGCCTCCTCCAACTGACCCCACCGTTACTTATGTATTCAGTAATTCTTCAGGTTATGCCAATCACTCTGTCTAGATTTCCACGTTATTACAGACATTCCTTTTGTTTACTCCGCGCACACCCTTTTTCTACGAATTAAAACATTTGATTTCCATGCAAACAACAGGAATTCTGCAGATGCTGGAAATTCAAACAACACACATCAAAGTTGCTGGTGAACGCAGCAGGCCAAGCAGCATCTATAGGAAGAGGCGCAGTCTCTTGACGAAGGGTCTCGGCCTGAAACGTCGACTGCGCCTCTTCCTATAGATGCTGCTTGGCCTGCTGCGTTCACCAGCAACTTTGATGTGTGTTATTTGATTTCCATATTTTCTTTGACAGCAGGACACGGTGCATTTATACATGGAGCTGCAATCACGAAAGGTCAGGGGCTGCCTAAGAGTGGTGGAGGGAGGGAACAAGTGAGCGCGCAAATGAAGGAGTCAGCAGGGACCGTTTGTAAACGGAGGACTGAGGAATAAGACGGCGGAGGCGCTGTACATGGAGGAGCGAGACGGAAAGGGGCTCTGTAAATGGAGTGAGACGGCAGGGAGCGTCTGTAAATGGAGTTAGACGGCAGGGAGCGTCTGTAAATGGAGTTAGACGGCAGGGAGCGTCTGTAAATGGAGTGAGACGGCAGGGAGCGTCTGTAGATGAAGTGAGGGCAGGGAGCGTCTGTAGATGAAGTGAGACGGCAGGGAGCGTCTGTAGATGGTGAGACAGCAGGGAGCGTCTGTAAATGGAGTGAGACGGCAGGGAGCGTCTGTAAATGGAGTGAGACGGCAGGGAGCGTCTGTAAATGGAGTGAGACGGCAGGGAGCGTCTGTAAATGGAGTGAGACGGCAGGGAGCGTCTGTAAATGGAGTGAGACGGCAGGGAGCGTCTGTAAATGGAGTGAGACGGCAGGGGACATCTGTAAATCGAGAGTGAGACGACAGGGAGCATCTATAAATGGAGGACAGGAGTCAGGCTGCAGGGGACTGTATATGAAGGAGTGAGATGGTAGGTGGCTATCTTATTTGATTATTCTTATTTTCAGACGCTCCCTGCCGCCTCACTCTGAGGACAGGGAGGTCTGTAAATAGAGTGAGACGGCGAGAGGGAGCACTGTTAATGTAGGAGTGAAGGCTGAGAGATGACAAGAGGTGTCTAAGTGGAGGAGTGAGACAGTAGGGGTGTCTATAAACTGAGTATGAAGACGGCAAGAAATGTCTGTAAATGAAGGGCTAAGACAGGCTAGGTAGAGTCTCTAAATGAAGGACTGAGGCGTGAGAAGGCAGGGAGTGTGAGAGAGGGCAAATGGGCGTCTGTAAACGGAGGAATGAGATGAAAGGGGGCGTCTGTAAATGGAGGAGTGAGATGGAAAGGGGGAAAGGGGGCGTCTGTAAATGGAGGAGTGAGATGGAAAGGGGGCGTCTGTAAATGGAGGAATGAGATGAAAGGGGGCGTCTGTAAATGGAGGAGTGAGATGGAAAGGGGGCGTCTGTAAATGGAGGAGTGAGATGGAAAGGGGGCGTCTGTAAATGGAGGAGTGAAGTGTAGGATGATGGGGTGGCAGTGGCCTATAAATGAACGAGTAAGAGGCAAGGGTGTGTCTATAAATTAAGGGGTGGTCTGTAAATGGTGGAGTGAGCTGTGAGACAGCAGGGCTGTCTGTAAGAGAAGAAATAATGTGTGAGATAACAGAAAAATACTGAGTGGTGTTCATGGGTTCATTGTCCATTCAGAAATCTGATGTTGGAGGGGATGAAGCAGTTCCTGAAACATTGATATGTGTCTCCAGGCTCCCGTACTCCTCCTTGATGGTATCAATGAGAAGAGGACATGCTTTGGGTGCTGGGGTGTCCTTAATGATGAATGCCACCTTGTTTGAGGCATCACTTCTCAAGGTGCCCTGGACGCTGGGGAGGCTTCTGACGGCTGAGTTTACAACTTTCTGCAGCTTTTTTTCAATCATGTGAAGAGGCTCCTCCACACCAGTCAGTGATGCAACCAGAAAGAATGCTCCCCACAGTGCAGTTGTAGAAATTTATGAACGTTCTTGATGACACACCAATTCTCCTCAAACTCCTAATGAAATCTAGACACTGTTGTGCCTTCTTCGTAATCGCATCGATATGCTGGGCCCTGGATTGACCTGCAGTGACGTTGACACCCAGAAGCTTGAAACTGCTCACCCTTTCCACTTCACATCCCTCGGTGAGGACTGATGTGTGTTCCTTTGACCTCCCCTTCCTGAAGTCCACAATCAATTCCCCGGTCTCACTGACGTTGAGTCCAAGGTTGTTGCTGCAACACCATCAATCAGCTGATTTATCTCACTCCTGTACTCCTCCTCATCACCATCTGAAATTCTGCCAATGATAGTTATGTCGCCAGCAAACTTACAGATGCCGTTTGAGCAGTACCTAGCTACACAGTCACGGGTGAAGAGAGAGAGCGAGACAGTGTAGCATTGGGCTAAGCAGGCAACTTTGAGCTGTGCCAGTGTTGATTGTCTGCGAGGAGGAAGTGTTATCTCCAATCTGCAAAGGCTGTGATCTCCCAGTGAGGAAAGTCAAGAATCCAGTTACAGAGGGAGGTACAGAGGCTCAGGTTTTTGAAGCATGCTGATTAGAACTGAGGGTGTAATTGTCTTCAATGCTGAGATACAGTCAATTAACAGCAGCCTCATGTGGGTATTGCTATTGTCCAGGTAATCCAAGGCCAAGTGGACAACCAGAGAGATTGCATGCATTGTAGACCTAATGTAGAGACTGTTGTAGTGTGGATGAAATCACCAGAGAGACAGAGTCACTGGTAGATACAAAGCAGCTTCTTTATTCGACACAACAAGGTACAGCAGGCATCGTATGGACGGAGTTGCTTTCGGTGGAAAGGTCTGCTAGCTCAATGTGGGCTCCATATTTATATGCTAAACACAAAGGGCAATTCCTATTTACAAAGTTATAGACAAGGCATAGACAATGCTTCCTTTTGAAGCTATATACAAAACATCACACCTTCTGACTTCATCCTTTCCTCCTGATGCCAACATGTCTCGGTTGGTACTCACAGCCTTTAGGAGTGCAAGTCAAATCCACAATACACTTATTTGGTATTTTACATGCTAACATAGAGGACAATTAATATTATAAAGTGTAGATAATACTGTCTTCGAAACTACCTGTAAGTGTCTCACTTCCATCCGCAGCGTCTGGCTAGTATTCCGATATTCACAGCTTTTAGGAAATGCATTGTTGTGAACTCAATCCACAGTACTTTGTCAGACAGAAGACTGGTGGCCAGAGCCATTTAAGTGTAAATGAATCATCTACCCAAAAACTCACTCTAACAGTGACAGGCAAACTGCAACACATCCAGGTCATTGCATAGGCAGAAGTTGATTCCAACCTCTCAAAGCACTTCATACAGTAGATGTGAGAGCCTTTGAGGCAGCTCACTCTGCTCTTCTTGGGAACTGGTGCGATTGCTGCCCTTCTGAAGCTGGTGGGACCCTCTGACTACAGCAGTGAGAGATTGAAGATGTCCTTGAACACTCCCACCAGTTGGTTGACACAGGTTTTCAGAGCCCTGCCAGGTACACCATCAGGGCCTTGCGAGAGTTCACTGTCTTGATAGATGTTCTGATGTCAGCTCCAAAACAGAGATCACAAGATCACCAAATGCTGCAGGGATTCGTATCGATGTGTTTTATTTCAGACCAGAAGATATAGGGGTAGAAGTAGGTCATTTGGCCCGAGTCTGCTCTGCTATTCAATCATGGGCTGATCCAATTCTTCCAGTCATCCCCACTCCCCTGTCTTCACCCCATACCCTTTAATGCCCTGGCTAATCAAGAACCGATCTATCTCTGCCTTAAAAGCACCCAATGCCTTGGCCTCCACAGCCACTCATGGCAACAAATTCCACAGATTTACCACCCTCTAAAGTAATTTCTCCGCATCTCAGTTCAAAATAGACGTCATTCAATCCTGAAGTTGTGCTCTCTTGTCCTAGAATCCCCTACCATGGGAAATAACTTTGCCATATCTAATCTGTTCAGGTCTTTTAACATTCGGAATGTCTCTATGAGATCCCCCCCTCCCCCATTCTCCTGAACTCCAGGGAATACAGCCCAAGAGCCACCAGACGTTCCTCATACAGTAACCCTTTCATTCCTGGAATCTTGTGAATCTTCTCTGAACCCTCTCTAATGTCAGTATTCCCTTTCTAAATTTTCCTTTTCAAGGCATGCATAAAAGTTGTTTAGCTCATCTGGGAGTGAAGCATCACAGCCATTCATAATGTTCAGTTTTATTTTGTAGGAACTAATGGCCTGCAAATCCTGCCAGAGCTGACGTGCATCTGATTCCGTTTCTGACCTCAGTCAGAATTGTAGTTCACTCTTAAGGTAGCCTTCCATAGATTGTACCTGGACTTCTTTCATAGTCTGGATCACTGGTCTTGAATGCCACAGATCTAGCTCTCAGCAGACTTCCAATATCCGGTGTCATCCACGACTTTTGATTTGGGTGTGTCCAGTGTGTTCTGGAAGGTGCACATTCATCCACAGAGGTCTTGATGTAGTCGGTGTCAACTATGGCGTATTCTTTCAGAGTCGAAGATGAATGCCTGGATATTGTCCAGTCCACTAGTGCTCCTCCGCCTCCCTTGACCATATCTTCTTGGTCTTCACTACTGTTGCTGCAGTCTTTAGTCTCTGTCTATACGCTGCGAGTAGAACTACAGCCAAGTGATCAAATTGTCCAAAGTGTGGGTGTGGAATGGCATAGTAAGTATTCTCAATGGTGATATAACAGTGGTGGCTTCTCTGCTACCACAGGTGATACGTCAGCGACTTCTGCACGCTGGCCTGGTTGAAATCCCCACAGTGATAGGGAAGGCATCAGGGTGTGCTGTTTCATGCCTTCTTATTACGGAGCTTAGCTCCTCCAGTGCATCCTGACGTCTTAGAAAGATGTTTACATGGCTGTGACCACGAAATTTAGCTTTAGTAGTCCTAGTCCTAATATATTTTATCAGTCCCGTCGAAGCTGCACGCAGGGAGTGGCCACTTATCTTGAGTAGATAGCGCAGGTTTGGACCAGATAAATAATGGCGGAGCTGGCAACCCAGAATGCAGTGGGGTGCGTAAAGTCCTCCACCCACAGTTGACTCCGTACCGCGCAGGCGCAGTGAGTCTGCACTGCCGGGGCATGCGCAGCCGGAAGCGGCAGCCGAAACGTCGACTTGGGCAGCGGTGAGTGTGGCGATTAGGGGGAATTTGTGGATAAAGCTGAGCGATGGTGAATTAGAGGGGATCCACACAAATCTGAAGCGCCTACCGAATGAGGGGTGGGACTCGAGTCAGCTGCGTGCGGGGCGGCACAGGGTCCGCCTCGCAACAGCTGCCGCGGAGCGGGGCATTGGCGCATGCGCAGTATGCCCGCGGGACGTCACTGTGGGCAGTGCCGATTCACCCAGGAGGTGGCGCTGCCGAGCGGGGTCCCTGACTGAGCGAATGGGCAGATGCTGGAGGAACTCAGCAGGCCAGGCAGCGTCTATGGGAAAGAGTACAGGCGACGTTTCCGGCCGAAACACTTCGGCAAGACTGGAGGGAAGAAGATGAGGAGTAGATTTGAAAGGTGGGGGGAGGGGTGACAGAAACAAGATGATAGGTGAAACTGAAGGGGGAGGGATGAAGTAAAGAGATTGGAAGTTGATCGGTGGAAGAGATATAGGGCAGAAGGCATAGAAAAAAGAAAAGGGGGGAAGGAGGAGCACCACAGAGAGGTGATGGGTGGGCAAAGTGAGAGAGGGAAAGGGGCATGAGGAATGGTGAAGGAGGGTTGGGGGAAATTACCAGAAGTTCGACAAATCAATGTTCATGCCATCAGTTTGGAGGCTTCCCAGATGCAGTGTAAGGTGCTGTTCCTCCAACGTGAGTGTGGCCTCATCATGACAGTGGAGGAGGCCATGGATGGACATATGGGAATGGGTGGCCACCTGGGAGATCCCACTTTTTCTGGCAGACAAAGTTTAGCGAAGCGGTCTGCCAATCTACATCAGGTCTCACCGATATACAGGAGGTCACACTGGGAGCCCTGGACACAGTATATGACCCCAACAGACTCACAGGTGAAGTATTGCCTTATCTGGAAGGACTGTTTGGGGCCCTGAATGTGGGGAGGGAGGAGGTGTAGGGGCAGGTGCCAGGAGGGAGATCACTGGGGAGGGACAAATAGACAAGGGAGCTACATAGGGAGCCCTACGGAATGGAGAAAGTCGGGTGGGGGAAAGATGCGCTTGGTGGTGGGATCCTGTTGGAGATGGCGGAAGTTGCGGATAATTAAGTGCTGGACACGGAGACTGGTGGGGTGGTAGGTGAGGCGAAGAGGAACTCTATCCCTAGTGGGGTGGCGGGAGGAGGGGGTGAGAGCAAACGTGCGTGAAATGGAAGAGATGCAGTAGAGAGCAGCATTGATGGTGGAGGAAAGGAAGCCCCGTTCTTTGAAGAAGGAGTACATCTCTTTATAGACAATAGGTGCAGCAGTAGGCCATTCGGCCCTTCGAGCCAGCACCGCCATTCACTGTGATCATGGCTGATCATCCACAATCAGTACCCTTTTCCTGCCTTCTCCCCATATCTCTTGACTCTTTATTTCTATATTGAAAAGCTTCATTCTGAGAGCAGATGCGGTGAGACCTGACATAGATTGGGAGACTGCTTCTCTGAGCACCTACGCTCCATCCACCAGAGAAAGCAGGATCTCCCAGTGGCCTCCCATTTTAATTCCACTTCCCATTCCCATTCCAATATGTCTATCCATGGCCTCCTCCGCTGTCATGATGAAACTACACTTGGGTTAGAGGAACAACACCTTATATTCCATCTGGGTAGCCTCCAACCTGATGGCATGAACATCAATTTCTCAAACTTCCAGTAACGACCCCCCCCCCCACACCATTCCCCATTCCCGTTTCCCTCTCTCATCTCCCTCTGGTGATCCTCCTCCCCCTTTTCTTTCGTAAAAGGTACATTTAATGTCAGAGAAATGTATACAGTATACATCATGAAATGCTTTTTCTTCATAACCATCCACAAAAACAGAGCAGTGCCCCAAAGAATGAATGACAGTTACATATTAGAGCCCCAAAGTCCCCCCCAGCTCCCCCCCCGTGCGTAAGTGGCAGCAAGTAATGATCCCCCCCCCACCGGCAAAGAAAGCGTCGGCACCACCACCAAGCACTCAAGTGTGCAGCAAAGTCACAGACTTACAGTACTCTAAAGACTACTCGTTCACCCGGTATTCAACATACCACAGGCTCTCTCTCTCTCTCCCTAATAAGGGAGAAAGAGATGTCTCCATTTCACAGCAAGAGAGGAGACATAACAAACAACTCGCTGGTTTATGAAGTTAAAAATCTGTTGCGTACCTTTCTCTGAGTTCTGTGCCCAAAGATCTCAGGTCTCTGGCACACAGCCTTAGATCTTCCAACTCCCACGACACACTGATCTCCTGCCTGGACACCGACCACCCATCCCCCCCCCACCGTCTCCAGAGCCACAAAATCTCAGACCTCTGAGGGTGAGCAAAGCTCTTAGGCCGAGCCCTTGGCGTGCCAAATAACGACCAGCTTTGAAACCCCGAGAGCGGGTCCCATTCCCGCAAAGAACCGTAGGCAGTGTGTAACTCCAGGTCAGGGTCTTCAAAAGGGAAAAATAGAGGTATTAGAGATGAAAATAGAGCTGTTTCCAAAGATGTAAGTGGAGTTGTCATTAGGTGCCATTGATTCTCCTAAACTCCACCGACTTCCATGGCCTTCTGTCCTCTTCTATCAGACTCCCCCTTCTTCACCCTGTATCTCTTCCACCAATCAACTTTGCAGATCTTCACTTTACCCTTCCCCCTCCAGCTTTCACCTAAAACCCTGTGTTTCTCTCTCCTCCCCCCACCTTTTAAATTCAGTCCTCAGCTTTTTTCTCCAGTCCTGCCGAAGGGTCTCGGCCCAAAACGTGACTGTACTCTTTTCCATGGACGCTGCCTGGCCTGCTGAGTTCCTCCAGCATTGTGTGTGTAGTACTTTATAAATCAAAGCATAATTGCTCGACACAGATTCTTTTCTTTCTTTTTTCAATCTTTTTATTGATTTTTGTAAAAAGTGTGTATACAAACAAGAGGAGAACATCTCTGGTAGGTAAAATAAACAATATCAGAATCAGACATAGTGTTAATCTATAAGGTATAAATTTCATATAGAATGTATCATACTGAAAAAAATGTAATTCATTCTCTTCTTATCAATTTATGAAGAAAGGAAGGACTGTTAGAAATTTTTATATAAAAAAAGAAAAAAAACCCACTATTCTAAACAGAAGGGGAAAAAAAGGGCAGTTTATCCTGAGAGAAAAACCAAGAAAAGAGAGACTCTCTGATCAAATCCAAGGTTCTGAAAAATAGCTGGAAGAGAATCAGTACAAAAATCAGATCATATGAAAATACTGAATAAAAGGTCCAGGCAACACACACAAAAGTTGCTGGTGAACGCAGCAGGCCAGGCAGCATCTGTAGGAAGAGGTACAGTCGACGTTTTGGGCCAAAACCCTTCGTCAGGACTAACTGAAAGAAGAGCTAGTAAGAGATTTGAAAGTGGGAGGGGGAGGAGGAGATCCAAAATGATAGGAGAAGACAGGAGGGGGAGGGATGGAGCCAAGAGCTGGACAGTTGATTGGCAAAAGGGATATGAGAGGATCATGGGACAGGAGGCCCAGGGAGAAAGAAAAGGGGGAGGGGGGGAAACCCAGAGGATGGGCAAGTTGGAGGAACAACACCTTATATTCCGTCTGGGTAGCCTCCAACCTAATGGCATGAACATTGACTTCTCAAACTTCCGCTAATGCCCCACCTCACCCTCGTACCCCATCCATTATTTATTTATATACACACATTCTTTTTCTCCCTCTGTCCCTCTCACTATACCCCTTGCCCATCCTCTGGGTCCCCCCCCCTTTTCTTTCTCCCTAGGCCTCCTGTCCCATGATCCTCTCATATCCCTTTTGCCAATCACCTGTCCAGCTCTTGGCTTCATCCCTCCCCCTCCTGTCTTCTCCTATCATTTTGGATCTCCCCCTCCCCGTCCCACTTTCAAATTTCTTACTAGCTCTTCCTCCAGTTAGTCCTGACGAAGGGTCTCGGCCCGAAACATCAACTGTACCTCTTCCTAGAGATGCTGCCTGGCCTGCTGCGTTCACCAGCAACTTTGATGTGTGTTGCTTGAATTTCCAGCATCTGCAGATTTCCTCATGTTTGAATAAAAGGTCGCCAGATTTCTGCAAATTTAAAGGATGTATCCAGTGTCTGACTTCTGATTTTCTCTAGACTTAAACGGGACCTGACAGAGGAAAGCCAATAAAAGGCAGTCCTTCCATGTAAGTAAAATGGCTTTCCTAGCTAATAAGGTTGAAAAGGCTATCATCCGCTGAGCAGAAGCAGTATATCCTGCTTCCAATAGAATAATCCCAAAAATAGCTGTAGGTAAGTTTGGTTGTAAATCCAGATCCAGCACTTTTGATAAGTTTTTAAAAACATCTTTCCAAGAATTCTCCAACTTTATGCAAGACCAAAACATGTGAGTTAAAATGGCCACCTGAGTAACACATCTATCACAAATAGGATTAATATTGGGAAAAATACGGGCTAATTTATCCTTTGACATATGGGCCCGATGCACTACCCTGAACTGTATCAAGGAATGACGGGCACAAATAGATGAAGTATTTACCAGATGAAAAATTTTACTCCATTGATTATCTGAAAGTAACTCTTGAAATTCCAATTCCCAGGCAGCTTTAATTTTATCGTTAGATATCATTTGTAAATTCAATAACCATTTATAAATTGTAGCTATAATCCTTCTTGGAGTGGTTTAACCTGGAAGAGGGTATCTATTATATTAGACGGATAAGCAAAGGGATAATTTGGAAGCAAAGTGCGAAAAAAAAATTCCTAATTTGTAAATATCTAAAAAAGTGTACATTCAATAAATCAAATTTATCCGCTAGCTGAGTAAAACACATTAAACAATCCCCTATAAACAAACCTGAAAAAATTATTATTCCTTTGGTTTTCCAAATTTAAAAAGCCTGATCTAAAATTGATGGTTTAAAAAAATAGTTACGATATATTTTACTAGAAAGGAGAAAATTATTTAATTCAAAAAATCTGTGAAATTGAAACCAAATTCTTAATGTATGTTTAATAATAGGATTAAGGTCTTGTCTACCAATCTTAGAGAACAGAAAAGAAAGAGGAGCTCCCAGTAAAAAGGCCAACGAATACCCCTTCCCTGAATTTTTCACCAAATCCACACATAAAGGACAGTCATATATGTCTGAATAATGAATCCAACAGGTAATATATGGAATATTAATTGCCCAGTAGTACAGTCTAAGATTTGGCACAGCCATACCACCATCCTTTTTTAATTTCTGCAATAAATGTTTAATCAATCTAGGATTTTTATTGTTCCAAATATAGGATGAAATTTTAGAGCCTACTCTGTCAAAAAAACTGTTTAGGAACAAATGAAGGAACTGCTTGAAATATATATAAGAATTTCGGTAGAACTATCATTTTAATAGCATTAATTCGACCAATTAATGATTGCGTCATAGGAGACCATTTAGAAAGTATTTGTTAGGTATAATCAATTAATGGGAGAAAATTATATTTATACAGATCTTTAAAATTCTTAGCAACTTTAATACCAAGGTAAGTAAATTGATTTTTAGCAGTACTAAAAGGTAATTGCTCATACTGATCCAAATGATTATTAATGGGAAATAACTCACTTTTGTATAAATTTAACTTGTATCCAGAAAAACTACTAAATTCAGAGAATATGGATAACATAGAAGGAATAGATTTCTTAGGATCTGAAATGTAGACTAACAAGTCGTCTGCATACAACGAAACCTTATGCATTTTGTCTCCTCTCGTAATACCCTGAAGAGTATTGGAATCTCTAAGAGCAATAGCAAGAGGTTCTAAAGCCAAGTTAAATAGCAAAGGACTAAGAGGACAGCCCTGCCGGGTACATCTGTATAGGGAGATTTTCGATCGTTAGTTATAACTGCAACCATAGGAGCTTGATAGATCAATTTGATCCAGGAAATGAAACCAGGACCAAAATTAAATCTTTCTAAAATTTCAAATAAATAAAACCACTCCACCCTGTCAAAGGCTTTCTCTGCGTCAAGGAAAACGATACATTCAGGTTCTTTGGATGGAGAGGAATAAATAATGTTCAATAGTCTCTGAATATTAAAGTGTGAATATCTATTCTTAATAAATCCAGTTTGATCGTTAAAGCTAACTTTAGGTAAAATATTCTCAATCCTATTAGCCAAAATTTCAGAAAGAATTTTAGAATCCACATTTAGTAAAGAAATTGGTCTATAAGAGGCACAATCAGATAAATCTTTTTCTTTTTTAGGAATTAGTGAAATTAAAGCCTCATAAAAAGTTTACAGAAGAGTCCCAGAGGATATAGAATCAGTGAAAACTTGACACAAATGAGGTGTAAATATTTCAGTAAAAGTCTTAAAACATTCCACTGTCTATCCATCTGGTCCCGGGGCCTTACCTGACTGAAGAGAGGATATAGCCCTTGTTATTTCCTCTTGTTTAATAGGCGCATCTAATGTATTCATTTCTTGAGTAGCAATTTTAGATATATTCAGCTTTTGCAAAAATCTATTCATAGTAGTATTGTCTGAAAAGTAGACACAGATTCTTACCGCCCACAATTTCATATTTGAAAGCCTCAGATGTATTTCTTGCACTGATCATTTGTAACCTGGCTTTACAGGGGAGGACTTGGCAGCCACAGAACAAAACTTGTGCATCGCATTAAGATCTGGCAGAGCACTGACCTGTGAGTGTGGGAGGAGAAATGTTTGCCAGTTCGGTCTCTGTGGAAGAAATGCAAAGCTCTGGTGTGAATGTCGGAGCTCCAAGTGTGAGAGCGATGCTCCTGTGAGAGTGTCGAGGTTCAGCGTGCGGAAAGTGTGTTGACTGGTTACAGACCCAGAGAGATCACAGCTTCCTGTTCTGCCCGTGGTTCTGGATCCAACAGACTGTCCACCCTGGAGGAGAAGAGAGAAGCACGTGAAACCGAGAAACCTTGCAAGTGTGAGGACTGTGGGAAGGGATTCAGTTACCCGTACCAACTGGAAACTCACCGGCGGACCCACACGGGGGAGAGGCCGTTCATCTGCTCTGTGTGCGGGAAGGGATTCACCCAATCGTCCCACTTGTTAACGCACCGGCGGGTCCACACGGGGGAGAGGCCGTTCACCTGCTCCGTGTGCGGGAAGGGCTTCACTCACTCGTCCCCTCTCCGAACGCACCAGCTGATTCACACCGGGGAGAAACCGTTCAAATGCTCGGACTGTGCTGACAGCTTCAAGAGCTCAGCCGAGCTGGTGAGACACCAGCGGGTTCACACCGGGGAGAAGCCGTTCACCTGCTCGCTGTGCAGGAAGGGGTTCGCCCAGTCGTCAGACCTGCTGACGCATCACCGAGTCCACACTGGGGAGAGGCCGTTCACCTGCTCCATCTGCGAGAAAGGGTTTACCCTGGTTGGCAATCTGCTGAGGCACCAGCGGGTTCACACCGGGGAGAGGCCGTACATCTGTACCGTCTGTAGGAAGGGGTTCACCCAACACTCCAGCCTGCTGACCCACCAGCGGCTTCACACCGGGGAGAGGCCCTTCATCTGTGCTGTGTGCGGGAAGAGATTCACTCAGTCGTCCAACCTCCTGACGCACCAGAGAGTTCACATGTGACTGCGGGAGTCGGCCGTTGTATCTAGGACTGAACCACGTTCATTCTGTTAGGTGGAGTTCACTTCCAATGTTAATTCTCCAACCTAAACTGGAATAGGGTTTAATACTGAATGTACAGTCAATAAAGGAGCAAGGTTTTAAACACATTGTCATTCTGTATTACATGAGTGTAAAGGAGAACAGTGATTGTTCGTCCAGATCCAATGCAGCAGAAAGAATGCCAGAAGCATAAGGAACACAATAAAAAAACACAATAAATATAAATACGAAAGCAATCCCACAAAACACAATGCACAATTGATTGTATATTTGTCCAGTGATGAGAATGGAGTGGTGCTGAGGTGGGTGAGTGGGTGGAGGTGTTGCTTGAGGGAAGTAACTGTTTCTGAATCTGGTGATCCTGGCATTAATCCCTGCACAGCCTCGTCCCTGATGGGATTGGGACAAACAGTCCCTGAGCAGGGCGGGTGGGATCATTCACAATATTGCCGGCCCTTTTCCTGGCAGTTTTATGTGTACGTGCCCTTTGTGGCGGGTAGGTTGGTGTCGGTGATACGTTGGGCAGTTTTAACTACCTGTTGTGGAGCCCACCTGTCCACCGCACAGCAGTTTCTGTGCCACAGAGCAATGCAGCTTGTAAGGATGCTCTCAACTGTGCATTTGTAGAAGGTCGTGAGTATTAGTTGAAAACGTCATTTTTCGCTATGTGACTGTTTAGCATCCAGAGAGCAAAAACAATTGCAGATACTGGTAATACTCATCAGGCAGGCCGCATCTGAGGAGGGGAAACATTTGGCCTCTCTTCAGATCCTTTGAGTGTTGATGCTCTGAGCTTTAGTTAGGTAATGACAATGAGGAAGGAAGAGGGCTTTCATGTCTTAAGAGACCCACAGCACTCTTTCCTATCTTGTACTCTGAAGCCAATGCTTTTGAATTTGTTGAGAATCACTCTGCAATACTCTGCCCCAGAACCAGAAAGTGCACAGCCTTAACAGCAAACAATACGCTGGAAGAATTCAGCAGACCAAGCAGCATCTGTGTGTCGAGTTGATCAAAATATTGACAGATTCTTTCCTCTCACAGATGCTGCTCAACCCACTGAGTTCTTCCAGCGGATTGTTTGTTCTTCAGATTCCAGCAACTGCAGCCTCTCATGTTGCTTTTTCAGATTTTAAATAAAATAGACAAAATTGATCAAGGACTTACAACAGAAAGGAAAAGCACACTATTGTTTTTTTAAAAAAATTGGTATAAACTCAAGATGGGGCAGATGTAAAGATTCCACATTTTTACAGCTGATAACAGGAATTTGGTAAATGAAGGTAAGGAAATGATAAGTAAATTTGTTTTGTGTGTGGTGTTTGTAGTAGAAGGTACTTCAGGTGTGCCAAGGAGACACTAAAACCAACTAACTCTTTTGTGTGGGATGTAACTATTGTTTAAAGGCCCGCACTTTGACACCATCCTCTCCATTTCTTCTACCTCCGAACTCTGTCTCTTCCTCTGATCCTCTCCAGTCCTTCTATTTTGTCCCTTTCTGCACATCTCCTTCAACCGCCCCCCCCCCACTCCACTCAGATCCATTCACCTCCCCTCCGGCTCTTCCATACACATACTACCCCTCCCGCTCTTCTGTACACATACTACCCCTCCCGCTCTTCCATACACATACTACCCCTCCCGCTCTCCCCCACCCCACTCGGATCCATACACATACTACCCCTCCCGCTCTCCCGCTCTTCCATACACATACTACCCCTCCTGCTCTCCTCCACCCCACTCGGATCCATACACATACTACCCCTCCCGCTCTCCCGCTCTTCCATACACATACTACCCCTCCTGCTCTCCTCCACCCCACTCGGATCCATACACATACTAGCCCTCCAGCTCTCCCCCACCCCACTCGGATCCATACACATACTACCTCTTCCGTACACATACTACCCCTCCTGCTCTCCCCCACCCCACTCAGATCCGTACACATACTACCCCTCCCACCCTACTCAGATCCGTACACATACTACCCCTCCCGCTCTCCCCCACCCCACTCGGATCCGTACACATACTACCCCTCCCACCCTACTCAGATCCGTACACATACTACCCCTCCCGCTCTCCCCCACCCCACTCGGATCCGTACACATACTACCCCTCCCACCCTACTCAGATCCGTACACATACTACCCCTCCCGCTCTCCCCCACCCCACTCGGATCCGTACACATACTACCCCTCCCACCCTACTCAGATCCGTACGCATACTACCCCTCCCGCTCTCCCCCACCCCACTCGGATCCGTACGCATACTACCCCTCCCGCTCTCCCCCACCCCACTCGGATCCATACACATACTACCCCTCCCGCTCTCCCCCACCCCACTCGGATCCGTACACATACTACCCCTCCCGCTCTCCCCCACCCCACTCGGATCCGTACACATACTACCCCTCCCGCTCTCCCCCACCCCACTCGGATCCGTACACATACTACCCCTCCCGCTCTCCCCCACCCCATTCGGATCCGTACACATACTACCCCTCCCGCTCTCCCCCACCCCACTCGGATCCGTACACATACTACCCCTCCCGCTCTCCCCCACCCCATTCAGATCTGTACACATACTACCCCTCCCGCTCTCCCCCACCCCACTCGGATCCGTACACATACTACCCCTCCCGCTCTCCCCCACCCCACTCGGATCCGTACACATACTACCCCTCCCGCTCTCCCCCACCCCACTCGGATCCGTACACATACTACCCCTCCCGCTCTCCCCCACCCCACTCGGATCCGTACACATACTACCCCTCCCGCTCTCCCCCACCCCACTCGGATCCGTACACATACTACCCCTCCTTCTCTCCCCCACCCCACTCGGATCCGTACACATACTACCCCTCCCGCTCTCCCCCTTCCCACTCGGATCCGTACACATACTACCCCTCCCGCTCTCCCCCACCCCACTCGGATCCGTACACATACTACCCCTCCCGCTCTCCCCCACCCCACTCGGATCCGTACACATACTACCCCTCCCGCTCTCCCCCACCCCACTCGGATCCGTACACATACTACCCCTCCCGCTCTCCCCCACCCCATTCAGATCCGTACACATACTACCCCTCCCGCTCTCCCCCACCCCACTCAGATCCATACACATACTACCCTTCCCACCCCACTCAGATCCATACACATACTACCCCTCCCGCTCTCCCCCACCCCACTCGGATCCATACACATACTACCCCTCCAGCTCTCCCCCACCCCACTCGGATCCATACACATACTACCCCTCCCGCTCTCCCCCACCCCACTCGGATCCATACACATACTACCCCTCCCGCTCTCCCCCACCCCACTCGGATCCGTACACATACTACCCCTCCCACTCTCCCCCACCCCACTCGGATCCATACACATACTACCCCTCCCGCTCTCCCCCACCCCATTCAGATCCGTACACATACTACCTCTTCCGTACACATACTACCCCTCCCGCTCTTCTGTACACATACTACCCCTCCCGCTCTTCCATACACATACTACCCCTCCCGCTCTCCCCCACCCCACTCGGATCCATACACATACTACCCCTCCCGCTCTCCCCCACCCCACTCGGATCCATACACATACTACCCCTCCAGCTCTCCCCCACCCCATTCAGATCCGTACACATACTACCTCTTCCGTACACATACTACCCCTCCCGCTCTTCCATACACATACTACCCCTCCCGCTCTCCCCCACCCCATTCAGATCCGTACACATACTACCCCTCCCGCTCTCCCCCACCCCATTCAGATCCGTACACATACTACCCCTCCCGCTCTCCCCCACCCCACTCAGATCCATACACATACTACCCCTCCCACCCCACTCAGATCCGTACACATACTACCTCTCCTGCTCTCCCCCACCCCACTCACTCCTCCGTGTGGTCCTGGTTCCTTCTGTCTTTCACCTGGTTTCCATTATTGCCCCCCCCGCTTTATCAGATTTTTGCTCTGGTAGCCTTTGTGTTCATGCTGGAGTCCCTCCATCAGCTGTCTGCACCTTAGATTAGATTATGGGAACACTCAGTCATCTTTTATTGTCATTTAGAAATGCATACATGCATTAAGAAATGATACAATGTTTCTCCAGAGTGATATCACAGAAAACAAGACAGGCCAAAGACTAACACTGACAGAACCACATAATTATAACATATAGTTACAGCAGTGCAAAGCAATACCGTAATTTGATGAAGAGCAGACCATGGGCACGGTAAAAAAAAGTCTCAAGTCCCGATCAACTCCTGAGTCCCCGATAGCAGGCAGCAAAAGGGAGAAACTCCCTGCCATAAACCTCCAGCCACTGACAACTTGCCAATGCATTGGAAGCACCCAACCACAGCGGACACTGAGTCCATCCATCCGAAAACTTCAAGCCTCCAACCAGCCTCCCGAGCACCATCCTCTGCCGAGTGCCTTCCACCTCGCCCCGGCCACTGAAACAAGCAAAGCCGAGGATTTGGGGGTTCTGCTCCGGCGATTCCGGTTACCACGCAGTAGCAGCGGCACTTCACCTCCCCTCCTCACTGCTCCTGGCTCTACCTTTCTCCTTTCATTTAGTCTGTCTCAATCCATCACGTCTCCCAGCTCCACCACACCCCTCTGGACAACACACACACAATGCTGGAGGAATTCAGCAGGCCAGGCAGCTTCGATGGAAAAGAGTACAGTCAACGTTTCAGGCCAAGACCCTTCAGCAGGACAGGAAGAAAGATGAGGAGTAAGAATATGAAAGTGGGGGAAGGAAGGAAGAACCACAAGGTGATAGGTGAAACCAGGCTGCGGGGAGAAGGGTGAAGTAAAGAGCTAGGAAGTTGATTGGTGAAAGAGAATGGGGAAATCTGATAGGAGAGGACAGAAGGCCGTGGAAGGAAGAAAAGGGGGAGGAGCACCAGAGGAAAGGATAGCAGAAGGTAAGGAGATGAAGAGAGAGAGGGAAATGGGAATGGGGAATGGTGAAGGAAGGGTGGGGGGGGGGGTCATTACCAGACAAGTTCACGGGAAGGAGATGTGGCTGTGATAGCGAGTCTGGGTGAGAACTTGATCAGAGAGTCAGAGGGCAGTAGAAATCACAGAGGGGGAGCAGTGGGCAATGGTTGTACTGAACCTTCATCAAAGGGAAGATCCAGGGTAGGCATCCCTGGAAGAGACTTCGCAGTGTAGAAGTCCAATCACAAATGAGAAAATCTGCTGATGCTGGAAATCAAAGCGACACACACAGAATGCTGGAGGAACTCAGCAGCCCAGGTAGCATCTATGGACTGTACTCTTTTATAGAAATCACCTCTGGCTTCAATCTGACCGGTCCTCCTCCTCTTCCATCTTCCCTCTACACCCTCAGTGCTGACACGGGGCTTGAACCCCAAACATCTCTAACAGTCTGTTTGTTGCTCCAGATTCCAGGATCCATACTCTCTTGTCATGGAGTCATAAAGCACAGAAACAGGTCCTTTGACCCAACTTGTCCTTGCTGACTGAGATGCCCATCCAAGATAGTCCCATTCGGCCCACGTACCTCCAAACCTTCCCTATCCATGTACCTGTCCAAATGCCTTTTAAATGTTTCATATCCAGTTACTATCCTTAGATAGATGGTACTGGTGAACCACGACAATGTTCTGCAGGCTACATACAATACATTCTTCAATCAGTAAAACAATCAGGAACCATCACCCTCGGCTTCCTATTACTAAATCAGCTCTGGATCCAGTTCAAAGTAAATTTATTATTATGTCACCATTTGCTATATTTTCTTGCAGGCATTCACAGTGGAACAAAGAAATACAATAGACTCAATGAAATAAATACACACACAGAAGACTGACAAACAACCAATTTGCATAGGAAGTTTTTTTTTAAAAAAGTAAATAAATAATGCTGAGACTATGAATTGTACAAAGTGACTCCATAGGTTGTGGAATCAGTTCAGAGTTGAGGTGAGTTTGCCCGATACCATGGGCGGTAATCCCTGTGGAGCTTTTGTGGACAATGTCTGCCAACTGCTCTCATGAATGTACTCATTTAACTTTACTGAGCTGAGACATTATCCCAGTGGCAGTCGTGAGAAGCAACGCGGGGTCCTAGAGGGACACAGGAATACTGGCACCACGAAGGGAGAGTGAAAACATGGGGACTGTGGCCATGGATTCAATTGCCCATCTCAGCCAGAAACTCACCAATGTCCTTACACCAGCGTGGGGCCGCTCTCCCGTTTTGTGTGTGGGGAGGGATACTCTGTGCTGCTCATCGTGCTGACAAACCAGTACATTCATTTAGGGGACAGACCACTCACTGAACACTCTGCCCCCCTGACACTCAGCTGGGGATAGACCACTTGTGCCAGAAGACTTGCAGTGCACCAAAGTGAGCACCTTTACCTCCTCCACTACAACAGGTGGGATTCCCAGGTGGCCATCCATTTTACCTCTACGTCCTATTCCTCAATCCTTCATGTCAGTCCATGGCTCCCTCTGCTGCCATGATAGGGCCACATTCAGTTTGGAGGAGCAACATCTCATATTCTGTATGGGTTAGCCTCCAACCTGATGGCATGAACTTCAATTTCTCTAACTTACAGTAATTTCTTCCCCCTCTCCCTCTCTTTTACCATTCTCCATTCTTGCTCCCCTCTTCTCAAGTTTAAAGTTCCACATTCTACTATCCTCGCCTGCCCATCTCCTCCCTCTGGTGCCCTTTACCCTTTCCTTTCTCCATGGTCTATTCTCCTCTCCTGTCAGATGCCTTCTTCAGCGCTTTGCCTTTTCCACCTATCACCTCCCAGTATCTCACATCATTCCCCATTTCCCCACCCATCTCCCTTCCCCCTCACCTGATTTCAGCTATCACCTGCCAGTTTGTACTCCCTTTCCTTCCCCCAACTTCTCATTCTGGTTTCTTCACTCTTCCATTCCAGTCCTGATGAAGAGTCTCGGCCCGAAACATTGGCAGTTTATTTCCCTCCATAGATGCTGTCCGATCTGCTGAACCAGTACTAAGTGTGTTGCTTTTAGTACTTTGTTCCACCTTGTATATGTATATTGAATAGATTTAAAAATTGTGCAAAAACAAATAATATAGTTCATGGGTTCAATGTCCATTGGATGGCAGAGGAGAAGAAGCTGTTCCTGAATCGTTGAGTGTGTGCCTTCAGGCTTCTGTACCTCCCACCTGATGGTAACAATGACAAAGGGGCATGCACTGGGTGCTGGGGGTCCTTAATAATGGGCGTTACCTTTCTGAGACACTGCTCCTTGAAAATGTTCTTGGTACTTCGTAGGCTATTACCCAAGATGGAGCTGACTAGATTTATGACCCTCTGCAGCTTCTTTCGGTCCTGTGCAGTAGCCACCTCTCTCCCCCCACCCCCCCACCACCACCAAACAGTGATGCAGCCTGTCAGAATGCTCTCCATGGTACATCTATAGAAGTTTTTGTTGATATACCAAATCTCATCAAATTCCTAATGTAGTACAGTCGCTGTCTTGACTTCTTTATAACTGCATTGATTTGTTGGGACCAAGTTAGGTACTCGGTGATCTTGACACCCAGGAACTTGAAACTGCTCACTCTCTCCACTTCTGATCCCTCTGTGGGTTGGTATGTGTTCCTTCATCTTACCCTTCCTGAAGTCCACAATCAGCTCTTTCAACTTACTGATGTTGAGTGCAAGATTGTTGCTGTGACACCATTCCACTAGGTGCATATTAGTACAAATGGTGTACTTTGGAAAATGGAGGAGGTCCTGAAGAGAGAATATCGGGAGCTAGGTATAACATTGCAAAGCTGGACCTCCATGGCAGCAGTCTCTTCAATTGCAGCCTGTGTCATGCACCAGGGAGGGGAAGAATAGAATGATTTGGCAGATGAATGTGTGGCTGAGGAATTGGTGCAAGGGGCAGTGGTTGACATTTCTGGACCATTGGGATCTCTTCTGGGGAAGATATGACCTGTACAGAAAAGACAGGTTACACCTGAACCTGAGGGCGACCAACATCCTTGGAGGTAGGTTTGCTAGAGCTGCTGGGGAGGGTTTAAACTAATTTGGTAGATGGATAAGAACCAGAATGATGGGCAGTTGGTATACAAGCAGATCTGTATGAAGTTGATTTCTTTGTGGTCATGTTTGCGGATGATACGAAGATAGGTGGAGAAGCAGGTAGTATTAAGGAAGCAGGGAGTCTGCAGAACAACTTAAACAGATTGGGATGATGGCCAAAGAAGTGCCAGATGGAATATAGTGCATGGTCATAAACTGCTTTCTAAACAGGGAGAAAAATACAAAAATCAGAGACAGATTAGATTATGAGGACACGCAGATGCAACAGGTCTTGGGAGTCGTTGAACAAGGTTAACTTGCAGGTTCAGCCAGTGCTAAAGAAGACAAATGCAATTTTGAGAAGACTAGAATATAAAAATAAGGATGTAATTCTAAAGCATTGGTCAGAGCACACTTGGGAGTATTGTCAGCAGTTTTGGGCCCCTTATCTAAGAAAAGATATGCTGACATTGGAGTGGGTCCAGAGAAGGTTCACGAGAATGATTCTATGAATGAAAGGGTTAACATATGAGGAGCATTTGATGGCTCTGGGTTTGTATTCACTGCAGTTTAGAAGAATGAAACTTACCGCATATTAAAAGATAGAATGGATGGGGAAAGGATATTTTCTAGGACAAGGGGGCACAGTTCCAGGGAATCTATTTAGAACAGAGACAAGGAAGGATATCTTTAGCCAGAGGTGGTGAATGGGTGGGATTTCTTTCCACAGATGGCAATGGAGGCCAGGTCACGGAGTATATTTAAAGTGAAGATTGATAAGTTCTTGATTAGTCAGAGTGTCTAAGGTTACAGGGAGAAGACAGGAGAATGGGGTTGAGAGGGATAATAAATTAGGCATGATGGAATGGTGGAGCAGATTCAATGGGTGAATGACCAAACTTTGCTCCTGTGTCCTATGGCCTCATGGTGTTCTTTTGCACATCGGTAGTTCGTCAGTCTTTATTTAAATCAAGTTTTTCACAAATTCTACTAAATTTCTTCATTTTCCTGTAAATGCCTGCAAGAAAATGAATCTCAAGGTAGTGTACGGTGACATATATGTATTTTGATAATAAATTTATTTGACCTTTGACTTTGAGATTGTGAAGATGTGGGCAGGTGGTTGGAGTTGCAGTGTTGTGAAGACGCCTGTAGAGGGAACACGATCCTGGTGCGGCAGGCAGGTAGTCATCAATTGAGATACAGTGAAAATGACTTTGGTTGTGGGCCATCCAGAATGCAACCACCCCTCAGAGAGTGAACGGGGAGTGGCATTAGGTATGATATTTAATGCACAGAAGTTGTGAGAGGTAAGTGGAACATTAAACAGGACTGGGATTGAGTGGGCAGTGGGACTCAGTAGGTCATGACAAAGCAGGGGAAGTGAGGGACGTAGGATTTGACCAAATATAATGTGAAAGGATGTGGAGGAGAGTGCAGAAATTAGGATTAGATGGGTGGCCAGGAGTGTACAGGGAGTGAGGAGCAAATGGAATTTGACTGGGTGGGACACTGATGGATGTCAGCAGTGAGGAGTGAATGGGATTACACTGAACAGGTCTGGAATTAAATGGGGGAAATGCAGTGGTTCACCATCTAGTGCTGCAATCCCACACAGACCCAGGTTCAGTCCTGACCTTGGGTGCCGCCTGGGTGATATTTGTTTGTTCTTGGATAGGCTGGGAATGTCACCATATCATATCCTCACATCAGCCATTCCTATCTGGTTTGATTCAGCATCCTCTCACAATATCGGAAAATGACAGCAGGAATGGTGATTAGCAGCAGTCTTCCATCACTGCATGAATTGTACATGTCCAGGTCAAGGAACTGGGCAGAAAAATTCACTGTAGACCCTACCCACCCTGCAAACTGCCTTTTCCAAATCCTCCCTCCCGGAAAGCGCAAAAGGCTCTCTCCTGGTTCCAGTGTCTTTCTCTCACTTTATCCCTTTCTCGATCGCACTCCCTTCCCTTATCTTTGCTTCTCTTTATCGCAGTCTCACTCACGTTCTCATTCCTGCTCTTTTGCTTTCTCATGTTCCTCCTCCCTTTCACACCTGTCTCTTTCTCACCTTTTTCTTCTAGTGTCTTGCGAGTATCTCTAAGTTTGCTAATTTCTCTCAATTGGGTCTCGCTCATCCTCTTCCATTTCCACAGCACCTGTATCAACCACTTCTACCCTTTCCTTTTCCCTCTTTCTAGGATGTGCATCCTGATTTTGGGAAGGCCCATTTAGTTCACTGGAATATTCTCTTACTAATCCTTCTTTTGCTCCCTTTACGCTCTGATCTCTCCTCTTGGTTTCCTCATCCACGACATTATCTGACAAATACTCTGTTTTTGTATCTGCATTGACTCCTTTCTTTTTTTGCCCATTCATCCAGCTGGGCTTTGGTCTTTGCATCTACTTTTATAATCAGCTTTTTGTCTCCCACTTAATGTTCAGGCAGAATCAGAATCAGGTTTATTATCACCGGCATGTGACATTAAATTTGTTAACTTAGCAGCAGCAGTTCAATGCAATACATCATATAGAAGAGAAAAAATAAATAAACAAATTACAGTATACATATGTTGAATAGATTTTAAAATGTGCCAACAACAGAAAGACTGTATTAAAAAAGTGAGGTGGTGTCCAAGGGTTCAATGCCCATTTAGGAATTGGATGACAGAAGCTGTTCCTGAATCGCTCAGTGTGTGCCTTCAGGCTTCTGTCCCTCCTACCCAATGGTAACAGTGAGAAAAGGGCATGCCCTGGGTGCTGGAGAGTCCTTAGTAATGGATGCTGCCTTTCTGAGACACCGCATCCTGAGGATGTCCTGGGTACTTTGTAGGCTAGTGCCCAAGATGGAGCTGACTAGATTTACAACCCTCTGCAGCTTCTTTTGGTCCTGTACAGTAGCACAGCCCCCCACCCCCATGCCAGACAGTGATGCAGCCTGTCAGAATGCTCTCCACTGTACATCTATAGAAGTTTTTGAGTGTATTTGTTGACATGCCAAATCTCTTCAAACTCCTAATGAAGTATAGCCACTGTCTTGCATTCTTTACAATTACATCGATATGTTGGGACCAGGTTAGATCCCCAGAGATCTTGACACCCAGGAATTTGAAACTGCTCACTCTCGCCACTTCTGATCCCTCTATGAAAATTGGTATGTGTTCCTTCATCTTACCCTTCCTGAAGTCCACAATCAGCTCTTTCGTCTTATTGACGTTGAGTGCCAGGTTGTTGCTGTGGCATGACTCCACTAGTTGGCATGTCTCACTCCTGTATGCCCGCTCGTCACCACCTGAGAATCTACCAATAGTAGTTGTATCATCAACAAATTTATGGATGATATTTGAGCTATGCCTAGCCACACAGTCATGTGTTTATAGAGAGTAGAGCAGTGGGCTAAGCACACACCCCTGAGGTGCACCAGTGTTGATCATCAGCGAGGAGGAGATGTTATCAGCAATCCACAGAGATTGTGGTCTTCTGGTTAAGAAGTCGAGGATCCAATTGCATTAACCTTAATGCACCCAGAGTCGATTGGTCCTTTATACTCACGAAAGCCCAATACTTGCAACTTTCCTGAAGCTCCTTGAACTCTCTTCCAGCTTAAAACCAAGTCACATTTCGCAAGTTACTGCTTGATTAACGTATCAGATGCTTTCTCAGATACGTTGCCTAAAACATTGTTGTAGTCAGACCACTGCTTTCATCACTTTCATGATTTCTCTGAGCAGAATCATCTTGTCCAATATATTTTCCAACCAGAGGCACAGTGGTTGGCACCAGCACCCGTTTGCCCTCTGTTGGGCAACGGTTCATAATCTTACATCATGAAGACAGTCGTGGCACCATCCTTTCTTAATTTGCGTTCAATAGCCTCTATTGCAGGGGATCTGGCGTGCAAACAGCGGATGGATCTCCAATCAAGCTGTAGTTGTCTCAGCCATTCATGCCACACAATGCTGGCCCTCTTGTTTTTCCCATTTACAAGCCCAATGTGGGTTGTTGGTTACTGTATTTCACTGGTATAAATGTCATCCCCACGGGGTTATCCAGCATGAGGTTCTTTGTTGGATATCTGCAGGCTTCAGTTTAGTATTTTTGAAATTCCATTCAAACTCATTTTGTGGAATGACTGAAACGGCCATGCTAGTGCAGCTATTGCAGCGCAAGTGCTACACCTGTCCCTGCACGTTCTCTCTTGCCACCACTCAGGGCCCCAAACAGTACTTCCAAGTGAGGCAACACTTCACCTGTGAGTCTGTTGGGGTCATCTATTGCATCCAGTGCGGCCTCCTCTACATCGGTGAAACCCGACGCAGATTGGGGGACCGCTTCATTGAGCACCTCCGCTCCGTCCACCAATACAGGTAGGATCTCCCAGCAGCCACCCACTTCAACTCTGCTTCCCACTCCCATTCAGATATGTCCATACATGGCCTCCTCTACTGCCATGATGAGGCTAAACTCAGGTTGGAGGAGCAACACCTTATATACCATCTAGGTAGTCTCCAGCCCTTTGGTATGAACATAGAATTCTCCAACTTCCGGTAATTCCCTCCCCCTTCCCTTCCCCTATCTCTATGTCACTCTGCCCCCTCCCCCAGCTGCCTACCTCCTCCCTCTTGGTTCCGCCTCCTTCTACTACCCATTGTGTTTTCCCCTATTCCTTCTTGACCTTTCTTGCCTATCACCTCCCTGCCTCCCCTCCCCCACCCCTTTATCTTTCCCCTTACTGGTTTTTCACCTGGAACCTACCAGCCTTCTCCTTCCCACCCTCCCCCACCTTCTTTATAGGGCCTCTGCCCCTTCACCCTACAGTCCTGACGAAGGGTTCCGGCCCAAAACATCGATCGATCTTTTCCACTGATGCTGCCTGACCTGCTGAGTTCCTCCAGCGTGTTGACAGTGGGGTGCCCCACTCTTCACTGTGATCACATTGAGTGACCGCCCTCTCTCTTCACTGAAAACATGTAGGATCCCCCTCTCCTCACTGTGATCACATATACTCCCTTTCTCCATACTGATCACGTGTGTGTCCCTCTCTCTTTACTCCTACACCCCATGGTGTGCTGGGAGATTAACCAATCACTGTAAATTACCCCTTTCTTCATGTAGGGTGCAAAAGGGAAGTTGATGCCAGTCCACATGAATCCCAATTGCTACATTGAGCCCATGTCCTTCTGCTCCTTTCCGTCCAAATGTCTTTTAAACAGTGCTTTCTGCCTTCACCATCTCTTCCCTCAGCTTGTTCCAAATTAGATTAGGTTAGATTCAACTTTATTGTCACTGTGCCGAGTACAGACACAAAGTCAATGAAATGCATTTGGCATCTGACCAGAAATGCAAAGAATAGTGTTATTTACAAAATAACTGCAAATAAAAAAAGTGCTACAGCACACAAATATAAAAGTACTGAGACAGTACAATATGGATGCAGTACTGTTTAGCGCTGTGATGAGAGGTTCAGCAGTGTCACAGCCTCAGGGAAGAAGCTCTTCCTGTGCCTGCTGGTGCGGGAGCGGAGGCTCCTGTAGTGCCTAACGGATGAGAGGAGAGTAAAAAGTCCATGGTTAGGCTGAGATGCATCCCTGATAATGCTTTTCACCTGCCCAGGCAGCGCTTATGGTAGATGTTCTCAATGGTGGGCGATTGGGTGCCGATAATCCACTGGGCAGTTTTCACCACACACTGGAGTGCTTTGCGGTCCGATACGGGACAATTGCCATACCACACTGAGGTGCAGTTGGTGAGTATGATCTCAATGGTACAGCGGTAAAAGTCCATCAGTATTCTGGGACAGAGGTGAGCTTTCTTCATGCCTTCCTCCCTTTGTGTGAGGAAGAGACTGATTTGAGACTTCAGCTCCACAGAGGAACTCTTGTACCTGTTTGTATATTGAACCTGTCCCAGTCAAAGAACATAGGTGGTTAATACATACAGGAAGAGACTATTCAGTCCATCATCTCTGTCCCTGCAACTCGCTCATTCCGCCATCATAGAGTCATAAAATACTACAGCACGGCAAGAGACCCTTTGGCCTATCTAGTCCATGCTAACTTTTCTCTGCCTAGTCCCATCTATTGCAAGGCAGACAATATCCCTCCAAATACCTCCTAACCGTGTACCTGCATCTACCGCTTCAGCTGAAAACCCGATCCACACTCTCACCACCCTCTGAGTGAACAGGTTCCCTTCAGGATCCCCTTAAATATTTCACCTTTCACCCTAAACCTATGACCTCTAATTCTAGTCTCACCAAACCTGAGGGGAAAAAGTCTGCATGCATTCACCCTACCTGTATCCTTCGTACTTCTACATACCATTGCCAGATCTCTCCTTATGCTCATATGCTCCAGGGAGTAGAGTCCTAATCTGTTCAACCTTTCACTACAACTCTTGTCCTCAACTCCTGGCAACATCCTTGTAAATCTCCTCTGTATTCTTTCAAGCTGAATGATATCTTTCCTGTACGTAGGTGACCAAATACATTACCAATGTCTTATACAACTTCATCATAACATCCCAACCCCTGACTTACGAAGGCCAATGTGCTGAAAGCTCTCTTCATAACCCTATCTACTTGTGAGACCACTTTCAAAGAATTTCCTTCTTCTACCTCAGTGTCCAACCGTTCACAGCTGATGTCAGGCTCATCAGCCTACAGTTTCCCAGCTAATTCTTACAGCCTTTCTCGAATCCTCTAGTACCTTGGCACCTCGCCAGTCACTAAAGGCTCACTCCCCACACCCTTCACTATAGTCTTGCAAATTTTTCACCATATGTTTATCCAATTCCTCCTTAAAAGTCATGATTGATCCTGTCTTCACATCTGCAGTCACTGCTTTTCAGATGCCAACTACACAGTGTTAAAAAAAAAATTCTCATGGCACTC
Source organism: Mobula hypostoma (assembly GCF_963921235.1). Taxonomy (NCBI): domain Eukaryota; kingdom Metazoa; phylum Chordata; class Chondrichthyes; order Myliobatiformes; family Myliobatidae; genus Mobula; species Mobula hypostoma. The sequence continues at coordinate 32,549,953 of NC_086106.1, read as the reverse complement.
TTATCTCTCATCGATGACTCCTCCACTAAAGAAACAGCCAGCCTTCTTCGAAGATCCCTATCTATTCGATATTCTTCTGTGCAAGTTACAGCAAGGCAAATGTTAAGATGATATGCTGATACAGACAGTGTGCAGACATTGTACAGTCACCCGAGCTAAACATGGCAACCCAAGCAAAGCTCAATCCTTGAATACCTAGCTCCATTTCTGTCCAAGCCTGGGTCCCAGGACCAGCATACCAAGATAAGAATGCTCACGAAAGTGTGATAGCACTTACAAAATATTGGGTAGTTATTTTACTAATTTTCAAGTATTATGTAGACATTATTAACAGCAGAAATATGTATTTATAATTGATATTTATCTATGCAAACAATGTGATTCTGAAGTGCAAAGTTTCTATTGGATATAGAAATGTGTATAAAAATTGACAATTGTGAGCTGTAGCTTCAGAACAGTTCAGTGACAGGGGCTGAGTTCTCCTCCTTGTGCACAAGTAAATAAAGTCTGCTTGACAAAGGTATGCAAGAGGTCCAGTTAGTCAGTAATGACACCTCTGTCAAATCTACCCTCAAATTTCTCTTTTCTAAAGAAACCAGGCAAACACATAAGAAGACATCTCCAAACTACTAAACCTAGGACTCAACACCACTTTTACAATTGGATCTTGACTTCCTCACCAACAGACCCCAATCAGTGAAGATAAGCAGATGTTTTGGTATCCTTACTGACTGACAGGTGCAGAAAGAGCAACCTCTCACTCGACATCAGCAAAACTGAAGAGCTGATTGTTGGCATGAGAAAGGCCAACATGTACCAGTCCGCATTGGAGAATCAGTGGTGGGGAGAGCCAGCAACTTTAAATCCTTGGGCATTAACTTATTGAGTGACCTGCCCTGGGACCAGCAGATAAATGCAAACACAAGGAATGTGCGCCAGTACCTTTACTCTCTTAGGAGGTTAAAGAGGTTTGGTTTGTTTCTAACAACCCTCTGGATGTACTGCTGAGTATCCTGACTGGTTGCATCATGGTCTGGCATGGCAAATTGAATGTGCAGAAACAGAAGCTGCAGAGAGAGTGGACTCTGCCCAATAAATCATGGGCTCATGCCACCCCACCATCATAGTATCCACAAAAAACAATATCTATGTTGAAAGATCCTCTCCACCATCTTTTTACAGCTATCATTGAGCAGGAGACACATAAGCCTTAAGTCCCTCACCATCTCGTTCAAGAACTTCCCTTGAACCCTTTGGTTCTTGAATCAACCAGCACAACCTTAAACACTATGACTAATGTGCAGTAAACTGGGCTATGTTTTTTGTTCTAATTGTGTTTTCCCTTGTACAAATCATGTATAATTTTAATTTGTTTTTCTTGTGAATGCTGTTTATATAAAGCAATGTGGTGGTGTTGCTGGAAGTTTTCCATTGCATCTGTGCACACATAGTATATACAGTGCCTATAAAAAGTCTTCATGTTTTATTGTTTTACAACATCCAATCACAGTGAATTTAATTTGGCTTTTTTGACACTGATCAACAGAAAAAGACTTTAGTGTCAACGTAAAAACAGATCTCAATAAAGGGATTTAAATATAAAATACGAAGTAATTGATTGCCTAAGTATTCACTCCCTTTAATATGACACATCAAATCATCACTGGAGCAGCCAATTGGTTTTAGAAGTCACATAATTAGTTTGACCTGTAACACTTCACTCTGCATTCTGTTCCTTGGACTACCTCAATGTTCTATTGTAAAGAAAAGACCTGTGTGAAAAACAAGATTTTCACTGTACATGTGACTGAAATAGTCACAACTTCTCCAATCTAACCATGTTATTGCAGTCCCAGTTTTTAGAAACCATACTCGTCAATATTTTCTGGATGCTAATTCTTCCCTGTAATTGAGACAAATCAGAATGAATGCAACACTCCAGTTAAGGCTGGACCAGTGTTTTATGAAATTCCAGCCTGACATTCCTGCTCTTATACTGGAGGTTTGTATTGGTGAAATCCAAATCGTGTATGCCTTCATAACCTGTCTCACCTCGATGGGCATTCGCTATCCAGGGTCAGGAGTCCTTTTGCTAAATTCAGCTTTTTTTAAACCACTGCAGAAGAAACTGTTCAAGGTTCAAGATATTTATTGTTAATTTTTAACTAGTATTATTTAGCCAGCCTCTTAAGAAACAATACTGTCCAGGCTCAGGGAGCCCACCATTAACTTAACTGAGATTGCAGCCTAATCACAACATTATCTGCTAACCACAGGCTCCTGCCATCTGACCAGATCAACAGAGTTGTGAGAGCACCCACATGCAGCTGAAGTCATCACTAGGTGACTGGAAAATAGAAATGAATAAAAGCAGAAGGGTGGGGAGGAGTCCACTCCTCAGCTTCCACTCACGAAGGATCATCTGCCAGAGCCTTCTCTTTTGCAACAGACAATTTGTTTGCCTGCAATTCATTGGTATGGGTTTCTAATTTGTAAGAATTGTACTTGTGTTTGGAAACTCCTTGTAGAATTTTAATCTATTAGAATTATTTATCAAAATAAACATGTTCGATGACAAATAAAATAACTGTTTAATCTGCTTCATTAGCTGGAAGTATCCCCTCCTTGGTTGGGAGGTTGGAATCACGGCTCAAAATAGTGATTAAACCCCTTCAGAAAAGAGACCACAGTAGGTCAGTAAATTAGTCTTTGAATTATAGGTTGATGCAATATAATCTCCCTAAAGTGAGGGTATTGCTAAGTATACAAGTTAAGGTCTAGGCTTAAGTTGAAGACTCTAGAATAAGGATACTGTACTCAGAATCATCACCTTACTGACCTGAGCACCTGTTAGAGTGAGCTTTTGGGTAGATGATTAATTTACACTTAAATTACTTTGGCCACCAGTCTTCTGTTTGACAAAGTACCGTGGATTGAATTCACAACAATGCATTTCCTAAAAGCTGTGAATATCAGAATACTAGCCAGACGTTGCACATGGAAGTGAGAGTTTACAGGTAGTTTCAAAACAGCCTTATCTATACTTTCTATACAGTTCCATTATATTAGCACGTAAAATACCAAATAAATGTATTGTGGATTTGACTTGCACTCCTAACGTCATAGTCCGGTCCCTGAAGTCCGTATTCTGGTTCACAGTCCGGTCCATCGACCCTTGCTCCAGGTTTTCCTGTCTACCCTATTTCTGTCCTTGTTGAGCTAATTGAGGCAGCTGATGCTAGTTGGGGCTGGCTGCATAAATACCTCCAGAGACCAGGGCGTGGCGGCTGGATTGTTCTTCTCCTTACTCCTTGTATCCCTTCCTCTGCCTTCTGTTTCCTGGCCAGAAGCCCTGCCTTGTCTTGCCGGTAACTCTCGCCTCACCTGAAGTTCTCGTCTTGCCTTGCTTTGCCAGTAGCCTTGCCTTGTCTTGCTGTCTGGTCCTGGAGCCACCCTGTTCCCAGCTCCTTTCCTGTCCCTTGCCTCCGCCCAGGTAAGGCAGGCAGTCTTGCCATTACCTGGGGTTGGTTCTGTCCCTTCTTGTCCCTTGCCTCTATCGGGTGGTGATCTGCGCCTTGCCCAGGAGTACCGCACCGTGCCCAGGAGTACCGCGCCCTGCCCAGGAGGAGCCTGCCAAGCCTCGCCTCAAGTCTCCAGCCTCCAGCCTCGCCTCAAGTCTCCAGCCTCCAGCCTCACCTCACCTCAAGGCTCCTGCCTCCAGCCTTGCCTCGTCTCCTGCCTCCAGCCTCCAGCTTGCCTCAAGCCTCCTGCCTGCAGTCTCCAGCCACGCCTCGTCTCCTGCCTCCAGCCTTGCCTTAAGCCTCCTGCCTCCAGCCTCGTCTCAAGCCTCCTGCCAAGCCTTGCCTCGTCTCTTGTCTAGCCTCCAGCCTGTAGACTCCAGCCTCTAGCCAAGCCAAGCCAAGTCTCCAGCCTCTAGCCTCTTGCCTAGCCAAGCCAAGTCTCTAGCCTCCAGCTTCTAGCCTGAAGACTCAAGCCTCATCCTGCCTGCCAGCCAAGCCTCGTCCTTGCCTCGTTCTGGGGTCCGAGCCAGAGGCAAGACCCAGGTACTGGGTCCTTGTCCAGTCTCCGGCTCGGAGTCCAAGCCTGGGCTCCTAGCTCTCTTGTTCAGTCCTGTTCCAAGTTCCTGGTTTTCCTGTCCATGTCCTTGCCATCACCCTGTATCCTAGTCCTGTCCCTAGTACTTCAGTGTCTGTGTCTTGCACTTGGGTCCGTTCCCAGCCATGCCCTTATGACACCTAAAGGCTGTGAGTACCAACCCAGACATGTTGGCGTCAGGAGGAAAGGATGAAGTCAGGTGTGATGTTTTGTATACATTTCAAAAGGAAGCATTGTCTATGCATTGTCTATAACTTTGTAAATAGGAATTGCCCTTTATGTTTAGCATATAAATATGGAGCCCACATTGGGCTAGCAGACCTTTCCACCGAAAGCGTCTCCGTCTGTATAAACCTGCTGTGCTTTGTTGTGTTGAATAAAGTAGCTGCTTTGTATCTACCAGTGACTCTGTCTCTCCGGTGATTACATCCACGCTACAACAGCACCCATACCACATCCCTCTGCTCCTACATTCACAATGATATCCTTCATTCTGCATTGCCTTTCCTTATCCCTCCTACCAGAAAGCACCACCTCACATTTCACTCACCCTGGACAGTCTCCCTTCTCCTACAGGATATACAAGATATAAAAGCCTGAAAGCACATACCACCGGGCTCAAGAGCAGCTTCCGGCCCACCTTTATAAGACTATTAAATGGTTCCCTAGGATGATAGGATGGACTGTTGACCTCACTAACTACCTCATTGCGATTTTGCAAGTTATTCTTGGCTTCCCCTGCAGTTGTTGCACTTTATTCTGCATCCTAAAATCTAAAATCTGCAGACTCAGGTCACAATTGCAGATTCCCTTTAAGAAAAAGGAAGTGAGGCAAGCATGCTGGACTACAAGTACAATTGAAACACAGATCCCTTAGACACTCACACCCCGCCCAGTCCCTACTATCTTGCTGGTGAATGCACAGTCTCTGGAAAATAAAACTAAAGACCACAGAGCAAGATTGCAGCACCAGGGGGACATCAGGGATTGCTGTTTACCGTGCTTCACAGAAGCATAGCTCACTCCCGCTGTTTTGTACCACAAAGGTAGAGGAGGCGGAGTATGCTTCATGATTAAATCACCGTGCTGCACAGACGTGGTAGTTCTATCTCAGTATTGCTCACCTGACCTGTAACATCGAGCAGTAAAGTGGCATCCATTTATCTGCCGAGGGAGTTTTCCGCCGTCATCTTGGTAGCTGTACATTACACCCCGGACCAAGGTCAGTCAGGCACTCGAGGAGGTGAGCACAGTGATAAGCATCACAAAACAGGGCACCCTGATGCCTTCTCTATCACTGCGAGGGCTTTCAATCAGGCCAGCTTGAGGAAGTCATGACCAGCTGCCACCAACACATCACCAGTGGAACCAGAGAAAGCAACACACTTGTAACCACTGACACGAGGAAATCTGCAGATGCTGGAAATTCAAGCAACACACATCAAAGTTGCTGGTGAACACAGCAGGCCAGGTAGCATCTCTAGGAAGAGGTACAGTCGACGTTTCGGGCCGAGACCCTTCGTCAGGACTAACTGAAAGAAGAGCTAGTAAGAGATTTGAACTGTACATACCATGCATACAATCACCTGAAAGTACTTCCGCTCCAGCATACAAGCAGAGACTAAACCACAGCACCAGTGGTGAGGACCAAGAAGGTATGGTAAAGGGAGGCGGAGGAGTGCTTAAGTCAGTGGATTGGATAATATTCAAGGGTTTATCTTCAGATCTGAATGAATAGCCGCAGTTGTCACTGACTTCATCAACAGCAGTATGGAAGAGTGTGCGCCTCTGAGAACATACCGGACATACCCAAGTCTAAGGGTGTGGGTCATCCTGATTTGTAGTCTGCTAAGAGCTAGATCTGACTGCTGTTTATTGATTACAGCTCAGTGTTCCAACACAATCATACCCTATGTACTAATCAACAAACTCCAAAACCTGGGCCTCCGTACCTCCCTCTGCAACTGTCAATGCAGATCAGAAATAACATCTCCTTCTCACTGACAATCAACATTGGCGTAACTCAGGGATGTGAACTTAGCCCACTGCTCTACTCTCGCTACACCCATGACTATGTGGCTAGGCACAGCTCAAATGACATTTGTCAATTACACAACCACAATCAGTAGAATTTCAGATGATGACGAGATGGTGTACAGTAGTGAGATGGGTCAAGTGGTTGAGTGGTGTCACGACAACAACAACCACAACAATGTCAGTAACACCAAGGAATTAATTCTGGACATCAGGAAGGCACAGTTGAAGGAACACACACCAGTCCTCAAGAAGGGATTAATAGTGGAAAGGGTGAGCAGTTTCAAGTTCCTGGGTGTCAACATCTGTGAAGATCTATCCTGGGCCCAACATATTGATGTAATTACAAAGAAGGCACTAGTTTCAGGAGAGTTGATATGTCACCAAATACGCTAACAGATTTCTACAGATGTACTGTAGAGAGCATTCTAACTGGTTGCATCACCGTCTGGTACGGAGAGGCCACTGCACAGGATCAGAAAAAGCTGCAGAAAGTTGCCAACTCAGCCAGTTCCATCATGAGCACCAACCTCCCCAGCATCAAGGACATCTTCAAAGCAGATGACTCAAAAGTAATGCATCCATCATTGAGGACCCCAACACCCAGGACATGCTCTCTTCTCACTGCTGCCATCAAAGAGGAGGCACAAGAGTGTTAAAACACACTCTCAATATTTTAGGAACAGCTTCGTCCTCACCACATACACTACCTCACTATTTCCTTCATTTTTGCATTACCTATTTGAGATATATTAAAAATATTTTATATATATATACACACACATACACACACTTACGATAATTTGTAGTTTTTAAAATTATGTATTGCATTGTACTGTTACCACAAAACAATAAATTTCACAATGTATGCCAAATATTAACCTGATTCAGATCTGTAATTGTTTTATCTTGTTCTACCTCAGTGTAGTGATCTGATCTGTTTTAATAGTGTGCAAAACAAACATAGAAGCATAGAAAATCTACAGCACAATACAGGCCCTTTGGCCCACAATGCTGTGCCAAACATGTACTTACTTTAGAAATTACCTAGAGTTACCCATAGCCCTCTATTTATCTAAGCTCCATGTACCTATACAGGAATCTCTTAAAAGACCCCATTGTATCCGCCTCCACCACCGTTGCCAGCAGTCCATTCCACGCACTCTGTGTAAAAAACTTACCCCGACATCTCCTCTGTACCAACTTCCAAGCACCTTAAAACTGTGCCCTCTCATGTTAGCCATTTCAGCCCTCGGAAGAAGCCTCTGACCATCCACACGTTCAATGCAAACCAACTAATGAAAACAAGAGCTGAATTTTATATAGACAGTGATAAATCTGGTAAATTATTAGCTAATCAATTAAAAACAGCTTCGGTCAAATGTCAAATCACTAAAATTCGTAAATCTGATCATACTCTGACAGTCGATCATGACGAGATAAATAAATAAATCTTTTCAAGAATTTTATACATTTTTATATCAGTCAGAATTTCCTCAAGATCTCAGTGAGATGTATGACTTTTTAAGGAAATAGAACTTTCTGAAATTGACGTCCGAAGAACGTTTAAAATTAGAAATACCTATTACGGATGAAGAAATAAAGAGTGCTATTTCTTCAATGAATTCTGGTAAATCACCCGGTCCAGATGGTTATACAGTACAATTTTTAAAGTCTTTTTCTTCCATTCTTTCTCCTTGGTTGTGCAGAATTTTTAAAGATGCAATTAGTACAGGCAAACTACCACAATCATTTTATGGAGCCTCTATCGCCCTAATTTAAAAAAAAATAAGGACCCTATTGATTGTGCATCATATAGACCGATATCCTTGCTGGATGTAGATTCTAAGGTTTTTTCTAAAATATTAGTATCTAGGTTAGAAAAGGTATTACCTCAAATCATTTCTGAGGATCAAACTGGATTTATTAAAAATCGTTGTTCATCTTTTAATATTAGATTATTGCATATTGTTTATACTCCTTCACTTAGAACTCCAGAATGTGTCATCTCATTAGATGCTGCGAAAGCCTTTGATAAAGTTGAATGGCCATATTTATTCAGTACGCTTGAGATGTTTAACTTCAGTCCGATATTTATATCTTGGATTAAATTGATATATCATATCCCTCTAGCTTCGGTTTTTACTAATAATCAAAGATCTCCCTTTTATCGATTATTTCGTGGTACTAGACAGGGTTGTCCTTTAAGTCTTTTATTATTCGATATCCCTTTAGAACCTCTAGTAATTGCTATCCAAGATTCACCAAATATTTTAAGTCTTACTCGTGGGAATGAGATACATAAGCTATCATTATATACTGATAACAACATACATCAAAGTTGCTGGTGAACACAGCAGGCCAGGCAGCATCTATAGGAAGAGGCGCAGTCGACGTTTCAGGCCGAGACCGATAATTTATTACTATATATTTCTGACCCAGAGAAATCCATTCCTGCAATATACCTTTGTTGGCCAAGTTTAGCATATTTTCTGGCTACAAGCTGAATCTTAATAAGAGTGAACTTTTTCCGTTCAACATGCAGGTTCCAAATTATAAATCCTTACCATTTAGATTGGTCACTGATTATTTTACTCATTTAGGAGTAAAAATCACCAAGAAGCATAAGGATTTATTTAAGGCTATTTTTTTTTCCCTTTATTTGATCAGATTAAATGTTTGTTTACCAAATGGTCACCAATGATGTTGTCTTTAACTGGTCGGATCAACGCCATCAAGATGATGATTTTACCCAAGTTTCTATATTTATTTCAAGCATTGCCATTCTTTTTTGATAATGTTGATTCAAAAATTTCTTCATATATACGGCAGAATAAAAATCCTAGACTAGGTAAAAGAAACTTACAGAAGCCCAAAAAGGAGGGTGGTTTAGCATTGCCGAACTTTAGATTTTATTATTGGGCAATTAATATTCACTACTTGAAATTTTGGACATGGAATTGGGACACAGTTTCAAGTCCACAGTGGGTTAATCTTGAATGTATATCCGTTTCAGGGTTTTCATTAGGTTCTATTTTAGGGTCTCCGCTTCATTTTGGTTTTTCTAAAGTGAACAAACATATGGATAACCCATTAGTTAAATATACTCTTCGAGTATGATTTCAGTTTTGAAAATTTTTTGAATTTAATCAATTTATTTTAGCAAGCCCTATTCTACTTAATTTTCTTTTTCAACCCTCTTTTTTGGATCAAGCCTATCTAGTCTGGAAAACTAAAGGTATATGTTTTTCTGATTTATTTTTAGATCATTGTTTCATGTCTTTTGAACAATTATCTAATAAATATAATTTACCTAGATCCCATTTCTTTAGATACTTACAGATTAGAAACTTTTTAAATACCGTTCTTACTACCTTTCCGATTTCATACTCATCGGATATAATGGAAAGAATTTCAGATTTAAATCCTTTTCAGAAAGGTTCAAGAGCAATTATTTATAATATGATTATGAAAATAAATCCAGATGTATCGAATACAATCAAGAATGACTGGGAAAGGGAACTTAAGCTTACTTTACCTATTGAGAAATGGCAAAAAATTCTTCAATTAGTTAATTCTTCTTCTATATGTGCTAAACACACGTTGATACAGTTTAAAGTAGTACACAGAGCTCATATGTCCAAGGATAAATTAGCTCACTATTACTCTCACATAAATCCTGTATGTGACAGCCTTGTTAACTCACATGTTTTGGTCATGCCCTTTGCTGAAGAAATACTGGGATGATATCTTTGATATTATTTCAACTGTTTTGAATATTGATTTACAACCCCATCCTATTACTGCAACCTTTGGTTTACCAATGATAGAACAACTCATCTGACTCCCTCAGCTTGTCGGATGATTGCTTTTGTTACACTAATGGCTAGAAGATCCATACTATTGAATTGGAAAGAGATTAATCCTCCTACTACATTTCAATGGTTTTCGCAAATTATGTCTTGTTTAAATTTAGAAAAAAATTAGAAGCATCATTTACAACCCTTCTATTAAATTTGAAGAGATTTGGAGACCATTTATTCAATACTTTCATATGATGTAATTTGACCCTTTCCAATTCTACTTTGTTATTCAATATACGGGGAGAGGAGCAGAGTTAATGACACTAATGGTCTTATCTGAGGTATCATAATAGCCCATTTTTTTTCTTTTTGTTAGTTTAGTTTTTCTTTAGATGGTTTAGATTTTTTTTCTTTTTTGGGGGGAGAATTTTTTTTCTTTTTTTTTCTCTTTTTTCATGATATTTTTTCCATTTTTATCTCATATTTCCCTATATTTGAGCTGTACTTTTTGAGATTTTGGGAGGCTTATGAATTATGTGTCAATTTAGATTATATTTGTATAAACTATCTTTTCAATAATGTAATCCCAATTTCTCTGTATCTATTTTTCTGTAATGTATATGACGCTGAAACTAATAAAAAGATTGAAAAATAAAAGATCAATGCCCCTCATCATCTTATACACCTCTATCAGGTCATCTCCCATCTCCGCTGCTCCAAGAAGAAAAGACTGAGTTCACTCAACCCATTCTCATAAGGCATGCTCCCCAATCCAGGAACTCAATCCCAAGTTGATGAAGGCCAATACACCGTATGCCTTCTTAACCACAGAGTCAACATGCACAGCAGCTTTGAGTGTCCTATGGACTCGGACCCCAAGATCCCTCTGATCCTCCACACTGCCAAGAGTCTTACCATTAATACTATATTCTGCCATCAGACCTACCAAACTGAACCACCTCACACTTATCTGGGTTGAACTCCATCTGTCACTTCTCAGCCCAGTTTTGCATCCTATTGATGTCCCACTGTAACCTCCAACAGCCCTCCACACTATCCACAACACCCCAAAACTTTGTCAACAGCAAACTTACTAACCCATCCCTCAACTTCCTCATCCAGGTCATTTATGCAAATCACAAACAGAAGGGGTCCCAGAACAGATCCCTGAGGCACATCACTGGTCACCAACCTCCATGCAGAATATGATCCGTCTACAACCACTCTTTGCCTTTTGTGAGCAAGCCAATTCTGGATCCACGAAGCAAGGTCCCCTTGGATCCCATACCTCCTTACTTTCTCAATAAGCCTTGCATGAGGTAGTTTATCAAATGCCTTGCTGAAATTCATAAACACTACATCTACTGCTCTACCTTTATCAATGTGTTTAGTCACATCCTCAAAAAATTCAATTAGACTCGTAAGGCACGACCTGCCTTTGACAAAGCCATGCTGACTATTCCCAATCATATTATGCCTCTCCAAATATTCATAAATCCTGCCTCTCAGGATCTTTGCCATCAACTTACCAACCACTGAAGTAAGACTCACTGATTTATAATTTCCTGGGCTATTTCTACTCCCTTTCTTGAATAAGGGAACAACATCTGCAACCCTCCAATCCTCTAGAACCTCTCCCGTCCCCGTTGATGATGCAAAGATCATTGCCAGAGGCTGAGCAATCTCCTCCATCACCTCCCACAGTAGTCTGGGGTACATCTCATCCAGTCCCGGAGACTTATTGAACTTGATGCTTTCCAAAAGCTCCACCGCATCCTCTTTCTTAATGTCTATATGCTCAAACTTTTCAATCCACTCCAAGTCATCCCTACAATCGCCAAGATCCTTTTCGGTAATGAATACTGTTATCTCCTCCAGTTCCATACACACTTTTCCACTGTCACACTTGATAGGTCCTATTCTCTCACGTCTTATCCTCTTGCTCTTCACATACTTGTAGAATGCCTTGGGGTTTTCCTTAATTCTGTCCGCCAAGGCCTTCTCATGGCCTCTTCTGGATCTCCTAATTTCATTCTTAAACTCCTTCCTGCTAGCTTTATAATCTTCTAGATCTCTATCACTATCTAGTTTTTTGAACCTTTCATAAGCTTTTCTTCTTGACTAGATTTTCAACAGCCTTTGTACACTACAGTTCCTGTACCCTACCATCCTATCCCTGTCTCATCGGAATGTACCTATGCAGAACGCCACACAAATATCCACTGAACATTTGCCACATTTCTGCCATACATTTCCCTGAGAACATCTGTTCCCAATTTACGCTTCCAAGTTCCCGTCTGATAGCTTTGTATTTCCCCTCACTCCAATTAAATGTTTTCCTAACTTGCCTGTTCCTATCGCTCCCCAATGCTATGTTAAAGGAGATAGAATTGTAATCACTATCTCCAAAATGCTCTCCCACTGAGAGACATGACACCTGATTAGGTTCATTTCCCAATACCAGATCAAGTACAGCCTCTCCTCTTGCAGGCTTACCTTGGTACATGTGACAATAATGAATCAATTGCAGGTCCACATTAAGCTTCATCTCATTCCATGTCCTGCTGCAATTTATCATCAACCCCATGAGATTCACATCATCCAGAAGCTTAGGAACTGCGGCAAGCACCCCCCAAGTCAAGGTCATTAATAGCTAAAATAAGCAAAGGCTCGAACACCAATACCTAGAGAAGACCACTATTCCCCACACCCCTCCCCGTATGAAAATCAAACATCCTGTGAGGCAGCCAACTTCATTCCCCTTTTATACAGGTGCTTCAAGCTTCTCCAGAAGCCCAATGTGCATTATCAATACCCTTCTGGAAGTTCACGTACACAACACTGATTGCCTGGCCCTACCTCAGCAAATTCTATCATGTTGCTTAAACGTGATTTGCTGAAAGCAACAACTGGCTGGCTCGCCTGAGTTAATCTATTTGTCTCTTGGTGATAATGAATCCCCTCTCATGTTGTTTTCCAAATGCCTTCCCACTTTCTGGCTTAAATGGTCCAGCCTGTAGTTGCTGGCCCCGGCCCAGCCCTTGCTCCCTATTTGGGAGGAGGGAAGTGAAGTTCACCAGTCTCCAGTCCTCTGGTGCCACCTTCACATCCAGACAAGTTTAATTTCCCCAGTGCATACCACGCATCCCATCCAATTCTGGTGACCTGCCCTAAGTTCAGCCAACTCTGCCAAGTTTCCACCTTTGAACAAGGTACTTCAGCTACCTTCTCATCTAATTCTATTTCTTTGGAGGAATGCCTTTCCCTGGAGAAGACAGATGCAGAGTACTCACTCAGTATCTCAATACCTCCTTTACTATCCATAGGCACATTCACAGTTTCATTACTAATAGTCCTCAGACCTTTTACCATTTGTGTGGTTAGAGAACAGTTCCAGGTTTACGCTTCTTTTTCCTCAAATGTTTTCTTTGCCTCTCTTCCCCTCTCATTATTTTGTAATCACTCTGGGCAACCTTTTTTTCAACTTTCTGTTACTTCTGCATTTCTTCAGGCATCTGGGGATCTCTGGATTGATTCATTCCTTTGCTTGCTCCGATTTACCTGGGCAGATTCACACTCATCCTATTGAAACTGGTCCTCCTCTGAATAATAGTTTTACTTCTTTTTTTACAGCTGACCCAAATCTCCTGATGTCATGATCATTGTTGCCATTATTTTGAGAGGACTAGAATATAAAAGCAAAGGTGTTATGCTGAGGCTTTATAAGACACTGATCAGACCACTCTTGGAATATTGTGGGCAGTTTTGGCCCCCGTATCTAATAAAAGATGAGCTGGCATTGGGAGTGGGTCCGGAGGAGGTTTATGAGAAGGGTCCCAAAAATGAAAGGGTTAACATGAGAAAAGTTTGAAGGCTCTGGGCTGTACTCTCTGGAGTTTAAAAAAATGAGGGGCGGGTGAATGTCATTGAAACATGTCGAATATTGAAAGGTCTACATAGAATGGACTTGGAGAAGATGTTTCCTACAGCAGGGGAGCGTAGGACCAGAGGGCACAGCCCCAGAATACAAGGACGTCCCTTTAGAACAGGGATGAGGAGGAATTTCTTTATCCAGGGGGTGGCGAATCTGTGGAATTCAGTATCACAGAAGGCTGCAGAGGCCAAGTCATCGGTATATTTAAAGCGGAAGTTGATAGGTTCTCAATTAGTAAGGGCAACAAAAGTCACAGGAAGAAGGCAATAGAATGGGGTTGAGAGGGATAATAGATCACCAACAATGGAACGGTGGAGCAAACTCAACAGGCCGAATAGCTCAATTGTGCTCCTCCTATGGAGTGCTAACACGGGCACTTCCTGAGGTTTAACGTCCAACAAGGGCAAATATGTTAGTATATCCTCTGACTGCAGGAGAGAGCGAATGCACCAACTCTGTGTACACATACAATCAATCGGAATCACGAGAGAAAGGGACTTTTTTATGTCATACAATTCTCTCTTTTTATTCTCCACAACTAAGATCCCAATCGTGAAATTTTAACAACTATTTCTGTAGAGAGCCTGTGTGCAGCAATTTTATATCATCCCAATTATTCGTAATTAATCAGAACCTATCTCACAACCTGCTAAGCATCCATGTTAGATGAGAAAGTAACATCTGAAAATTGGTCACTGAGTGAAAACTGATAAAAACTACAGTAACATCACGAGAATTAAGTTGTGAAGTTGAAAGCAAGAAATGAAGGAGAGGGAAGCTGAGCTCACTGTATAAAAACAACTTATTCTCTGGAAAAGCACCTCATCACTTCACCAACAGTTATATTTTGGATCAAGTGTCAACAGAAGGAAAGTGTTTGACTCTGTGGTCAAGATAAGAACAAAGCATTATAAAAAATCTATGTTTTAACTCACAGTTGAGACATCTGCATCTGATGTAGCGAAGGGAAGGGAGAGCTTGGTGTGAGAAAGGAAAAAATAATTTATAAAGTAGGAGAATTCTTTTAAAAAGCTGTCCACGAATTGATGCCAGAACTCAAGCAGGACCTGCCCGTACAATGGAACTTAGCAGCTAATCAAAATTCTTAAGACATGTTTGTGTGGGGCGACAACGTTGCAATCAGCCACTCAAAGCCTGATGAACAGAATGGAGGTAGACATCAGCCGTGACCAGTACTGTTCCTCTTACTCTAAAGCAGCTCCCTGCCGTCAGACATGACCTCGCTGGTGTCTCAGTTGGTTGGAGGACTGAGTGAAGCCCTTCCCGCACACAGAGCAGGTGAAGGGCCTCTCCCCAGTGTGGACCCGCTGATGTGTGAGGAGGTGGGATGAGTGAGCGAAGGCCTTCCCGCACACAGAACAGGTGAATGGCCGGTCTCCAGCGTGAACCCTTTGGTGCGTGAGGAGCTGGGAGGTCCGAGAGAAGCCCTTCCCGCACGCAGAGCAGGCCAACAGCTTCTCCCGGGCGTGAGTGTGCTGGTGCTTAACCAGTTCCTTGGTGCTTTTGAAGCTCTTTGCGCAGTCCGAGCACTTGAAGGGTCTTTTGGTGCTGTGGACCCTCCGGTGCTTCACCAGGCTTGTCGAAACAGCAAATCCTTTCCCACAGACAGAGCAGGTGAACGGCCTCTCCCCGGTGTGGACGTGCTGG
The DNA here is from genome assembly GCF_963921235.1 of Mobula hypostoma. Taxonomy (NCBI): domain Eukaryota; kingdom Metazoa; phylum Chordata; class Chondrichthyes; order Myliobatiformes; family Myliobatidae; genus Mobula; species Mobula hypostoma. The sequence goes on along the minus strand of NC_086106.1, from coordinate 32,534,398 downwards.
TGGGTCAGCTGGTGCGACAACTGGGCGAAGTCCTTCCCGCACTCGGTGCAGGTGAACGGCCTCTCCCCGGTGTGGACGTGCTGGTGGGTCAGCAGGTTGGACGAGCTGACGAATCCTTTCCAGCAGATGGTGCAGGTGAAGGGCCTCTCTCCACTGTGCAGACGCTGGTGAGTCAGCAGATTTGCAGAGCTGGTGAACCCTTTCCCACACAGGGGGCAAGTAAATGGCCTCTCCCCCGTGTGGACTCGCTGGTGCATCAAAAGCGTGGACGACTGTGTGAATCCCTTCCCGCACAGCGAGCAAGTGAATGGCCTCTCCCCAGTGTGAATCCACTGGTGTGTCAACATATTGGACAGGCGTGTGAATCCTTTCCCACACACAGAGCAGGCAAACGGCCTCTCTCCAGTGTGCACACGCTGGTGTATCAGGAGGTGGGAAGACTGTGTGAATCCCTTCCCACACATAATGCAAGTGAACAGTCTCTTCCCAGTGTGGCTGCGCCGATGAATTTCCAGCAGGGACGGGTAACTGAATTGCTTCCCACAGTCCCCGCATTTACACGGTTTCTCTGTGACATGGGTGTCCTTGTGTTTCTCCAGGTTGGACAATCAGCTGCAGCCTTGTTTGTGCGTAGAAAATATAGTACAGTCTCTCCCCACAGAGAAGGGGACAATGTTTGACAGGCTGTGGAAGTGCTTAAAGCTGTTTCCAGAGGTAATAACTGGAACACTCTCCCCTGGGGAGGGGTGCATTTGTATGCGTCTCCCAGAGCTTTTAATTCTCCAGTCACACTTGTGTCTGAGATCTCTTCCCACTGTCAGAACAGACAGACATTTCTCTCTCTGCACCTTCAAAAGCCAATGACTGGTGTGACCGATGTTCAGATTCCATCTGCAAATCCTCTACTTCTAATGCCCTGTAAAAAATGTTTACAGAAGTCAGCACTAAGTATAGGACAAAAGTTCAGTGCGGACAGTCTCGTTTCTGCAGAATTTTCCTCATTCCTATCTCAAGGCTGCAGGTCACATCCTCCCTCCTGCTCCGAGACTCACCAGCTGATGTCCAAACTGCCAACTCTTTCCTCTGCTGCACTTTATCGAACACAGCCTGTTTAATGAATGGGTTGTTTTCTCTGCAGCGTCGGAGACTGGGGGGAGATCTGATAGAGGTTGATAAGAGAGTGGGACAGAGAGCATCTGTTTCCCAGGGTTGTAATGTCTAATATCAGAGGGCATGCATTGGAGGTGAGAGGGGGTGGGTTCAAGGGGGATGTGAGGGATAAGTGTTTTACTCAGAGTCATGGATGTGTGGAATGCACTGCCTGGTATGGTGGTACAGGCAGATACATTAGAAGCTTTTAAGAGATGTTCAGACAGGCACATGGACATAAGGAAGAAGGAGGGATATGATTAAGGTGTAGATAGGAGGCATTAGTGTTTTTGATTGGTTTTCAGCTGGTTTGGCACAACACTGTGGGCTGAATGGCCTGTTTCTGTGCTGTTCTATGTTCTAATATTCGGCTCTGCTCACTGGCCACAACTGCAACATTTCAAATCTGGGGAACACACAGTCTGTCTGCTCTGGTGCCTCAAACTGACATCTGCTTGCCCGGACAATGCCCAGTCATTTCCAATCTCTGACATGATGTCCCCACTCATACTTGCAGATCCAAGTATGTCTCAATCCTTGTTAGCTCCAATAAGATGACAAGACATAGGAGCAGAATTAGGCAATTTGCCCCTTCATAGCTGATCCTTTATCCCTCTCAACCTCATTCTCCTGCCTTTTCCCTACAAACTGACATCCCGATTAATCAAGCTCCACTTTAAATATACCCAATGACTTGGGCTCCACAACCGTCTACGGTAGTGAATTCCACCACCCTCTGGCTAAATAAAAAGTTATAAAGAAAACAAAAGATGGAATACAAAGGTAAGCTAGCCAATAATATCAATGAGGATACAGAGGTTCTTCAGATATATAAAGAGTAACAAGAGGCGAGAGTAGATACCAGACTATTGGAAAATGATGCTGGAGATGTTTTAATGGAAAGGCGGACAAACTGGATGAGCATTTTGCATCAGTCTTCACTGTGGAAGACACTAGCAGTGTGCCAGAAGTTTGAGAGTGTCAGGGGGCAGAAGTGTGTGAAGTTGCCAGGGAAATTTCTTAGGAAACTGAAACTGAAGGCAGATAAGTCACCTGGACCACATGGTCTACAAGATGGGTTCTGAAAGAGGTGGCTCAAGAGATTGTGGAGGCATGAGTAATGATCTTTCAATAATCAGAACTGGCAAATTGCAAATGTCACTCATTCTTCAAGAAGGGAGACAGGCAGAGGAAAGGAAATTATAGGCCAGTTAGTCTGACCTCAGAGGTTGGGAAGATGTTGGAGTCAATTGTTAAGGATAGGGTTTCAGGGTACTTGAAGGTCCATGATAAAATAGGCATAATTTCCTCAAGGGATAATGTTGCCAAAAGATCTGTTGGAATTCTTTAAAGAAATAACAAGGATGATAGACAATGGAGAATCAGTGGATGTTGTGTACTTGGATTTTCAGAAGGACTTTGACAAGATGCCACACATGAGGCCGCTTAACAAGTTAAGAGCCCATGGTATTATAGGAAAGATACCAGCATGGATAGAGCACTGGATGATTGGCAGGAGGCAAAGAGTGGGAACAAAGGGAGTCTTTTCTGATTGGCTGCCAGTGACGAGTGGTGTTCCACAGGGGTCAGTGCTAGCAGTGCTTCCTCTTACATCATATGCCAATAACTTGGATGACAGAATTGATGGCTTTGGGCCAAGTTTGCAGATGATATGAAAATAGCTGGAGAGGCAGATAGTGTTGAGGAAGCAGAGAGGCTACAGAGGGACCGAGACAGATGATAAGAATGCGCATTGAAGTGACAAATGGAATTGTATGCTCACGCACTTTGGTAGAAGAAATTAAAAATGTAGATTATCTTCTAAATGGAGAGAAAATTCAAAGATCGAGAAGCAAAGTTCTCATACAAGATTCCCGAAAGGTGAATTTGCAGGTTGAGTCAGTGGTGAGGAAGGCAAATGCAATGTTAGGATTCATTTCAAGAGGACTAGAACATAAAAGCAAGGGTGTAATGTTAAGGCTCTATAAGGTGCTGGTGAGGCCGCATTGGGAGCACTGTGAGCAGTTTTGGGCCCCTTATCCAAGAATAGTGGGGTAATCTGGGACAAAAGGCACAGCCTCAGAGTACAAAAGGGCTGTCTACAAGAAGGGTCAGAGCCGTCTCCATTTCCTGAGAAGACTGAGGTCCTTTAACATCTGCCGGACGATGATGAGGATGTTCTACGAGTCTGTGGTGGCCAGTGCTATCATGTTTGCTGTTGTGTGCTGCGGCAGAAGCTGAGGGTAGCAGAATCAACAAACTCATTTGTAAGGCCAGTGATGTTGTGGGGATGGAACTGGACTCTCTCACGGTGGTGTCTGAAAAGAGGATGCTGTCTAAGTTGCATGCCATCTACGACAATGTCTCCCATCCACTACATAATGTATTGGGTGGGCACAGGAGTACATTCAGCCAGAGACTCATTCCACCGAGATGCAACACAGAGCGTCATAGGAAGTCATTCCTGCCTGTGGCCATCAAACTTTACAACTCCTTCCTTGGAGGGTCAGACACCCTGAGCCAATAGGCTGGTCCTGGACATTTCATAATTTACATATTACTATTTAACTATTTATGGTTTTATTGCTATTTATTATTTATGGTGCAACTGTAACAAAAACCAATTTCCCCTGGGATCAATAAAGTATGACTATGACTATAGAACAGAGAGGAGGAGGAATTTCTTTAGCTAGAGGGTGGTGAATCTGTAGAATTTGTTAGTGAATATTGTTTCCTTTCAGATTTTAACGTTCATGAATTCAATTTGTAAATCTAATAATCTGCAGTTTATAAGCTATAATAATTGGTAATTATCATGTGAGTGGAAACCAGGCTGCTTTCAGTTCACATTGATTTACGGTGAGAAGGGAAAGGTTTAAACAGGTCCTGAGGGGTGGGTAACATTTCATGCAGAGTAGTGAGTATACGGAACGAGCTGATAGAGGAATTGGTTGAGGCAGGTACAATGGTATTATTTAAGAAACACAGAGAGGTACACGGAGGCGTGGGGTCTCAGAGAGAAATGTGCCACCTGCAGAAAATTGGGACTAGCAAGGTAGATGACATGGTCAGCATGGACTCATTGGGCCCAAGGGCCTGTACACATGTTGTATTGCTCTATGGCTCTATAACTTATTGCCACAGGCCAATTCACTGAGTCTATTTAAAGCGGAGGTTGATATGTTTGATATTAATGAGGACATCAAAGGTTTCAAGGATAAACGAGGACAATGAGGTTGATTGGCTCCTTTACTGAGCCAATTTCAGTGATGTTGTTTCTACTGTGATTCAGGTCTCTGCAACCCACTATCTAATTCACTATTCTATAGATTTAAATGCAAGCACTAATGTCTGCATTTAAATGATTAATTTTACTGCTGCTTGGTGACACAAACACCTTTGCTATTTGCTCTCATCCCACGGTTCATTCCCACACCAGCAGACCCAGGTCTGTAGATCCCAGTGCTGCTCCAGAAATCTAAAACTCACCCACGAGACCCATTCCTCAACACCCCACCCCCCCATACTTCTAAACTCCAATGAGTACAGACCCAGGGCCATCAAATGCTCCTCATACGCTAACCCTTTCATTCCCGGTATCACTCAAATATTCAAAGCAGTTTTACTGTGAAGCTCCTCTCAACACTCTCGATGTCAGCACATCCTTTCTTAGACGATGGCTCAAAGCTGCTCACAATACTCTGTGGGGTCTGATCAATGCCTTAAAAAGCTTCACCATTACATCCTCGTTTTTTTATTCCAATCCTCTTGAAATTAATGCAAATTATTACATTTGCCTTCCTCACCATCGACTCAACTTGCTAGTTAACCTTTAGGACTCCCAAGTCCCTTTGCACCTCTGGATGTGCTCCCTGTTTAGAAAATAGACCATCCCTTTACTGTACACTGTATTTCATCGGTCACTTCTTTGCCCATTCCACTAATCAGTCCAAGTGCTTCTGCAGACCCCCTGCTTCCTCAACACTACCTGCACCTCCACTTATCTTTGTATTCTCTACAAACTTGGCCACAAAGCCATCAATCACAGACATCCCACCCTGCAAAAACTCATTTCAGGGAGGTAGCACCACCACCCCTGCAATCCCATATCCACACCGCGCCCCCCCACCCCGGTCAACCTCCAAGGGTGTATGTATGCAGGATATTTGATTATGGAAGAACACAACAATTTATTTGATCACATATTGAAACTATTTACACACACACACATATATATACATACACATGCTATGCTAATGAACGAATGACACCTGTTAAACTCACACAACACACATAAAAATTGCTGGTGGAACACAGCAGGCCAGGCAGCATCTATAGGAAGAGCTACAGTTGACATTTCGGGCCAAGACCCTTCGTCAGGCCTAACTGAAAGAAGAGATAGTAAAGAGATTTGAAAGTGGGAAGGGGAGGGGGAGATCAGAAAGAATGTTAAACTCACCTCAACACGTCTTTTACAGTCTTAACCCACCATGGACAATAGAAAAGTCACTGTTACAAGCAGTGCAGCGAGCAACACTGTCATTATTTTGGACCCCCATTAGGCAGGGGTACTCTTTAGTGTAGTCTGGGGTGAAGTACGTTTTATATTTTCTTTTTTTGGAACACTCTGCCATGGCGCTGCAAGACACTAAGCTGAACTGATGGACAATGAAAGAGAGAGAGGAGTCGACTGTAAAGCCCGTTGTGACGAGAATACACATAAATTATGATGTTTGCTGGCCTGGGACAGCACCAGTGGCATCAGCAGTTGGTCTGCCACCTGTCCTCAGGGGAGGGAGAGATAAGGAACACAATGAGGCAGCATTTGGAGATGTTAATGAAGGAGCCATCAGTCTGGGTATTGTCAAGATTGGCTCCCCCTTTGAACCCTGAACTGTTGAAGTGATGGACAGGCGATCTGGAGCTGTGTAATGAAGGGACGGGAGAGAGAGTATTGGAAAATGTAAACGCATACATTGTATTTTCTATGTATTACAGTATTTACAATATTTACTCAACAGTATTTCAGTATTCACTCAAATGCACACATTATATTTTCTATATTTACTATGTAACCACTGCTCGCTGAATAGAGGGTATTCACTATGTAGCCATGACTTTTGACCTAATCACTATTAATTCATGAACAGAACTAGAATGAAACCAAGTAGGAAGACAACGGTGGCGAGTAAGGTAATGAAATATGTGGCAGTATGTCAAAACAAGACCAATTAAGAAATAACTGTGGTTAGGGATGAGGGGACACCTGGTCTAAAAAGTAAACTAGGACATGATTAAATTGGGGAGTAAAACAATAGTGGAAGGTCGAGAGCGGATGTATTGATGATATGTGATCACAGGCCGTCTGGATATGATAATGTAGCTAAGATAGGAGATTGCTATAAAAAATGCTGTGTACAAGCCTCGATGGGCAGTCAGCTACTAGCTTTCTGATTGTCTCAGCTCTGATTTGCAAATTAAAGTTTAAAATGTCGAAGGATTTTCTGCGTCTCCTTGTTGTTTGTAAGAAACGAGTAACCACTACAAGAGCTGTCTGGAGCGGCTCCCCCTTTGAACCCTGAACTGTTTGAAGTGATGGACAGGTGATACCCCAGCAAGGGGATAAAAAGGGACAGGTTCGCTAAGGCAGGACACACACGACACTCGAGGTAACGAGACCCTGGAAGCGGTGCGTCTCTCACGAGTCGGTGGGAAGTACCGGGCCACAAACGCACAGGGTGGAAAGGTACGATCAGCAGGAACCCGGTGTGTGTCCGCCCTTGCTTGGGTGCCAGGTTCACTGCAGAGGATCGACCGCATCTGGAGGAGGGGTCACAGTCGGTGACCTCAGGTGACATCACAAAGGACTCGCCCCGAAAGCTGCTTGTGAGCAATATCGCCGGTCTGTGAGTGGAAGCCGTTCTGAACGATCAGTCGTTCCAGTTCTCTCTCTCTCTCTCCCCCTACGTTGTCCATCGCCATGGCAACGATTACTGCAAACTGAACTAAATTGAACTGGACTTTGTGTCACTTTGAAATTGGTCATTTACCCCTAGACAACGATAGAGCTTGATTGATCCTGTTATCTTAATTCTGTGCACATGTGTGTTTATCATTGCTGAACTGTTGCATTTATTATCCTTTCGATTACTGTGTTGCTTCTTTCTTTAATAAAACTTTCTTAGTTCCAGTAATCCAGACTCTAACTGAGTGATCCATTTCTGCTGGTTTGGCAACCCAGTTACGGGGTACGTAACACCACCCACAGAGAAAACTGATAGGTCTACTTAGCACAAAGAGAGATCAATCAGGATTTCTCTCTCTCTCTCTCTCTCTCTAATTTCTGCAATTATGTCATCCTAATCATTGACTAGAACATGAAAAGAAGTGGGCCCAATACCAGCCCTTGCAGAACACCACTAGTCACCAGCAGCCAACCAGAAAAGGTCCCCTTCTTTGCCTCCTGCCAGTCACCCAATCTTCTATCCATGCTAGTATCTTTACTGTAATATGATGGGCTCGTCTTTTTTTTTTTAGCAGGCTCATCTTGTCAAAAGTTTTATGAAAATCAAACTAAATAACATCCAGACTCTCCTTTGTCTATCCTGCCTGTTATTTCCTCAAGGAATTCCAACAGATTTGTCACAGGTTTCTGTAAACAATACTATAAAGTCAGCTGGGAATGAAATGGTTAATGTATGAGGGACATGTGATGATTCTGGGCCTGTAGTCATTGGAGTTGAGAAGAATGGGGATGTGGGGATCTCATCGAAACTAATCAAATATTGAAAGGCCTAGATAGAATGGATGTGGAGAAAATGCTTCCTAAATTTGTTGAGTGTAGGACCAGAGGACGTAGCTTCAGAATAAAGGGATGTCCATCTGTAACAGAGATGAGTAATTTCTTTAGCTCCCCTTCTCCAAGAGACTTCATGATTGGCACAGTTCAGCAGGTGATCGTCCTGAGAGAACACAGTCCCTGATTGATGGCTTACTGTCGGGTGGACACGGTTTCAGCTGTTCACTCCATTAGTGTTTCTGTACACCTGCCTTACTTGGATTTTGCTTTTGTAGATGAAGTTTAAATATCCCATGATTTTATTACTTAATTTATTTAACAAAAGAGTGGTTTTTCAAGGGTTCATTAATCCTACACCCGAGAGAGGTCATTGAAAAAGCGTGACTATACTTTGTGTTGAGATTCGTGCTTTGCCTGTGTGCCAAATGGTTTAGAACTGAACTTAGCTTAAAATATAAAATGGCGATCCGCTCCAGGAGAGTTACAGAACATGACTTACAGGTTTCCGGTACCCAGCTCCCTTTATGTTAATTCCCACCACGTGCTCTATTTCTCGATCCACCCTCTCCCCCTCAACCTGCCTTCAAATCACCAGAATGGCGATGTTCCTACCCAGAATGCACAGTGCATCAAAAGGTGGCCTATGTACAGTTACTGGCCACAAGTGCGCAGGTGCGAAGGGCTTCTTGGCGGTGATGTAAGATTTCAGATGCTGGAATCTGGAGTGAAAGGGGCCGGAGGAGCTCAGCAACGGGTCAGGATTGAGAATACAGAGGGGAAAGAGCCAATAGAACGGGCTGGGCTGAGGGGTGGAACCGGGTGAGAGAAGGCAGCAATGGAACCAGATAAGGGAGGAATGAATGGGTCGGTGAAGCTAGTAGCAAAGGGGGTGTTAAGTGGGAATGGGGCTGGCGGGTGATGGGGGAAACCGATAGGGATCTTTTTTAAAGAGGGAAGAGGGAACTGGGTTTTCTCACATTGATACCTGTCCAGCAAGCCTACAGGTACTGCAAAGCAACTGAAATTTTCAGTTCCAAGAGGGGCAGAAAAATAGTGTGGATGCTGAAAATCTGAAACAAAGCGAATATGTTTTTGGATATGATCCCATGATCCGCTCCCTTCTCCTTCTCCAGTGTGGTATCCCTTTTGCCAATCACCTGTCCAGCTCTTAGATCCATCCCTCCCCTCCTGTCTTCTCCTATCATTTCTGCTCTCCCCCCCCCCACACTTGCAAATCTCTTACTAGCTCTTCCTTCAGTTAGTCCTGACGAAGGGTCTCGGCCTGAAATGTCGACTGTACCTCTTCCTAGAGATGCTGCCTGGCCTGCTGCGTTCCACCATCTTTTTTTGTGTGTGTTGCTTGAATTTCCAGCATCTGCAGATTTCCTCGTGTCTGTTTTTGGAAATGCTGAGCCGTTTATATACTCTATACAGAGACAGGGCATTTCACCCACTGGGTCTGTGCTGACCATCATCTACACGGATCCGACTCACTTCAATATCCCCAGATTCAACCGCTGTCTACACGCTCGAGGCAATCTACCCATCCTACTGTACTCCTGTCAGTTCCCGCAGATTCCACCACTAGAGGCAATCTACAGTGACCAATTAACCTACCAGCCTATTGTTGATCCTGCCGTCTTGTTGATGTGAGCATTACCGTTTGTTTTAGTCAGCTTTACCTTGAGACATTCCCACAATAATTTTTGTTTTAGAGATGGGACATTTAACAACGGTACGGTAGTGAGCTGGTTAGCACAACAATTTACAGTACCAGTGACCTGGGTCCAATTCGCACTGCTGCCTGTACATTCTCCCCATGACCAAGTGGGTTTCCTCCCACACTCAAGAAGACAAACTGGACCTGGGTTAATTGGTCATTGTAAATTTTCCCGTGATTGGGCTGGTATTAAATTGGGGGAATGCTGGGCAGCCTGGCTCCAAGGGCTGATTCTGCACTGTATTTCAGTAAATGAATAGAGAACCATCATTTAAAAAGCTGCTGGTTTCTTATTCATCTTATAAGGCTGATTTATATCAAAGCTCAAAAGTTCGAAGTAAAAATTATTATCAGAGTACATACATGTCACCACATACAACCCTGAGATTCTTTAACTGCAGACATAATCTATCGAACAGTTACTTTAAACATCAGGAACTGTTAACTGTAAATGCGAGTATAAATACAAACCAAAAATTAACAAGTAGGAAACAACAAGATAATAGTCCTAAAACAAGTGTAGCTATCCCCTTTTGTTTAGGAGTCTGATGGTTGAGGGGTAGTAACTGTTCTTGAACCTGGTGGTGTGAGTCCTGAGGCTCCTGTACCTTCTACCTGATGGCAGCAGCGAGAAAAGAGCACGGCCTGGGTGGTGAGGATCTTTGATGAGGGTGTGGCTGCTTCATGCAGATGTGCTCAATAGTTGGGAGAACTTTACCCGTGATGTACTGGGCCAAATCCACGGCCTTTCATAGGGTTTTCCACTCAAAGGCATTGGTGTCCCCATACTAGGCCGTAGCGCATCCAGTCAGCACACTTTCCACCACACATCTATAGAAGTTCGCCAAGGTTTCTGATGATCTGCTGAATCTCTGCAGAATCCTGAGCAAGTGGAGGCACTGTCGTGCTTTCTTCACAATAATGTTTATATGATGGGTCCAGGACAGGTCCTCTGCGATAATGACACACAGGAATTTAAAGTTACTGACCCTCTCCACCTCTGATCCTCTGATTACTGACTCATGGACCTCTGGTTTTCCTCTCCTGGTCTACCATCAGTTCCTTGGTCTTATTGACATTGTGTGAGAGAATATTGTTATTACACCACTCGGCCAAGTGTTCAACCTTCCCCCTCCCACCCACCTCCCCCCGTATGCGGATTCATCACAAGCCTTGATACAGCCCACGACAGTGGTGTCATCAGCAAACTTGAATCTGGTGTTGGAGCTGTACTTAGTCACACAGTCAGAGGTGTTAGCAATGTTGTGTTCTTTGGAATGTACCGCTTATTTTTACTCATTTGACCTGGTGCCTCAGACATGCTCTTTTCTCCTTCCTCCTCATTCTGGGGCTTGCCGCTATTGTCCTTCTATCTATCTCCAGTCCCAGGCAGAGGACTTGCTGTTCCTCCTTTGTCCACAGCAGTTCCTTGCCTTGTTTCAGATCATCCTTCATATTCCTGAATGATTAATTTCCCTCTGCTGTTCTGTCGCTCTGGCTGTTGCCAGGCTGCCATTACCTTGTCTCTACCTCCTTTTTAGCCTCTGACTGTTTTCCCAGCATTCTTTGAAGAACCTTGAGTTTATCTGCTCGTAAAGATGGAAATACTTTGTTACTTACATTCACGAGATGGAGCCACGGTAACATAGCGGCCAGCACACCACTGTAACAGTTCAGGGGCTTCGGCATTCCAGCCATTCTGTAAGGAGTTTGTACGTTCTCCCTGTAGAATGTGTGGGTCTTATAGACAATAGACAATAGGTGCAGGAGTAGGCCAATCGGCCCTTCGAGCCAGCACCGCCATTCACTGTGATCATGGCTGATCATCCACAATCAGTACCCCTTTCCTGCCTTCTCCCCATATCCCTTGACTCCACTATCATTAAGAGCTCTATCTAACTCTTTCTTGAAAGAATCCAGAGAATTGGCCTCCACTGCCTTCTGAGGCAGAGCAGTCCACAGAACCACAACCCTCTGTGTGAAAAAGTTTTTCCTCAACTCCATTCTAAATGGTCTACCCCTTATTCTTAAAATGTGACCTCTGGTTCTGGACTCCCCTAACATCGGGAACATGTTTCCTGCCTCTAGCATGTCCAATCCCTTAATAATCTTATATGTTTCAATCAGATCCCTTCTCATCCTTCTAAATTCCAGTGTATACAAGCCCAGTCGCTCCAATCTTTCAACATATGACAGTCCCACCATCCCGGGAATTAACCCCGTGAACCTACGCTGCACTCCCTCAATAGCTAGCGTGTCCTTCCTCAAATTTGGAGACCCAAACTGTACACAATACTCCAGGTGTGGTCTCACCAGGGCCCTGTACAACTGCAGAAGGACCTCTTTGCTCCTATACTCAACTCCCCTTGTTATGAAGGCCAACATGCCATTAGCTTTCTTCACTGCCTGCTGTACCTGCATGCTTACTTTCAGTGACTGATGAACAAGGACGCCTAGATCTTGTTATACTTCCCCTTTTCCTAACTTGACACCATTCAGATAGTAATCTGCCTTCCTGTTCTTGCCACCAAAGTGGAAGACCTCACATTTATCCACATTAAACTCATCTGCCATGCATCTCACATCAAAGTTGCTGGTGAACGCAGCAGGCCAGGCAGCATCTCTAGGAAGAGGTACAGTCAACGTTTCAGGCCGAGACCCTTCGTCAGGACCAGCAACTTTGATGTGTGTTGCTTGAAATTCCAGCATCTGCAGAATTCCTCGTGTCTGCCATGCATCTGCCCACTCACCCAACCTGTCCAAGTCACCCTGCATTCTAATAACATCCTCCTCACATTTCACACTGCCATCCAGCTTTGTGTCATCTGCAAATTTGCTAATGTTACTTTTAATCCCTTCATCTAAATCATTATTGTATATTGTAAATAGCTGTGGTCCCAGCACCAAGCCTTGCGGTACCCCACTAGTCACTGCCTGCCATTCTGAAAAGGACCCATTAATCCCTACTCTTTGTTTCCTGTCTGCCAACAAATATTCTATCCATGTCAGTACCCTACCCCCAATACTATTTGCTCTAATTTTGCCCACTAACCTCCTACGTGGGACCTTATCAAAGGCTTTCTGAAAGTCCAGGTACACTACATCCACTGGCTTTCCCATGTTCATTTTCATAGTTATATTCTCAAAAAATTCCAGAAGATTAGTCAAGCATGATTCCCCCTTCGTAAATCCAAGCTGATTCTGACCTATCCTGCTACTGCTATCCAAATATGCCGCTATTTCATCTGTTATAATGGACTCCAGCATCTTCCCCACCACTGATGTCAGGCTAACTGGTCTATAATTGCCTGTTTTCTCTCTCCCTCCTTTCTTAAAAAGTGGGACAACATTAGCTACCCTCCAGTCCTCAGGAACTGATCCTGAATCTACAGAACATTGGAAAATAATTACCAATGTGTCCACGATTTCCAGAGCCACCTCCTTAAGTACCCTGGGATGCAGACCATCAGGGCCTGGGGATTTATCAGCCTTCAGTCCCATCTCTTTATCCAACACCATTTTCTGCCTGTTTTCCTTCAGTTCCTCTGTTACCCTAGGTCCTCTGGCCACTATTACATCTGGGAGATTCTTTGTGCCTTCCCTAGTGAAGACAATCCAAAGTACCTGTTCAGCTCATCTGCCATTTCCTTGTTCCCCATAATAAATTCACCCGTTTCTGTCTTCAAGGGCCCAACTTTGGTCTTAACTAATTTTTTCCTCTTCACATACCTGAAGAAGCTTTTACTATCCTCTTTTATATTCTTGGCTAGCTTACCTTCGTACCTCATCTTTTCCCCCCGTATTGCCTTTTTAGTTATCTTCTGATGCTCCTAAAAGTCTCCCAATCCTCTGGCTTCCCACTCATCCTTGCTATGTTATACTTCCTCTCTTTTATTTTTATACTGTCCTTGACCTCCCTTGTCATCCACGGTTGCCCCTTACTCCCCTTAGAATCTTTATTCCTCTTTGGAATGAACTGATCCTGCATTTTCTGTATTTTTCCCAGAAGTACCTGCCAATGTTGTTCCACTGTCATCCCTGCTAGGGTATCTTTCCAGTCAACTTTGGCCAGCTCCTCCCTCATGGCTCCCCAGTCCCCTTTGTTCAACTGCAATACTGACACTTCCGATTTTCCCTTCTCCCTCTCAAATTGTATTTGAAAACTTATCATATTATGGTCACTACCTCCTAATGGCTTCTTTACCTCGAGTTCCCTTATCAAATCCGGTTCATTACACAACACTAAATCCGGAATTGCCTTCTCCCTGGTAGGTTCCAGTACAAGCTACTCTCGGAATCCATCTCAGAGGCACTCCACAAACTCCCTTTCTTGGGGTCCAGTACCAACCTGATTTTCCCAGTCTACCTGCATGTTGAAATCCCCCATAACAACCGTAGAATTATCTTTGCGACATGCCAATTTTAAATCTTGATTTAACTTGCACCCTATATCCAGGCTACTGTTTGGGGGCCTGTAGATAACTCCCACCAGGGTCTTTTTGCCTTTACAGTTTCTCAGTTCTATCCATACTGACTCTACATCTCCTGATTCTATGTCCCCTCTCGCAAGTGACTGAATTTCATTCCTCACCAACAGAACCACCCCATACCCTCTGCCCACCTGTCTGTCCTTTTGATAGGATGTATATCCCTGAATATTTATTTTCCAGCCCTGGTCGTCTTACAGCCATGTCTCTGTTATTCCTACAACATGATACTTGCCAATTTCCAACTGAGCCTCAAACTCATCCACCTTATTTCTTATACTCTGTGCATTCATATATAATACTTCTAATCCATTTAAAGTAATACTTTTACTCCCCTCACCTTTCACATCGATTCCTATTGCACTTGGCCATTCTCTCCGAACCCTTCGTGAGCTTTCTGCCCCTTTAATTCTGTGTCTTTCTGAACTTTTCTTATTCTGTCTTCCCCTTTAACTCCATTCTTATATTTCCAGTTCATCCCCTCCTCCCCACTACTTAGTTTAAACACACCCGTGCAGAGGTGGCAAACCTGCCTGCCAGAATGCCGGTCCCCTGTCTGTTAAGGTGCAACCCATCCCTTCTGTACAATTCATCCTTACCCCAAAACAGATCCCAGTGGTCCAAGAATCTAAATCCCTGCTTCCCGCACCAGCTCCTCAGCCACACGTTCTGAACCCCTATCTCCCTGTTCCTGCCCTCACCAGCACAAGGAACTGGAAGCAAATCCGATAACCACCCTGGAGTCCTGCTTTTCAGCCTTCTTCCAAGTTCTCTGAAGTCACGCTGCAAAATTTCTCTCCTCTTCTTCCCGACGTCATTTGTGTCGACATGCACCACCACTTCCGGCTGTTCACCTTCTCCCTTCAGGATTCCCTGCAATAGGTCCGTGATGTCCTGGATCCTGGCACCAGGGAGGCAACACACCATCCTTAAATCCCACCTGTTGCCGCAGAAACCCCTTTCTGTACCTCTCACTATGGAGTCCCCTACTACCACGGCTCTGCCTGACGTCTGTCTCCTCGGCTTTGTTTCAGCGCCAATTGTTGACTCGCAGACCCGTCCACCTCTCAGACTGGCACTGTCTTCTGTCCCGACAGCTTCCAAGAGGGAGAACCTGTTTACGAGAGGCACATCTCCCGGGGTCTCCTGTACTCCAAGCATCCATCCCTTCCTCATCATCGCCCTCCCCGACTTCTCTCTTCTGGTATCTTTGGTGTAACGATCTCGCTGCAGGTCCTGTCTGGAAAAATCTCTGTTTCCCGGATGAACCTGAGGTCATCCAGTTGCCTCTCCAGTTCCTCAACACGGTCCTTTCGGAGCTGAACCAGGACACACTTTCCACATTTGTAGCAGCCAGAGGCACCATCAACGTCCCTGACCTCCCACATCATGCAAGCAGCACACTGAATCAGTTGACCTGTCATTTCTTCACCACTTCTCACCCTCTCCAACTGTGGCGTAGTCTCCTCCCTCAGCCTCCTCGCCGAAGACTCCTGAGCCAAATACTCGCACTTTTCTCACAAGGCACTTCCCAGACAAGGCAGCTCCCCTAGAGCGAGCCTTGATTATATTGGCTGATATTTTGACTAATTTGTTTTACTTGTCGCACTTCGGCCGACCTCGAACATTTAGTAAATCTTCACTGGGTTTCTGGTTTGCAGCCACAGTCCAAAGACCTACTAGTTGGTAGGTTAATTGGTCATTGTAAATTGTCCCGTGGTTAGTGTTGTCAGGGGCTGCTGGGGCAGCGTGCCCTGGAGGGCCTACTTTGTGCTAAATCACTAAATTTAAAAAAAACTATTGCATCAAGTATCTCCATCTTTCAAAACCTTATGAGGCAGATCCTCATCTTATTGGAGGGAGGGGGTGAATATTGGTACGTTACCATTATTTTCTCTGATTCTTTTCTTTTAAACTAGTGCCTTTTCTCCCCAGCATTTACCCTTAGAATCATAGAATAATACACGTCCTTTGGCCCAAATCCACGCCAACCGTAGTGCCTACCCATCTTGTACTAAATTCCTGCATTCAGCCCAAATCCCTCTAACCCTCGACCATAGATGTACAGTACCAATCCAAGTGCTTCTTAAACGATACAATCATACCTGCCTCAGCTACTTCCTCTGACAGTTTCTTCGATATACCCATCACTGTGCATATGAAAACATTTACCCTCTCATCCTAGATCTATGCCCCCTAATCTTGAACTAGTCAAATGTTACCATCCACCTTATCTGTGCCCCTCGTGATTTTATCAGCCTCTATAACTGGGGTCCATGTCATTAAAAAGGTTGGTGAACCCCTGCCCTACAAGGTCACCCTTCATTCAGTTGTGCTCCAAGGAATAAAAACCTAACCTGGCCAACATCTCTCTGTAGCTCGGGCCTCTAGCCCAGGCAACATCCTCTTTCGGGACTCTGCAGTTCACCTTCCCTATATTATTTGTTTACTGTGTTATTTGCACGATTTGTCCTCTTGCACTGCGGACTTTGTTGCGTGTAGTTTTTTGTGGATTCTGTTGTGTTTCCAGTTCCCACAAGAAGATGAATCTCAAGGTCGTACATGGTTGTTAAATACCGTACTTTGATCATAAACTTACTTTCAACTTTAACTCTTTTCCAGTTTAACCACATCTTTTCTGATCAAAATTGAGGATCTTTCAGTAGAACTGGAAACGATAATAGGAGGTTTGACTGAAGCCTTGATTGTCATCTTTCAATATTTCAGGTTCCGGAACTTGCACACCCGGATTCTCCATGATGGCTACTCATCCCAAAACTTCTCTTTGTCCATGCTGTCTCAAGCCAACTTTAGACTCTTGTCCTTGGTAAGAATCTTCATGCTTCGTAACTTGGAAGGAGAAAGAGCAGAATCCTTTCCAGACTATAAGGGGTTCTGTTCCTGAGGCCTGTTCCTTAACCAAGATTGCAAGTGTGGCAGCCTGGCAATATATTGCGTAAGGTGCAGTTAAACCAGGACTCAACCATTTGGAATTTTCTGCAAGATGCTAATGATATTACTGCGGACTGAATTCCCACTTGGCAGAACCCTTCTGTAAGCCAGGAAATCAATGTACCTGCTCCCAAACCCTTGTCATCTGTATGGGCTGATTGTATGTTAGATACGTGTGTCATGACCAAAGGGAAAAAATGGCTGGAGTTGCCTAGCGCTTTAGTGCTAGGGTGTTATTATGTGTGTCAAAAATCAAACTTACAAAAATTAGTGAAAATAGTGAAAACTGCCAATATTTACAAAAAGATATCTACCAGAAAACATAACAATAGCTCTGTACTTTGTCCAGTGTGAACTTCTGATTTCTCAGCTCAGGGCAATCAGCTCGTTTTTTTTTTGCACACACTACAACATATGATCGTTAATTACCAAAGTTAACTGAAGACTATACGTGAATTAGAATATGACACACCCCACAAATGTCATTACAATCATTACAAAATAAACTGAAATATCCACATAAACTACAGTATGCAAATAAGATATACACGTTTACACATGAATACCCACTACTGGAGAAATGGAATTTTTCAGCACGTATGGTTGGGAAGGCACCATAAAGCCAGACCGAGCACATCGGTACATTCTCTATGAGAATGTACGGTGAAGACACAGAAGTACGCACACTTGGCGCAATGACAACAGAATGACAAGGCGGTGTCTGTGTTTGAGTGAACGGGGTGTGGAAGGAGTGTGTTTACCGAGTGCTCTCTGTCACACCACAAGTTGGGCAGTTGTAACCGGAGGGAGGACCTGTATCACTATTTAGGGAGAGGGAGGAGCAGAACACGTCACCATAAATTATTTGTATTGATATCATTTGAAGGAAGAATGCTGCATAAAAAGTAGAGACAGGACATAAGAAATAATAGGAGGGGTGAGCATGTTCAGTATGGGCTCGATGATGGACATGGATGACAGGAAAATTACATCAGACCACTTTGTTAATGTTGGAAAAGAGACAAGACTAAACCAGTGGGAATGGAGTTTTGGGATTTCATAAGGCCCTTGAGAAAGTGCCATCATTAAACAACATTTGGGATTGGGGGTGTTTCTGTGGAATGAGTACAAGTTAACAGGCAGAAAACAGGGATTGGTGGAACAGGGATGGGTCCAATGAAATGAGAAAAGGTACGGCACCTAAATGATTATTCCCCTGAGAGCCGGTGTTAACTCGATAGGCAGATTTGTCTTCTATATGTTGTTATGATGGAGAAATGCACTCATGCCAAGAGGATGTCCAGGCTGCCAATGTCTTCCTTGGACACTGTAGAGAGATTTAACTGAGATATATAACATTTTTGGAGACCCAGATAGGGTAAAAAGTCCTGCTTCCCTCTGCAGAGATATCAATAGAGTCGCAGAATCATAGAGCAACACAATTGGCCCAATTGCTTCATATTGCAACATTTTCACAAGTGTGGTGAACACCTTATTCACCGCCCTGTCTACCTGTGATGCTGCTCTCAACCAGCTCCTACATTACACTCCCGAGTGCCCTACCATTCACAGTGCAAGTTCTAATGCTGGTCTGACTTTCTAAAATGTAACACCTACGCTCATTTGCATTGAAATATTTTTGCTAATTCCATAGCTCATCAAGATTCCCTTGTAATCTACAATAACCACCTTCACTATCAACAACACGTCCTAATTTTATATCATCTGCAAACTTGCTGATCAAGCCTTGTACATTCACATGGAAATAATTTCGTTACATAATGAATAACAAGGGTTCCAACACTGATCCCTGTGGCTCGCCATTCCAGTCATCACTCTCCACACAGAGCAACAACCTCCAACCAGCACTCCGAGCCCATGATGAAGGCACATAAGTAGCTCTCGCTGGATTCCATGGGACCCAACCTTCCAGACCAGGCTGCAGTGGGATCCTGTCAAAGGCCTTACTAAACTTAAAATAGACAGCATCCACTACCCTTCCCTCATCTACCTTTTTGGTTACCTCTTCAAAAAAAATTCATCAAGCACAACTTTCCATACGCAAAGCCTAAACAGGCTCCATGTACCTAAATGCTGTTAGATCATGTTTCTCAGAAATCCCTCCAGTAATTTGCCCACTAGTGACAGCAGGCTGAGAGGCCTGTACCTTCCTATCTTGTTCTTGCTACCCAACAGAAGAACATCAGCCACCTTTGTATGGGAACTTCACCAATGGCTAACAATGAAGCAATTTCTTGTCTGGCTTCTCACAAAGTCTGAGGATGCACACTATCAGGTCCAGGGATTTATCCACACTGCAAACACCTCCTCCCTGGTAATATGTCCTCCAAAACATCACCACATTACCTCTTGAGCAACCACAATTTTCTTCTCAGTGAATATCAAGGAGATATATTTGTTGAAAATCCCGCCCGTCTCATGTGGCTAGAAACATAGATGACTGGAGGAACCTATTTTCTCCCTGGCTACCTTTAACCCTACATAGAGCTACAGAACCTCCTGGCATTTTGGTTTACCTTACCTGCCAGATCCATCTCGTGCCCTCTCACCAAAACAAGAGTGCAAGCTGACTGCTACTTTCAGTATTTGCCCTGTGTCGTTCCCTAAGAGACGGTCCAGTATTGCACCCTCCCAACTCAGGAAACTTTGCTGGAGACACCTGACAAATCCCACCCTCCAGGCACTCATTCTCAGGAAAGTCCAGTCAAAACCGGGGAAATGTCTATCTCCTACTAATACAACACTATTATTCTTTCAACAATGAGCAATTTCTCTACATCTGTGCTCCTTGTGTTCTTACTGAGTATCGGAGGTCTCTATAATACAACCCCACTAGAGTGACCGTCTCCTCTCTTTAAAGTTCTATCCATAAGGCCCCCCCGGACAATTCTATAAGAATGTCAGCTGTAAGTACTGCTGTACAACACACCCACAGAATGTTGGAGGAACTTAGCTGGTCAAGCAGTACATGAAGGAAAAGAACAGTCAACAGTTTGGGTGTCAGCTCGAATTGTCAGCTGTTCATTTCCCTCCACACATACTACCTGACCGGCTAGGTTCCTACAGCATTTGGTGTGCTTTGCTCCAGCTGTCGAGCATCTGCAGAATCACTGGTGTCTGAGTATGACTGTTACGTCTTATCAAAAACATCCCTCCTCACCCCCCTCACTCACTGGCCTCTGCCTCTGACATGCCAGAAGCATCTGTATTCTGTAATATTGAGCTGCCAATCCAGCTGCACTTTCAGCTTTCACAGCCAATCCACGCCCTGAGTTCATCGGATTTACCTGTTAAACCTTGGTGCAATGAAATTACTGTAGTTTAACTGAGTATTTCCTTCCCTGCCCCATCTGTCCTGACTGCTAAACTCACTCTTGCTTTATCCCCTGACTTGCTCCTCCTCAGAGTCCCATCCTCCAGCTACTCTACTTTAAACCCTACCATGTTGCATTAGCAACTTTCCTTGCAAGGGTATTGGTCCCTCTCTAGATCAAGTGCATTCCTTCCCTCTTGTAGACTGCTTATACCCCAGAGAAGATCTGAATAGTCCAAGAACCTCAATCCCTGCCTCCTGAACCAGCTTCCCAGGCAGCAGTTCATCTGGCCTGTGCTTCTACTTCTGACCTTACTAGCAAGGAGTCATCCGGAGGTCACTGCTCCTCCATCTAACCTCCTGCACTCATTCTGCAGAACCTCATCCCCTGTTCCACCTGTGTTGTAAGTTCATTGAGAGAGCATGAGAGGGGAGTTGAGGAAAGATTCATGCTTTGAGTCCTGAGTGGGACCTACAAAACAATGTGAAAAATGCAAAACTCCGTGCAGCATTTAAAAATTAGCTGTGGAGCACTAAACTACAACTAAAACTCAGGCACAATTAACCATGTCCATCTTAACCATAAACAATACGAGAGCGTATTGCAAGCACTCAGCTGGTCAAGCAGCATAAATCAACTTTTCAGACAAAGAGCTGGACATTAGAATTGGAAAATTGAGGGGCAGGATTGGAGGGAACACAGGCAGATGAAAGATGGGTGCAAACTGAAGTTGCCAAGGTGTTTTTTTAACAAAACTGCTAGGTTAGAGATAGAAGAGGGGAAAAATAAACAGAAAGGTTCCATGTAAAATCAAAGTCGAGTTTGTTGTCACATTCATTTTCGTACACCTAGGCACTGGTGCAATGAAAATCATTTGCAGTAGCATCACGGACACATAGCATCAAATACAAAACATTTAGAAGCATAAACGTTGCAACGTATAGTATACATTTTACTGCAACTGTGAGCAGAGAGGAGAAAAAAACCCACCTGAACGACTGTTTGCAGTTGTTAAATCTCTGATTTTGGCAGTGACTTACAGGACCTGTCCATATTGCTTGGACGTAACCGTGTCCTGTGAACCTATTATTGATGATTACTCAAACCTGAGCCTCTTTGAAAGGTCAAAGGCAAAGAGGTCAGCCGAGGTTAGGAAGCCCCGCCCACTCCACGGCCAGCTAAGGCGTCGCGCATGCGTCGTCCTACCCACACTACAAAGTTCTCTCTGGTATTTTCGTGGACGGTTATTTGGAGTTGCCAACGACGCAATTATTCACCACTAGCCCCTCAGTATTAATACGAGGGTTAATCGTTTTAAAGAATACTTTCCAAACCTCTCAACTGGCGATGCAGGATTCGATCACTCTCAACTGGCCAGCTGCAGCCCTTCTGCGGATGATGGACGTGCGTCCTGACCAATAACTACGGGGATAGCTTCCGGCGCCTTCTCGATCGTTCACCAATCACAGGGCACGGAAAGTCTTGACTTCCTGCCGCTGGGTGGACCTTCCGGCGTTGATCCGGTGTCCTTTGTCCGGTTGCAGAGATTATAAACAAAATCAAATCGAAGTTTCTTGAATGTGTAAATATAAAGTTTCTGGAGGGAAGTGTTGGTTGTGATTTTGCAGCAAACGTGCTAATCTTTGTGAGTATTGGTATGAATTTAAATATTCTGTGCGAGGAGGGCGGTGGGGTGCAGTCAGTCGAGTTTGCGGGGTAGGCCGAGGACCAGATTCTGAGCGGGGGTCTGGGTGAAGTTGGAGATTCGGTCCCGCAACCAGCAGGAAGGATCCAGTGACGGGGATGTGAGATGGTTACCATCCTGAAAGGCGAAAAGGGGAGCCATTCAACACCGAGGAGTGGTTGGAATTGACCAATGCAGAATGGAGGGGAGATTTCCATCATGGGACCACATTGCGTTATGTACGTACTCCATCTGAGGGGTGGGGGATCTTATTAAACCTACTGGATACTGAGAGCGGATGTGGGGAGGAAGTTCCATTAGGTGGAGAGTGTAGAAGCAGAGCGCACAGCCTCAGAATAGGATGTCGCTTTAGGATAGAATTTCTTCAGTCAGAAGGAAGTAAATCTTGTACTTATTGCCACAGAGGGCTGTGGAAAGCCAAGTTACTAAGGAAGAGATTGATTGGTAATGGGTTAAGAGTTATGGGGAGAAGGCAGGAGAATGGGGTCGGAAAAATATCCAGTGTGATTGAATGGTGGAACAGACTCAGGCTAAAAAACCTAATTCTGCTCTGCTATCTTATGGTCAGGAGTAGAATAGGCTCCCAGTGGTGAAGATATGGCTAGAATGTGTTTAAACAGGTGGAATGGGGCCCATTCCTGAAGTGGGACAGCAAAGGGTGCAAAAATGTCCGTTAAAGGATTGTTCTGAATTTTTATCCTGTAATATAAAGTGACCATTTGTGTAAACTCCTTTAATAGGACTGTAGAAGTGGATTTGCAAAGGTGGGATCGCAAAGTTAGCATTTTATTAGGAGTCACTCGACTCATCGGGATCTGTGGATTACCAGCCTCTCAACGTGCAAAGAAAATTGTTTGTCTGTGCAATCGATGGGAAAACGTTTCAGAGATTACCCAGACTGAGCCCTGCTCAGAGTGAGAATTTCCAGGTGCAGTAACTGTGGAATAAACTTCAGCCAGTAACGCAACCTGAAAGGTTTTCGCCCCATTCACGGCGCAGGGAGGCTGCAAGAGTGTCGTATTTGTCGAAAGGGATTCAGCCATTCTTCCAGACTGGAGAAATTCCGGGAACAACTCTGCAGCACGGAGAGACCCTGCAAGTGCGGGGACTGTGGGAAACGCTTCAATTACCCATCTCAGCTGGAAACTCACCGGCGCACTCACACCGGGGAGAGGCCATTCCCATGCTGTGTGTGTGGAAAGCGTTTCACGCTGTCTTCCTCCTTGCTGACACACCAGAGCGTACACAGTGGGGATACCATGTTTGAGTGCTGTGTGTGCAGGAAGGGGTTCAAACATGCCTCGCACCTCTTCCAGCACCAGTACACACACACTGATGAGAGACCGTTCCACTGCCCCGACTGTGGCAAGGGATTCAAGAACTCCAGCGATCTGAAGGTCCACCGGCGAATCCACGTGGGGGACAGGCCCTTTGGCTGCTCCCACTGCGGCCGAAGGTTCAGCCAGTCGTCCAACCTGCTGCGGCACCAGCGGGTCCACACCATGGAGCGGCCGTTCACCTGCTCCGTTTGCAGCCGTAGCTTTGCCCAGTCCTCGAACCTGCTCACCCACCTGCGTGTCCACACCGGCGAACGGCCCTTCGCCTGCATCGAGTGTGGCCGGGGCTTCTCCCGCTACTCCAACCTCATCAACCACCAGCGCGTCCACACCGACGAGAGACCCTACCGGTGTGACAGCTGCAGCAAGAGCTTTAAGAGGTCAGAGGACCTGCTGAGGCACCAGCGGGTGCACACGGACGAGCGCCCCTTCCGCTGCCCGCTCTGCACCAAGAGATTCCGCCACTCCTCCTCCCTGGTGAAGCACCGGCAGGTCCACACCGGGGAACGCCCTTTCACCTGCTCCAGGTGCGGGAAGGGCTTTGCCTACTCCTCCAGCCTACTGAGGCATCAGCGGGTCCACGTGTGACTCCATTAGCCACCCTGTCTATCCCTACCGCCAGTGTAGCGAGGGTGGTAGAACTGCCTGGCAGTGCCCAAGGTCCAGATTTGGTCACAGCCCTTGGTATGGAGTTAGCCCTGTGGCTGGATGTGTGTTCCACCACCCCTCACCCCCAATGTTCTACAGATGTGCTGGTGGATAGGTTAATTGTCCAGTGCAAATTGCCCTGTCATGTTGGTTAATCTGGGGTAGAGTTGATGGGAACGTGAGAATAATTTTTTTTTAAATACAATTAATACAATACTGGTATGTAAATGGGTGGTTGATTGTGAGCACGGACTCATTGGGACAAAGGGCCTGTTTTCCTGCTTAACGGATCTGTGATGGGTTCAGTAAATGAGGCCCTCGTGGGCTGCTGACAGAACATTCCCCTCCGCTGCCTGTTGAGGAAAACGTAGCTGGTCCATTCATACCCTCTGTCTGATTGACCCATTCAACGGGAACAGCCTGTGGGGTCTGGCAGGGGTCTCGATGCTGGTAACGGACACTGTCAATAGCCAATACAGTCTGACCATAAAAATGTAAATTAAAACTATCCTCTCTAAATATCAATCACTCCTTTGGGTTGGACCTCACGGTGGTGCGTCATTAACCAGTGTTGGAATCACGGGTCCTGCTCATTCCTGGTGGAGGGTCTCGGCCCAAAGTGTTGACTGCTTCTTCTGCTCCGTGGAAGCTGCCTGACCTGCTGAGCTCCTCCAGCATTTTATGTGTGTTGTGCTGGATTTGCAGGAATCTCAGGCCATGCTCTTTGAAATTATGCATTTCAAGAAGGTTTCTTCATTTTTTTCTAAAATATATTTATTTTGCATTCTTAATCAAAGTCTCTGTCCCAGGAGTCAAATTGGTCAACCTTCAATGCACTCTATGCACTGTGCACACGCCTTTTCTTGGATCAGGAAATCAGACACAATAGACGGGACTCCCAAACTCATCCCATTGCAGTAAAGAGCCAAAACCATTTTCTTCCAGTATTAAGTTTGAATAAGTCATATACAAGGGCATCTAGGTTATTCTAAGCAACAGCACTTTTCAGGATCTTAGCATTTAAAAATACTCTACTTTTCTTCCTTTCCAGTCTTGATAAAGCGTCTTAGCCCAAAAATGTCATCTGTTTATTCCTCTCCATAGACACTAGTTGATTCGCTGTGTTCCCCCCAGCAGTTTATATTTGTTACACTATCTTTCCTTGTTTCCTGCCAAAGAGGATTAGCTGAAACGTTTCTGCATTGAGCACCACCTATCATTTCCATGCCACCAGCCCATGAAATGTTTGCATCCTCCTGTGTTCCACACTCCAGCTCCGAGCTTTATACCACTGGATGGATAATAGTGACCACACCCTCCCCCAATCCAAATGGTTAAAGTGGATTGTGAACAGTGGGTAAACATCACAGATTCCAATGTGAAAATTACTTCTTTATTCCCTTTCTGTTATTGGCCATTAACCAATCCGGAATATTAACGTTAACAAATTTCATGTCATGTGCCGGTGATAAGAAACCTGATTCTGCTATTGGCGAATCGATCCAGAGGACAAGTGAGAAACTGCAAACTACCTTCCCTTCATTCTAGAGCCAGCCTCAGGGTTTCAGGTGAACAGTCTTTAAGATGAGTGGTTTTAGCTCAGTGACCCAGTCATAGAGCACTGCAACGGGCCTTTCTGCCCATCTAGTCTCTGCCAAACTATTCTGCCAAGTCCCATCAACCTACAACTGGACCAGAGGCCTCATCCTCTTCCCCTCCATTTACTTAGCCACATCTGGCTTACTTGTTGAACTTGAACCTGCATCAGATCCACCCCCTCCCCCCACGTTCCACTGGCAGCTCGATCCACACTCTCACCACCCTCTAGAGTTAAGGAGTATCCCCTCAGGTTCCCCTTAAATATTTCACCTTTCACTCTTAACCTATAGCTCTGGACTTGCCCAACTTCAGTAGAAAAAGCCTGGTTGTATTTATCCTATTTATACCCCTCTTAATTTTGTATACCTCTATCAAATCTCCGGTCAGTCTATGTTCTCTGGAGGAGTTCTATTCTTCAACCTTTCTGTATAATTCAGAACCTCAAGTCCTGGCAACATCCCTGTACATTGAGCTCTGCACTCTTTCAATCTTACTGATACCCTTTCTGTAATCAGGTGACCAGAACTGCACAGATTAGGCCTCACCAATGTCTTGTACAACTTCAGCACAAAATGAGAACGTACAAATGACATTTCCTTCACTGTGAAACCAGTCTCTGTCATTAAGGTGAATGCACTCGTCTGACGATGAGTGTGTTTAGCTTCTAAAAATACGCTGGCAGGCTAAATGGCCCAGTCGCGGCTAAAACTGAGTCGTATCGTTTACCGGACTGACTCCTGAGAAAAGACACTCCTGACTGTCATGGCAGGAGATTATAATGTGAATGATGCCTGCATGGAAAGGAAATGGCATGTTGGCATTTTTGAGGGCAAGTGTAAAGATGACTGACTGCATTCGTATAGATCTTTGAGACCGGGCAGTTCAGCTGTCTACCTTGGGGTACACTTAGTGAAGGAGGGGTGCAGTAAAGATTCACTGGACTAGTTCCAAAGTTTGCTGTGTGATCAGAAGGTGTGTAAACTAGGCTTGTATTGCAGTGACATACTTGCTTGCTGTGAGTCTGTGATGCTGCAATAAGCAAGTCTTCCAGTCTATCTGTACATACATGTAATTGTGCAGATGAAAATAAACTCAACTTTGACTTTGAATTAAGTATCTCATTGAAACTTACAAATTTCCCACAGGGTCAACAGGCTGGGTGGCCAGGAGAACACTTTCCCAGGTTGCTGAGTCTAAAACTAGGGGTCATAGTCTCAATGGGAGTTGGTCACTAAGGGCAGAGGTGAACTGAAATATTGTTCACGGGGGTCTGGGTGGGGGGAAACAAGTCTCTGGAATCCTCTGCTTTGTAGAGTTGTGGCTGTTCAACAGAGAAACAGGTATATTTCTGGACATTGGGAGTTTCGGCATAGTGCAACAAAATGTCATCAAGGTAGAAGATCAGCCATAGTTATTCGAAGGGGAATATGGCCTGCACCTGCTCATATTTCTCGAGTAAATTTAAGAGACTGTGCTCCATGTCAACATCAGTGTTTATTGACAATGAACCTACTGCTTCACATCCGCAAACCAGATGTAACCTACAACTTGACCCTGCCGTACAGTATTGCAATGCTTTCCCTCCCCAAAACATACCTAAGAACAACTGGTCCACTTTCTGCAACTTGGGAGCCACCTTTCAATGAAGACCAGGCACTAATGATGAAATTACCATTGGTCAGTAAGGAGTTTGTATGTTCACCCCGTGACCACAAGGTTCTCCGGTGTCCTCCCATATTCCAATGGCGTACGGGTTGGTAAGTTAATTGGTCACATGGGTATAATTGGGTGGCGTGGGCTTGTTGGGCCGGAAGAGCCTGTTACCAATCTGTGTCTCTCAGTTAAATAAGATCATGACTCAGATCTGGTCTACTAGGTAGCACCAATCTATGCCTTTCCATATTCTACAGCGTACACCTCAAAGCACAGGAGGTGTACTGCCAACGGTAGCCAGGGTTGTCGTGACACTAACAGCTCGGGGTGTTCCAGAGTGTGAAGTTCAATTCTGGCGCTGTTCTGTCAGGAGTCTGTAATCCTCCCTGTGGAATGTGTGGGTTTTCTCTGGGATAGATGTACCAATGGCAGTCTCCTCTCACGGGTTATTAACTATTTTTCTCCCTGTGGAATGTGTGGGTTTTCTCTGGGATAGATGTACCAATGGCAGTCTCCTCTCACAGGTCAACACCCCCAGTACTAGGTTGAGCTTATTGTTTACCAGACTCCTGAAACAGACAGCCCTTGTCCTGTCATGGCAAGAGATCTTCAGTACGGCAGAATATATTTACAATCTCCATGGGAATTGGTCACCAAAGGCAGAGGTGAACTGAAATTTTATTCAAGGTGGTTCTCAAAGCCTTTAAAGAGAGGTAATACCATCCCAACTCACAGAGTGCTCTCTGATTGGGAGCAGCGTTCCCAACTTTTTTTATGTCATGGCTCCCTAACATTAACCGAGAGGGCAGCATTGCAAATCTTTTAATTTAATTAATTCGGCAGTACATAGAATCCCTGGCAGAAAGATGGAAGCATTTCCCAGAGTCTTACCTTTTATGTCTTTACATTGTGGTGATCTGAAACAGCATCTGTGCTGGTCAACCCACTGACAACCCGGCTGTTTGATCAGCCAAGTGCTTCTGGTGTTCTTTGTTTCTGTTTGACATTTGCAGACTTCTGCTCTAGTGACCTCCCTGCCCATACACCTGTTGTGCTGAAGGCCGCCTGTCTGTACCTCCTGCCTCAGCCTCAGCGGTTGCCTCCAAACTTTGAGGACTGAGCGTAAAGCAAATTATCTGAACCCCAGTGGATGGAATAGGGAGATTTTGTTTTAAAATATTCCAATGTTTTGTACATTGCATAAGAATAATATGAATGAAGGATCCTACCCAATTTCTGCAGAAAGAGTTGGTAAATGGATTAGTACAGACGGGCATCTGATAATTGGGCCAGAGGGTCTGTTCACAAGAATGATTCCAGGAATGAGAGGGTTATCATACGAGGAATGTAAAATCTGTGAGTAGAACTGAAAAAGCGTGTGCAAGCAAGGAGGCCTACAAACCTGACTCAGTTACACCAGTTCTGTTTGGAGGAATGGAACAAAATTCCAGCAACTTACTGTGAGAAGCTTGTGGAAGGCTACCCAAAACGTTTGACCCAAGTTAAACAATTTAAAGCCAATGCAACCAAATTGTCTTTAAATCTGTATGTAAACTTCCGACCCACTAGGAAAGTGATGAAAGAAATAAAAACAGAAATCATTCTGACTACTATTATTCTGACATTTCACATTCTTAAAGTAGTGATCCTAACTGACCTAAGACAGGGAATGTTTTCTCGGGAATGTCAGGAATTGTGAAAAACAGAGCTTAAATGTATTTGGCTAAGGTGTATGTAAACTTATGACTTCAACTGTATGTATGTTTTTTCTCTATTTATTATGTATTTCATTATACTGCTATGGTAAAGTTAACAAATTCCACGACATATACGGGTGATATTAAATCTGATTCTGAAGAGAAGCTTTTTCACTGTACAATTATTGTACAAGTGACCATAATAAACCATGGAGGGCTTGCAGCTGAGCTGAGGGGATGTTGTTATTTTACACAGTGGTAGGTGTCTGGAATATGCAGCCAGGGGTGTTGGCGGACGCAAATACCATAGTTACCTTAGAAAGGCATATGAATGGGCAGAGGCATTATGTAAGCAAATGGCACTATATCAGTTCGGTGGGCCGAAGGGCTTAGTCCTGTGCTGTTGCCAGGGACAACCGAGTACGTTGTCAATCACTCGGGCAAGTCACGCCCCCTTCTGCATCATTTCTCCGGTCAGGTCGGCTGCCACCTGACGCGTGCGCACTGGGTCGCCTCGCCGGTGGAACATTGCGCACGCGCAGTCTGGCTGGCGGCGGCGCGGACAGTCTTGGTAGAAATAGAGCGTTTAATGTCGGAGCAAGTCAGCACATGAGTGCGGATGGCTCAATCCGCAGGCAACTTCAAAGAGGGGATGAACGAATCAGCCAGTCCCGCCTCGCTGCCAGGGGCAACGTCCCCATCGGCACGCCACTGACGTCATCACCTGACACCAGGCGAATTGGGGCAATTACATGTACACCTCCAAACCCAGTGCCTAACTTTCCATCGGCTACGTGAACAGTCCATCTTCCGTTACTGTGGTAATGTTTTCCACATCTTTCTACACTGCATTAGTGTACTCGATTAGTTCCAAGGGTTTAGATGGGGCAGAGTTTAAATGTGTCCAGGACGGATTCCTGTCACAGTATGTGGACAGACCGACCGGGGGAATGCCATACTACATCTAGTATTAGGTAACGAACCGGGTCAGGTCACAGATCTCTCAGTGGGTGAGCATCTGTGGGACAGTGACCACCGCTCCCTGGCCTTTATAATTATCATGGAAAAGGATAGAATCAGAGAGGACAGGAAAATTTTTAATTCGGGAAGAGCAAATTATGAGGCTATAAGGCTAGAACTTGCGGGTGTGAATTGGGATGATGCTTTTGCAGGCAAATGTACTATGGACATGTGGTCGATGTCTCTTGCAGGATATTAGGGATAAATTTGTCCCGGTGAGGAAGATAAAGAATGGTAGGGTGAAGGAACCATGGGTGGCAAGTGATGTGGAAAATCTAGTCAGGTAGAAGAAGGCAGCATACATGAGGTTTAGGAAGCAAGGATCAGATGGGTCTATTGAGGAATATAGGGTATCACGAAAGGAGCTTAAGAAGGGGCTGAGAAGGCCTTGGCGAGTAGGGTAAAGGAAAACCCCAAGGCATTCTTCAATTATGTGAAGAACAAAAGGATGACAGGAGTGAAGGTAGGACCGATTAGAGATAAAGGTGGGAAGATGTGCCTGGAGGCTGTGGAAGTGAGCGAGATCCTCAATGAATACTTCTCTTTGGTATTCACCAATGAGAGGGAACTTGATGTCAGTGAGGACAATATGAGTGAGGTTGATGTTCTGGAGCATGTTGATATTAAGGGAGAGGAGGTGTTGGAGTTGTTAAAATACATTAGGACTGATAAGTTCCCGGGGCCTGACGGAATATTCCCCAGGCTGCTCCACGAGGCAAGGGAAGAGATTGCTGAGCCTCTGGCTAGGATCTCTATGTCTTTGTTGTCTACGGGAATGGTACCGGATTGGAGGGAGGCCGATGTTGTCCCCTTGTTCAAAAAAGGTAGTAGGGATAGTCCAGGTAATTATAGACCAGTGAGCCTTACGTCTGTGGTGGGAAAGCTGTTGGAAAAGATTCTTAGAGATGGGATCTGTGGGCATTTAGAGAATCATGGTCTGATCAGGGACAGTCAGCATTGCCTTGTGAAGGGCATCGTGTCTAACAAGCCTGACAGAGTTCTTTGAGGAGGTGACCAGGCATATAGATGAGGGTAGTGCAGTGGATGTGATCTATATGGATTTTAGTATATGGTCTTTATTCTTTGGAGCATAGAAGGTTGAGGGGGGACTTGATAGATGTATTTAAAATTATGAGTGGGATAGATAGAGTTGATGTGGATAGGCTTTTTCCATTGAGAGTGGGGGAGATTCAAACAAGAGGACATGAGTTGAGAGTTAAAGGGCAAAAGTTTAGGGGTAACATGAGGGGGAACTTCTTTACTCAGAGAATGGTAGCTGTGTGGAACGAGCTTCCAGCAGAAGTGGTTGAGGCAGGTTCGATGTTGTCATTTAAAGTTAAATTGGATAGATATATGGACAGGAAAGGAATGGAGGGTTATGGGCTGAGTGCAGGTCGGTGGGACTAGGTGAGAGTAAGAGTTTGGCACAGTCTAGGAGGGCCGAGATGGCCTGTTTCCATGCTGTAATTGTTATATGGTTATAGTAAGGCATTTGACAAGGTTCCACATGGTAGGCTTATTCAGAAAGTCAGAAGGCATGGGATCTAGGGAAGTTTGGCCAGGTGGATTCAGAATTGGCTTGCCTGCTGAAGGCAGAGGGTCGTGGTGGAGGGAGTACATTCGGATTGGAGGGTTGTGACTAGTGGTGTCCCACAAGGATCAGTTCTGGGGCCTCTACTTTTCGTGATTTTTATTAACGACCTGGATGTGGGGGTAGAAGGATGGGTTGGCAAGTTTGCAGATGACACAAAGGTTGGTGGTGTTGTGGATAGTGTAGGAGATTGTCAAAGATTGCAGAGAGACATTGATAGGTTGCAGAAGTGGGCTGAGAAGTGGCAGATGGAGTTCAACCCAGAGAAGTGTGAGGTGGTATACTTTGGAAGGACAAACTCCAAGGCAGAGTACAAAGTAAATGGCAGGATACTTGGTAGTTTGGAGGAGCAGAGGGATCTGGGGGTACATGTCCACAGATCCCTGAAAGTTGTCTCACAGGTAGATAGGGTAGTTAAGAAAGCTTATGGGTTGTTAACTTTCATAAGTCAAGGGATAGAGTTTAAGAGTCGCGATGTAATGATGCAGCTCTATAAAACTCTGGTTAGGCCACACTTGGGAGTACTGTGTCCAGTTCTGGTCGCCTCACTATAGGAAGGATGAGAAAGCATTGGAAAGGGTACAGAGATTTACCAGGATGCAGCCTGGTTTAGAGAGTATGGATTATGATCAGAGATTGAGGGAGCTAGAGCTTTACTCTTTGGAGAGAAGGAGGATGAGAGGAGACATGATAGAGGTGTACAAGATATTAAGAGGAATAGAAAGAGTGGATAGCCAGAGCCTCTTCCCCAGGGCACAACTGTTCAATACAAGGGGACATGGCTTTAAGGTAAGAGGTGGGAAGTTCAAGGGGGATATTAGAGGAAGGTTTTTTTTCACTCAGAGAGTGGTTGGTGCGTGGAATGCACTGCCTGAGTCAGTGGAGGCAGATACACTAGTGAAGTTTAAGAGACTACTACACAGGTATATGGAGGAATTTAAGGTGGGGGGGTTATATGGGAGGCAGGGTTTGAGGGTCAGCACAACAATGTGGGCCAAAAGGCCTGTACTGTGCTGTACTATCCTATGTTCTACATTGACGACTGCTTTGGTGCTGCTTCATGAGCTCATCAATTTAATCAACTTTGCCTCCAACTTCCAGTCTGCCCTCAAAGTTACTTAGGGCACCTCCGCCACCTCTCTCCCTTTTCTCGAGACAGATTATCGACAGATATATTTTATACACTTACAGACCCTCACAATGATTTCAACTGTACCTCTTCCCACCCTGTCCTTTTACTTCATTCTCTGTAAATTGGGAGACGGCTTTGTGTTGAGCACCTCTGCTTCATCGCCAAAAGCAGAATTTCTCGGGGGGGGGGGAGCCATTTTAATTCCCATTCCCAGCAACACCTCAAACTATTCCATCTGTTAGCCTCCAAACTTATGGCATGAAAATCGATTTCTCCTTCTGG
Source organism: Mobula hypostoma (assembly GCF_963921235.1). Classification (NCBI taxonomy): domain Eukaryota; kingdom Metazoa; phylum Chordata; class Chondrichthyes; order Myliobatiformes; family Myliobatidae; genus Mobula; species Mobula hypostoma. The sequence continues at coordinate 32,501,292 of NC_086106.1, read as the reverse complement.
TTAAGTTTTTTTCCCTCCTCCTTCCCTCTTCTTGTATTCCCCACTCTGGCCTCTTACCTCTTCCCATCTGCCTTTCACTTCCCCTCGAGCCCCCCCCCCCCGCCTTCTCTTTCTTCCATGGTCCACTGTTCTCTCCTATCAGATTCCTTCCTCTCCAGCCATTTACCTTTCCCATCACTTGGCTCTACCTATCACCTTTTAGCTAGCCTCCTTCTCCTCCCCATTTTATTTGTATCTTTCCCCTTCCTTTCCAGTTACGGAGAAGAATTTTGGCCTGAAACAACATTTCAGTAGTTGCTGCCTGAGTTCCTCCAGTATTTTTGTGTGTTGCTTTGGATTTCCAGCATCTGCAGAATTTCCCATGTTAATTCTCCATAACTTCTTCCATCTCCAACGTTCAGAGTAAATTTATTATCAAAGTACATATATGTCACTATATATAACCCTGAGATTAATTTTCTTGTGGGCATTCACAGTAATTACAAGAAACACAAGAGAATCAAAAAGACCATCCCTAACAGGATGACAACAAATTCCAAATACAAAAGAAATAACAATAATAGTAATAATAAATATTGAGAACATGAGACGAAGAGTCCTTATGTTGTAGGAAATTTCAATGATGGGAGCAAGTGAAGTTGAATGAAGTTATCTCCTCTGGTTGAAGAGCCTAACAGTTGAGGGGTAATAAGTGTTCCTGAACCTGGTGGTGTGAGTCCTGAACCTTCCAGATGGAAGCAGTGAGAAGACAGCATGTTCTGGATGTTGGGTTTCCTTGATGATGGATGCTGCCCTCCTGCAAAAGCACTCCATGTAGATGTGCCCTGTGGTGGGGAAGGCCTTACCCATGATGGACTGGGCCATGTCCACTACTTTTTGTTGGCTTTTCCATTCAAGGGCATTGATGATTTCATACCAGGCCACGATGCAACCTTTCAATATACTCTTCACCACACATCGATAGAAGTTTGTCAGTTTTAGATAACATGCTGAATCTTTGCAAACTGCTAAGAAAGTAGAAGCGGTCCTGTGCCTTCTTTGTAATGTTGCTTTTACAGCTGGACCAAGCACAGGTCCTCTGTAATGATAACACCAAGTTGCTGACCCTCTCCACTTCTGATCCCCTGATGGGAACTGCCTCACGGACCTCTGGTTTCTTCCTCCTGAGGTCAGTATCAGCTCCTTGGTCTTGCTGACAGTGTGAGGTTGTTGTTGTGCCACCACTCAGCCAGATTTTCAGTCTCCCTCCTATATGCTGATTTGTCACCACCTTTGATTCCGCCAATGACAGTGGTGTTGTCAGCAAATTTTAATTTAAATATGGCATTGGAATTGTGCTTAGCCACACAGTCATAAATGTAAAATGAGTAGAGCAGAGGACTATACACACAGCCTTGCAGTGCACACCCGAGCTGATGGAGATCTTGGAGGAGATGTTGCTGCCAATCCAAACTGACTGGGGTCTGCAAGTGAGGAAATTGAGGCTCACAGAACTCAGGTCAGAGACCCTTTATCGTCACTGGGAAGGAAGGAAACGAGGGAGGGAGGGAGGAGAAGGGGGGGAGAGGGCTGGGTGGTTGTGAGTATGAGTTTTAAATGGGACTGTCAGAGGTTCACAAAGAAGTGTGATACAGATGTGTTACAATAGGTTGCAGTGTACTGAAGGAGAGGGGTGAAACAGTGCTGAAATCACAGACGCGTCTGACAGCAAAGGCAGCCAGTTCTGATAGACAGGGACAATGAATGATAAAGTTTGCCAATGATACCACTGTTGTGGGCTGTTTCAAAGGTGGTGAGGAATCAGCGTAGAGGAGGGAGAATGTCAGCAACTTTAAATTCCTGGGTGTTACTATTTCCAAGGACCTGTCCTGGACCCAGCATCGAAGTGCAACTGTGAAGAAAGCACAGCAGCGCCTCTGCTTCCTTAGGAGCCTGTGGGAAGTCGGCATGACATCAATAACTTCCACAAACTCACATGGATGTGTAATGGAGAGTATACTGACTGGCTGCATTACGGCCCGTTATGGGAACACGAATGCCTTTTTATGGAAAATCCTACAAAAGGTAGTCGATTTGGCCCAGTACATCACGGGTAAAACCCTCCCAGCCATTGAGCACATCTACATGAAATGCTAACATAAGAAAGAGGTCCTCACCATCCAGGCCATGTTCCTTTCTCATCGCTGCCATCAGGTATTGAATTGAACGATCTTTATTGTCATTATACATAGTTACAATGAATTGAAACTCTGTTTGGCTTCCTCTCGGGCAATTAAATATAGCAGTAGAAGGTACCAAACGTGTAAGAGCCTCAGGGCTCACACCACCGGGTTCAAGAACAGTTACTACCCCTCAACCACCAAGCTCTTGAACAAAAAGACATAACTACTCACCTGCCCCAACATTGAGATGTTCCCACAACCAATGATCTCACTTTAAGGACTCTTTATCTTGTAATGTTTGTTATTTATTGCTTTTTATTTATATTTACACAGTTTATCTTCTGCACGCTCGTTGATCTTTCATTGATAGTTGCCTTCTATAGATTTGCTGAGTATGCCTGCAGGAAAATGAATCTCAGGGTTATATGTGACATACATGTTCTCTGGTAATGAAATTTACTTTGAACTTCGATCAGAATGTTGCAAAGTGGCCTAATAGAAGAGGAGATGCCATTCTTCAAGTCCACATGGGTGTGATCTACAGACTCGAGATTCTGCAGAAGTTGGAAATCAGGTCTATCAAAGTAAATTTATTATCAGAGTGTATACATCTCGTGTTAGTATATAGTGACGTATACATGTCAGTATATACTACCTCGATATATGTTTGCAGGCACTTATGAGAAAATAAAGAAATACAATAGATTTTATGGGGGGGGGGGAGAGAGTCTATACATAAAGACTGAGAACCAACCAATGTGCAAAAGAAGACAAATTGTGGAAATTTAAAAAAAATTAATAACGTCAGTTGTAGAGTCCTGAAAGTGATTCTGTAGGTTGTGAATAAGTTCAGAGTAGAGGGTGAGTTAAGTTATCCACACTGGTTCAGGAGCCTAAGGGTTGTAGAGTAATAATTGTTCTTATACCTGGTAGTGTGGTACTTATCTTCTGCCTGATGGTAGTAGGGAGAAGAGAGTGTGCCCAGATGGTGAGTGTCCTTGATGATGGATGCAGCTTCCTTTTAGCAACGCTCCTTGTAAACATGGTAAACGGTGGGGAGAAGTTGCCTATAATGGATTGGGCTGCGTCCACAACTTTCTGTAGACTTCTCAGTTCATGAACATTGGTATTTCCATTCAGGGCTGTGATTTAACTGGTCAGGAGACTCTCCACTGTGCACCTATACAGGTTTGTCAAAGTTGTAGGTGACATTCCAACTCTATGTAAACCTGTAAGAAAGTGGAATCTTGAGGTAGTATATGGTGACATTTCCATACTTTGATAATAAATTTACTGACTGATCTTAAGGAGAACACAACATGGTGGAGGGGTTCGGCAAGCCACCATTTCTGGCCAAGACCTTAAGTCCTGATGAAACATCGACTATCCATTTCCCTCTATAAATGTTGCCTGACATGATGACTTCCTCCAGCATTTTCTAGGTGTGTGTTATGGTCTCGGTATTGTCGAACGTTGTATGTACTGTATGTCTCAGTACAGATCAGAGTTCAGAGTTAGAGGCTGCTTTACCAATAGCAGCAAGCAGAGCACATGGCTGTTGCTCAATAGTACTTGGTCAACTCTCCCAATCTCTCCTAACAGGGCAGTCAGCCCTTTTTCCAGTTGCTCCCACAGACTGCAGCCCAGGAAGTCAGAGGATAATTTAGCACAGGAACAGACCCTCTGGCCCAATTATCAGATGCCCGTCTGTACTAATCCACTTACCAACCCTTTCTGCAGAAATTGGGTAGGATCCTTTATTCATATTATTTTTATGCAATGTACAAAGCATTGGAATGTTTTAAAACAAAATCTCCCGATTCCATCCCTTAGGTTTAAGATAATTTGCTTTACGCTCAGTAAAGTTTGGAGGCAACCGCTGAGGCTGAGGCAGGAGGTACAGACTGGCGGCCTTCAGCACAACAGGTGTATGGGCAGGTAGGTCACTAGAGCCGAAGTCTGCAAATGTCAAACAGAAACAAAGAACACCAGAAGCACTTGGCTGATCAAACAGCCGGGTTGTCAGTGGGTTGACCAGCACAGATGCTGTTTCAGATCACCACAATGTAAAGACATAAAAGGTAAGACTCTGGGAAGTGGTGCAATGCTTCCATCTTTCTGCCAGGGATTCTATGTACTGCCAAGAAATTAATTAAAAGATTTGCAATGCTGCCCTTTCGGTTAATGTTAGGGAGCCACTGCTTAAAAAATGTTGGGAACCCTGCTCCCAATCAGAGAGCACTCTGTGAGTTGGGATGGTATTACCTCTCTTTAAAGGCTTTGAGAACCACCTTGAATAAAATTTCAGTTCACCTCTGCCCTTGGTGACCAATTCCCATGGAGATTGTAAATGTACTCTGCCGTACTGAAGATCTCTTGCCATGACAGGACAAGGGCTGTCTGTTTCAGGAGTCTGGTAAACAATAAGCTGAACCTAGTACTGGGGGTGTTGACCCGTGAGAGGAGACTGCCATTGGTACATCTATCCCAGAGAAAACCCACACATTCCACAGGGAGGATTACAGACTCCTGACAGAACAGTGCCAGAATTGAACTCCACACTCTGGAACACCCCGAGCTGTTAGTGTCACGACAACCCTGGCTACCGTTGGCAGTACACCTCCTGTGCTTTGAGGTGTACGCTGTAGAATATGGAAAGGCATAGATTGGTGCTACCAGTAGACCAGATCTGAGTCATGATCTTATTTAATTGAGAGACATAGATTGGCCCAACAAGCCCACGCCACCCAATTATACCCATGTGACCAATTAACTTACCAACCCGTATGCCATTGGAATGTGAGAGGAAACTGGAGCACCTGGAGGAAACCTTGTGGTCACGGGGTGAACATACAAACTCCTTACTGACCAATGGTAATTTCATCATTAGTGCCTGGTCTTCATTAAAGGTGGCTCCCAAGTTACAGAAAATGGACCAGTTGTTCTTAGGTATGTTTTGGGGAGGGAAAGCATTGCAATACTGTACGGCAGGGTCAAGTTGTAGGTTACATCTGGTTTGCGGATGTGAAGCAGTAGGTTCATTGTCAATAAACACTGATGTTGACATGGAGCACAGTCTCTTAAATTTACTCGAGAAATATGAGCAGGTGCAGGCCATATTCCCCTTCGAATAACTATGGCTGATCTTCTACCTTGATGACATTTTGTTGCACTATGCCGAAACTCCCAATGTCCAGAAATATACCTGTTTCTCTGTTGAACAGCCACAACTCTACAAAGCAGAGGATTCCAGAGACTTGTTTCCCCCCACCCAGACCCCCGTGAACAATATTTCAGTTCACCTCTGCCCTTAGTGACCAATTCCCATTGAGACTATGACCCCTAGTTTTAGACTCAGCAACCTGGGAAAGTGTTCTCCTGGCCACCCAGCCTGTTGACCCTGTGGGAAATTTGTAAGTTTCAATGAGATACTTAATTCAAAGTCAAAGTTGAGTTTATTTTCATCTGCACAATTACATGTATGTACAGATAGACTGGAAGACTTGCTTATTGCAGCATCACAGACTCACAGCAAGCAAGTATGTCACTGCAATACAAGCCTAGTTTACACACCTTCTGATCACACAGCAAACTTTGGAACTAGTCCAGTGAATCTTTACTGCACCCCTCCTTCACTAAGTGTACCCCAAGATAGACAGCTGAACTGCCCGGTCTCAAAGATCTATACGAATGCAGTCAGTCATCTTTACACTTGCCCTCAAAAATGCCAACATGCCATTTCCTTTCCATGCAGGCATCATTCACATTATAATCTCCTGCCATGACAGTCAGGAATGTCTTTTCTCAGGAGTCAGTCCAGTAAACGATACGGCTCAGTTTTAGCCGCCACTGGGCCATTTAGCCTGCCAGCGTATTTTTAGAAGCTAAACACACTCATCGTCAGACGAGTGCATTCACCTTAATGACAGAGACTGGTTTCACAGTGAAGGAAATGTCATTTGTACGTTCTCATTTTGTGCTGAAGTTGTACAAGACATTGGTGAGGCCTAATCTGTGCAGTTCTGGTCACCTGATTACAGAAAGGGTATCAGTAAGATTGAAAGAGTGCAGAGCTCAATGTACAGGGATGTTGCCAGGACTTGAGGTTCTGAATTATACAGAAAGGTTGAAGAATAGAACTCTTCCAGAGAACATAGACTGACGGGAGATTTGATAGAGGTATACAAAATTAAGAGGCGTATAAATAGGATAAATACAACCAGGCTTTTTCTACTGAAGTTGGGCAAGTCCAGAGCTATAGGTTAAGAGTGAAAGGTGAAATATTTAAGGGGAACCTGAGGGGATACTCCTTAACTCTAGAGGGTGGTGAGAGTGTGGATCGAGCTGCCAGTGGAACGTGGGGGGAGGGGGTGGATCTGATGCAGGTTCAACAAGTAAGCCAGATGTGGCTAAGTAAATGGAGGGGAAGGGGATGAGGCCTCTGGTCCAGTTGTAGGTTGATGGGACTTGGCAGAATAGTTTGGCAGAGACTAGATGGGCAGAAAGGCCCGTTGCAGTGCTCTATGACTGGGTCACTGAGCTAAAACCACTCATCTTAAAGACTGTTCACCTGAAACCCTGAGGCTGGCTCTAGAATGAAGGGAAGGTAGTTTGCAGTTTCTCACTTGTCCTCTGGATTGATTCACCAATAGCAGAATCAGGTTTCTTATCACCGGCACATGACATGAAATTTGTTAACGTTAATATTCCGGATTGATTAATGGCTAATAACAGAAAGGGAATAAAGAAGTAATTTTCACATTGGAATCTGTGATGTTTACCCACTGTTCACAATCCACTTTAACCATTTGGATTGGGGGAGGGTGTGGTCACTATTATCCATCCAGTGGTATAAAGCTCGGAGCTGGAGTGTGGAACACAGGAGGATGCAAACGTTTCATGGGCTGGTGGCATGGAAATGATAGGTGGTGCTCAATGCAGAAACGTTTCAGCTAATCCTCTTTGGCAGGAAACAAGGAAAGATAGTGTAACAAATATAAACTGCTGGGGGGAACTCAGCGAATCAACTAGTGTCTATGGAGAGGAATAAACAGATGACATTTTTGGGCTAAGACGCTTTATCAAGACTGGAAAGGAAGAAAAGTAGAGTATTTTTAAATGCTAAGATCCTGAAAAGTGCTGTTGCTTAGAATAACCTAGATGCCCTTGTATATGACTTATTCAAACTTAATACTGGAAGAAAATGGTTTTGGCTCTTTACTGCAATGGGATGAGTTTGGGAGTCCCGTCTACTGTGTCTGATTTCCTGATCCAAGAAAAGGCGTGTGCACAGTGCATAGAGTGCATTGAAGGTTGACCAATTTGACTCCCGGGACAGAGATTGTGTTGTGCAAGAGTTTAAGAATACAAAATAAATATATTTTAGAAAAAATGAAGAAATTCCTTAATATGCATAAATTCATACAGCATGCCCCGAGATTCCTGCAAATCCAGAGCAATACACACAAAATACAGGAGGAACATCCAAAACTGGATAAATTATTTATACCTATCCAAATGTCCTTTAAATGTTCTTCACCCTCTGCGGGACGTGATCCCTCAGGTCCTGTTTAAATCTTTCCCTCTCAGCATTAATCCATAAACACAAGATGCTGGAACTCCAGAACAACACACATAAAATGCTGGAGGAGCTCAGCAGGTCAGGCAGCTTCTACGGAGCAGAAGAAGCAGTCAACACTTTGGGCCGAGACCCTCCACCAGGAATGAGCAGGACCCGTGATTCCAACACTGGTTAATGACGCACCACCGTGAGGTCCAACCCAAAGGAGTGATTGATATTTAGAGAGGATAGTTTTAATTTACATTTTTATGGTCAGACTGTATTGGCTATTGACAGTGTCCGTTACCAGCATCGAGACCCCTGCCAGACCCCACAGGCTGTTCCCGTTGAATGGGTCAATCAGACAGAGGGTATGAATGGACCAGCTACGTTTTCCTCAACAGGCAGCGGAGGGGAATGTTCTGTCAGCAGCCCACGAGGGCCTCATTTACTGAACCCATCACAGATCCGTTAAGCAGGAAAACAGGCCCTTTGTCCCAATGAGTCCGTGCTCACAATCAACCACCCATTTACATACCAGTGTTGTATTAATTGTATTTAAAAAAAAATTATTCTCACGTTCCCATCAACTCTACCCCAGATTAACCAACATGACAGGGCAATTTGCACTGGACAATTAACCTATCCACCAGCACATCTGTAGAACATTGGGGGTGAGGGGTGGTGGAACACACATCCAGCCACAGGGCTAACTCCATACCAAGGGCTGTGACCAAATCTGGACCTTGGGCACTGCCAGGCAGTTCTACCACCCTCGCTACACTGGCGGTAGGGATAGACAGGGTGGCTAATGGAGTCACACGTGGACCCGCTGATGCCTCAGTAAGTTGGAGGAGTAGGCAAAGCCCTTCCCGCACCTGGAGCAGGTGAAAGGGCGTTCACCGGTGTGGACCCGCCGGTGCTTCACCAGGGTGGAGGAGTGGCGGAATCTCTTGGTGCAGAGCGGGCAGCGGAAGGGGCGCTCGTCCGTGTGCACCCGCTGGTGCCTCAGCAGGTCCTCTGACCTCTTAAAGCTCTTGCTGCAGCTGTCACACCGGTAGGGCCTCTCGTCGGTGTGGACGCGCTGGTGGCTGACGAGGTGGGAAGAGCGGGAGAAGCCCCGGCCACACTCGATGCAGGCGAAGGGCCGTTCGCCGGTGTGGACACGCAGGTGGGTGAGCAGGTTCGAGGACTGGGCAAAGCCACGACTGCAAACGGAGCAGGTGAACGGCCGCTCTTTGGTGTGGACCCGCTGGTGCCGCAGCAGGTTGGACGACTGGCTGAACCTTCGGCCGCAGTGGGAGCAGCCAAAGGGCCTGTCCCCCACGTGGATTCGCCGGTGGACCTTCAGCTCATTGGAGTTCTTGAATCTCTTGCCACAGTTCGGGCAGTGGAACGGTCTCTCGTCAGTGTGGGCGTACTGGTGCCGGAAGAGGTGCGAGGAGTGCATAAACCCCTTCCTGCACACACAGCACTCAAACATGGTATCCCCACTGTGTACGCTCTGGTGTGTCAGCAAGGCGGAAGACAGCGTGAAACGCTTTCCACATACAGAGCATGGGAATGGCCTCTCCCCGGTGTGCGTGCGCCGGTGAGTTTCCAGCTGAGATGGGTAATTGAAGCGTTTCCCACAATCTCCACACTTGCAGGGTCTCTCCGTGCTGCAGAGTTGTTCCCAGAATTTCTCCAGTCCGGAAGAATGGCTGAATCCCTTTCGACAAATACGACACTCTTGCAGCCTCCCTGCACCGTGAATGGGGCGAAAACCTTTCAGGCTGCGTTACTGGCTGAAGTTTGTTCCACAGTTACTGCACCTGGAAATTCTCACTCTGAGCAGGGCTCAGTCTGGGTAATCTCTGAAATGTTTTCCCATCGATTGCACAGACAAACAATTTTCTTTGCATGTTGAGAGGCTGGTAATCCACAGATCCCGATGAGTCGAGTGACTCCTAATAAAATGCTAACTTTGCGATCCCACCTTTGCAAATCCACTTCTACAGTCCTATTAAAGGAGTTTACACAAATGGTCACTTTATATTACAGGATAAAAATTCAGAACAATCCTTTAACGGACATTTTTGCACCCTTTGCTGTCCCACTTCAGGAATGTGCCCCATTCCACCTGTTTAAACACATTCTATCTGCATCTTCACCACTGGGAGCCTATTCTACTCCTGACCATAAGATAGCAGAGCAGAATTAGGTTTTTTAGCCTGAGTCTGTTCCACCATTCAATCACACTGGATATTTTTCCGACCCCATTCTCCTGCCTTCTCCCCATAACTCTTAACCCATTACCAATCAATCTCTTCCTTAGTAACTTGGCTTTCCACAGCCCTCTGTGGCAATAAGTACAAGATTTACTTCCTTCTGACTGAAGAAATTCTATCCTAAAGCGACATCCTATTCTGAGGCTGTGCACTCTGCTTCTACACTCTCCACCTAATGGAACTTCCTCCCCACATCCGCTCTCAGTATCCAGTAGGTTTAATAAGATCCCCCACCCCTCAGATGGAGTACGTACATAACGCAATGTGGTCCCATGATGGAAATCTCCCCTCCATTCTGCATTGGTCAATTCCAACCACTCCTCGGTGTTGAATGGCTCCCCTTTTCGCCTTTCAGGATGGTAACCATCTCACATCCCCGTCACTGGATCCTTCCTGCTGGTTGCGGGACCGAATCTCCAACTTCACCCAGACCCCCGCTCAGAATCTGGTCCTCGGCCTACCCCGCAAACTCGACTGACTGCACCCCACCGCCCTCCTCGCACAGAATATTTAAATTCATACCAATACTCACAAAGATTAGCACGTTCGCTGCAAAATCACAGCCAACACTTCCCTCCAGAAACTTTATATTTACACATTCAAGAAACTTCGATTTGATTTTGTTTATAATCTCTGCAACCGGACAAAGGACAGCGGATCAACGCCGGAAGGTCCACCCAGCGGCAGGAAGTCAAGCCTTTCCGCGCCCTGTGATTGGTGAACGATCGAGAGGGCGCCGGAAGCTATCCCCGTAGTTATTGGTCAGGACCCACGTCCATCATCCGCATTGTCTTAGATAGAAGGAAAGAATGTCAGAAAGGTTGTAAGCTGTTCGGACAGTTTGTCTGCATTGTCCTCTATCAAATCAAGAAAATGAGAAAGTAGGCAGAATATTTTATTGGAAAATCTGTGTAAGTTATATACACTGACCGAAAATGGGGTAGAAGTAAGCTTTCTTTGGGTTCCTGCTCATTGTGGAGCGAAGGGTTATGAAAAGGTGGATATATAGCTAAACAATTGCTCAAATCGTCTATAATAGATGTCCAAATCCCTCTAAGCAAAGCGGAAGTCAAGAACATTATTAAAACAAGTATTGAGGAGGCATGGCAGAAGCACTGGGATGAGAGTGAAACAGGGAGACAACTGTACAAAATACAGAGGCAAGTCAGATGCAAAAGATTGTCAAGTGGACATAGATAGAAGTGATTATCAGTCGTTTAAGAATTGAACACACAAGTCTTAATTACACATTACCTAAAACAGGGAAACAGCCAACTGGATTGTGTGAATACTGTAATCAACCAGAAACAGTTGAACATGTATTGATAAAGTGTTAGAAGTACCAAAGAGAAAGAGTGAAGATAAAAGGAGTGCTTAAAATAAACAAAAAAAAACTTCTGTGGGTATAGATGATATTTTAAGTGGGATTTCAAAAGAAATACAGACCTATATCATGAAGTATCTGAAAGACTGGTTTATTATATATATAGGCATCTGTTAGTCTCATGAGACCATGGATTTGCGCCTTGGAAAGTTTCCAGGGTGCAGGCCTGGGCAAGGTTGTATGGAAGACTGGCAGTTCCCATGCTGCCAGTCTCCCCTCTCTGCGCTACCGATATTGCCCAAGGGAAAGGCATTGAGACCCATACAGCTTGGCACCGGTGTCGTCGCAATGTGTAGTTAAGTGCCTTGCTCAAGGACACTACACGCTGCCTCAGCCAAGGCTCAAACTAGCAACCTTCAGATCACTAGACGAACGCCTTAAACACTTGGCCATGCGCTTGCATGATTTATATAGAACATAGGGAATGCAATTCTTTTCCCTCCTGTTTATCAAACGATCCACACTCCAGTCTAGCAGGTGGTGGTAAAGTACCTTAAAGCTGGTTTGCCAACCGCCATAAAACAACGCAAGAGGAAGTAGAAGGGCCACAGCTGGCCAGTTGAGAGTAATGGAATCCTGCATCGCCAATTGAGAGGTTGGGAAAGTATTCATTGTAAAGGTTAATTCAGTGCCTCGTATTAAGACAGAGGGGCTTGCAGTGAATAATTGCGTCGTTGCCAATTCTTAATAGCTGTCCACAAAACTAAGGGACATCCAGAGATGTCAGGGCACTGACAACTGTCTTTGAAGTGTGGGTATGAGGACACATGCGCAGCACCTTAGCTGGGCCGTGGAGTGGGCGGGGTTTCTTAACCCTGGCTGACCTCCTGGACTTTGACCTTTCAAAGAGGCTCAGGTTTGAGTAATCATCAATAATAGGTTCACAGGACACGGGTATGTCCAAGGAATATGGACAGCGCTCTGCAAGTCACCGCCCTTCAGTCCATCAGTCCGAAATTGGCAAAATCAGAGATTTAACAACTGCAAGCAGTCGTTCAAATGTTTTTTTCCCTCTCTGCTCACAGTTGCAGTAAAATGTATAATTTACGTTGCAAAGTTTATGCTTCTGAATGTTTTGTATTTGATGCTATGGGCCTGTGATACTACTGCAAATGATTTTCATTTGCCTAGGTGTACTAAAATGCATGTGACAACAAATTCGACTTTCATCTTGCACTTTTCCAATTCTAATGACCAGCTCTTTGTCTGAAAAGTTGAGTTATGCTGCTTGACTAGCTGAGTGCTTGCAATACGCTCTCGTATTGTTTATGGTTAAGATGGACATGGTTAATTGTGCCTGAGTTTTAGTTGTAGTTTAGTGCTCCACAGCTAATTTTTAAATGCTGCACGGAGTTTTGCATTTTTCACATTGTTTTGTAGGTCCCACTCAGGACTCAAAGCATGAATCTTTCCTCAACTCCCCTCTCATGCTCTCTCAATGAACTTACAACACAGGTGGAACAGGGGATGAGGTTCTGCAGAATGAGTGCAGGAGGTTAGATGGAGGAGCAGTGACCTCCGGATGACTCCTTGCTAGTAAGGTCAGAAGTAGAAGCACAGGCCAGATGAACTGCTGCCTGGGAAGCTGGTTCAGGAGGCAGGGATTGAGGTTCTTGGACTATTCAGATCTTCTCTGGGGTATAAGCAGTCTACAAGAGGGAAGGAATGCACTTGATCTAGAGAGGGACCAATACCCTTGCAAGGAAAGTTGCTAATGCAACATGGTAGGGTTTAAAGTAGAGTAGCTGGAGGATGGGACTCTGAGGAGGAGCAAGTCAGGGGATAAAGCAAGAGTGAGTTTAGCAGTCAGGACAGATGGGGCAGGGAAGGAAATACTCAGTTAAACTACAGTAATTTCATTGCACCAAGGTTTAACAGGTAAATCCGATGAACTCAGGGCGTGGATTGGCTGTGAAAGCTGAAAGTGCAGCTGGATTGGCAGCTCAATATTACAGAATACAGATGCTTCTGGCATGTCAGAGGCAAGAGGCCAGTGAGTGAGGGGGGTGAGGAGGGATGTTTTTGATAAGACGTAACAGTCATACTCAGACACCAGTGATTCTGCAGATGCTCGACAGCTGGAGCAAAGCACACCAAATGCTGTAGGAACCTAGCCGGTCAGGTAGTATGTGTGGAGGGAAATGAACAGCTGACAATTCGAGCTGACACCCAAACTGTTGACTGTTCTTTTCCTTCATGTACTGCTTGACCAGCTAAGTTCCTCCAACATTCTGTGGGTGTGTTGTACAGCAGTACTTACAGCTGACATTCTTATAGAATTGTCCGGGGGGGCCTTATGGATAGAACTTTAAAGAGAGGAGACGGTCACTCTAGTGGGGTTGTATTATAGAGACCTCCGATACTCAGTAAGAACACAAGGAGCACAGATGTAGAGAAATTGCTCATTGTTGAAAGAATAATAGTGTTGTATTAGTAGGAGATAGACATTTCCCCGGTTTTGACTGGACTTTCCTGAGAATGAGTGCCTGGAGGGTGGGATTTGTCAGGTGTCTCCAGCAAAGTTTCCTGAGTTGGGAGGGTGCAATACTGGACCGTCTCTTAGGGAACGACACAGGGCAAATACTGAAAGTAGCAGTCAGCTTGCACTCTTGTTTTGGTGAGAGGGCACGAGATGGATCTGGCAGGTAAGGTAAACCAAAATGCCAGGAGGTTCTGTAGCTCTATGTAGGGTTAAAGGTAGCCAGGGAGAAAATAGGTTCCTCCAGTCATCTATGTTTCTAGCCACATGAGACGGGCGGGATTTTCAACAAATATATCTCCTTGATATTCACTGAGAAGAAAATTGTGGTTGCTCAAGAGGTAATGTGGTGATGTTTTGGAGGACATATTACCAGGGAGGAGGTGTTTGCAGTGTGGATAAATCCCTGGACCTGATAGTGTGCATCCTCAGACTTTGTGAGAAGCCAGACAAGAAATTGCTTCATTGTTAGCCATTGGTGAAGTTCCCATACAAAGGTGGCTGATGTTCTTCTGTTGGGTAGCAAGAACAAGATAGGAAGGTACAGGCCTCTCAGCCTGCTGTCACTAGTGGGCAAATTACTGGAGGGATTTCTGAGAAACATGATCTAACAGCATTTAGGTACATGGAGCCTGTTTAGGCTTTGCGTATGGAAAGTTGTGCTTGATGAATTTTTTTTGAAGAGGTAACCAAAAAGGTAGATGAGGGAAGGGTAGTGGATGCTGTCTATTTTAAGTTTAGTAAGGCCTTTGACAGGATCCCACTGCAGCCTGGTCTGGAAGGTTGGGTCCCATGGAATCCAGCGAGAGCTACTTATGTGCCTTCATCATGGGCTCGGAGTGCTGGTTGGAGGTTGTTGCTCTGTGTGGAGAGTGATGACTGGAATGGCGAGCCACAGGGATCAGTGTTGGAACCCTTGTTATTCATTATGTAACGAAATTATTTCCATGTGAATGTACAAGGCTTGATCAGCAAGTTTGCAGATGATATAAAATTAGGACGTGTTGTTGATAGTGAAGGTGGTTATTGTAGATTACAAGGGAATCTTGATGAGCTATGGAATTAGCAAAAATATTTCAATGCAAATGAGTGTAGGTGTTACATTTTAGAAAGTCAGACCAGCATTAGAACTTGCACTGTGAATGGTAGGGCACTCGGGAGTGTAATGTAGGAGCTGGTTGAGAGCAGCATCACAGGTAGACAGGGCGGTGAATAAGGTGTTCACCACACTTGTGAAAATGTTGCAATATGAAGCAATTGGGCCAATTGTGTTGCTCTATGATTCTGCGACTCTATTGATATCTCTGCAGAGGGAAGCAGGACTTTTTACCCTATCTGGGTCTCCAAAAATGTTATATATCTCAGTTAAATCTCTCTACAGTGTCCAAGGAAGACATTGGCAGCCTGGACATCCTCTTGGCATGAGTGCATTTCTCCATCATAACAACATATAGAAGACAAATCTGCCTATCGAGTTAACACCGGCTCTCAGGGGAATAATCATTTAGGTGCCGTACCTTTTCTCATTTCATTGGACCCATCCCTGTTCCACCAATCCCTGTTTTCTGCCTGTTAACTTGTACTCATTCCACAGAAACACCCCCAATCCCAAATGTTGTTTAATGATGGCACTTTCTCAAGGGCCTTATGAAATCCCAAAACTCCATTCCCACTGGTTTAGTCTTGTCTCTTTTCCAACATTAACAAAGTGGTCTGATGTAATTTTCCTGTCATCCATGTCCATCATCGAGCCCATACTGAACATGCTCACCCCTCCTATTATTTCTTATGTCCTGTCTCTACTTTTTATGCAGCATTCTTCCTTCAAATGATATCAATACAAATAATTTATGGTGACGTGTTCTGCTCCTCCCTCTCCCTAAATAGTGATACAGGTCCTCCCTCCGGTTACAACTGCCCAACTTGTGGTGTGACAGAGAGCACTCGGTAAACACACTCCTTCCACACCCCGTTCACTCAAACACAGACACCGCCTTGTCATTCTGTTGTCATTGCGCCAAGTGTGCGTACTTCTGTGTCTTCACCGTACATTCTCATAGAGAATGTACCGATGTGCTCGGTCTGGCTTTATGGTGCCTTCCCAACCATACGTGCTGAAAAATTCCATTTCTCCAGTAGTGGGTATTCATGTGTAAACGTGTATATCTTATTTGCATACTGTAGTTTATGTGGATATTTCAGTTTATTTTGTAATGATTGTAATGACATTTGTGGGGTGTGTCATATTCTAATTCACGTATAGTCTTCAGTTAACTTTGGTAATTAACGATCATATGTTGTAGTGTGTGCAAAAAAAAAACGAGCTGATTGCCCTGAGCTGAGAAATCAGAAGTTCACACTGGACAAAGTACAGAGCTATTGTTATGTTTTCTGGTAGATATCTTTTTGTAAATATTGGCAGTTTTCACTATTTTCACTAATTTTTGTAAGTTTGATTTTTGACACACATAATAACACCCTAGCACTAAAGCGCTAGGCAACTCCAGCCATTTTTTCCCTTTGGTCATGACACACGTATCTAACATACAATCAGCCCATACAGATGACAAGGGTTTGGGAGCAGGTACATTGATTTCCTGGCTTACAGAAGGGTTCTGCCAAGTGGGAGTTCAGTCCGCAGTAATATCATTAGCATCTTGCAGAAAATTCCAAATGGTTGAGTCCTGGTTTAACTGCACCTTACGCAATATATTGCCAGGCTGCCACACTTGCAATCTTGGTTAAGGAACAGGCCTCAGGAACAGAACCCCTTATAGTCTGGAAAGGATTCTGCTCTTTCTCAGGGCCAGATGGTCTGCATCCCAGAGTGCTTAAGGAAGTGGCCCAAGAAATAGTGGATGCATTAGTGATAATTTTTCAAAACTCGTTAGATTCTGGACTAGTTCCTGAGGATTGGAGGGTGGCTAATGTAACCCCACTTTTTAAAAAAGGAGGGAGAGAGAAACCGGGGAATTATAGGCCGGTTAGCCTAACGTCGGTGGTGGGGAAACTGCTGGAGTCAGTTATCAAGGATGTGATAACAGCACATTTGGAAAGCGGTGAAATGATCGGACAAAGTCAGCATGGATTTGTGAAAGGAAAATCATGTCTGACGAATCTCATAGAATTTTTTGAGGATGTAACTAGTAGAGTGGATAGGGGAGAACCAGTGGATGTGGTATATTTGGATTTTCAAAAGGCTTTTGACAAGGTCCCACACAGGAGATTAGTGTGCAAACTTAAAGCACATGGTATTGGGGGTAAGGTATTGGTGTGGGTGGAGAATTGGTTAGCAGACAGGAAGCAAAGAGTGGGAATAAACGGGACCTTTTCAGAATGGCAGGCGGTGACTAGTGGGGTACCGCAAGGCTCAGTGCTGGGACCCCAGTTGTTTACAATATATATTAATGACTTGGATGAGGGAATTAAATGCAGCATCTCCAAGTTTGCGGATGACACGAAGCTGGGTGGCAGTGTTAGCAGTGAGGAGGATGCTAAGAGGATGCAGGGTGACTTGGATAGGTTGGGTGAGTGGGCAAACTCATGGCAGATGCAATTTAATGTGGATAAATGTGAAGTTATCCACTTTGGTGGCAAAAATAGGAAAACAGATTATTATCTGAATGGTGGCCGATTAGGAAAAGGGGAGGTGCAACGAGACCTGGGTGTCATTATACACCAGTCATTGAAAGTGGGCATGCAGGTACAGCAGGCGGTGAAAAAGGCGAACGGTATGCTGGCATTTATAGCGAGAGGATTCGAGTACAGGAGCAGGGAGGTACTACTGCAGTTGTACAAGGCCTTGGTGAGACCACACCTGGAGTATTGTGTGCAGTTTTGGTCCCCTAATCTGAGGAAAGACATCCTTGCCATAGAGGGAGTACAAAGAAGGTTCACCAGATTGATTCCTGGGATGGCAGGTCTTTCATATGAAGAAAGACTGGATGAACTGGGCTTGTACTCGTTGGAATTTAGAAGATTGAGGGGGGATCTGATTGAAACGTATAAGATCCTAAAGGGATTGGACAGGCTAGATGCGGGAAGATTGTTCCCGATGTTGGGGAGGTCTAGAACGAGGGGTCACAGTTTGAGGATAGAGGGGAAGCCTTTTAGGACCGAGGTTAGGAAAAACTTCTTCACACAGAGAGTGGTGAATCTGTGGAATTCTCTGCCACAGCAAACTGTTGAGGCCAGTTCATTAGCTATGTTTAAAAGGAAGTTAGATATGGCCCTTGTGGCTACAGGGGTCACGGGGTATGGAGGGAAGGCTGGGTTCTGAGTTGGATGATCAGCCATGATCATAATAAATGGCGGTGCAGGCTCGAAGGGCCGAATGGCCTACTCCTGCACCTATTTTCTATGTTTCTATGTTTCTATGTTTCTCCTTCCAAGTTACGAAGCATGAAGATTCTTACCAAGGACAAGAGTCTAAAGTTGGCTTGAGACAGCATGGACAAAGAGAAGTTTTGGGATGAGTAGCCATCATGGAGAATCCGGGTGTGCAAGTTCCGGAACCTGAAATATTGAAAGATGACAATCAAGGCTTCAGTCAAACCTCCTATTATCGTTTCCAGTTCTACTGAAAGATCCTCAATTTTGATCAGAAAAGATGTGGTTAAACTGGAAAAGAGTTAAAGTTGAAAGTAAGTTTATGATCAAAGTACGGTATTTAACAACCATGTACGACCTTGAGATTCATCTTCTTGTGGGAACTGGAAACACAACAGAATCCACAAAAAACTACACGCAACAAAGTCCGCAGTGCAAGAGGACAAATCGTGCAAATAACACAGTAAACAAATAATATAGGGAAGGTGAACTGCAGAGTCCCGAAAGAGGATGTTGCCTGGGCTAGAGGCCCGAGCTACAGAGAGATGTTGGCCAGGTTAGGTTTTTATTCCTTGGAGCACAACTGAATGAAGGGTGACCTTGTAGGGCAGGGGTTCACCAACCTTTTTAATGACATGGACCCCAGTTATAGAGGCTGATAAAATCACGAGGGGCACAGATAAGGTGGATGGTAACATTTGACTAGTTCAAGATTAGGGGGCATAGATCTAGGATGAGAGGGTAAATGTTTTCATATGCACAGTGATGGGTATATCGAAGAAACTGTCAGAGGAAGTAGCTGAGGCAGGTATGATTGTATCATTTAAGAAGCACTCGGATTGGTACTGTACATCTATGGTCGAGGGTTAGAGGGATTTGGGCTGAATGCAGGAATTTAGTACAAGATGGGTAGGCACTACGGTTGGCGTGGATTTGGGCCAAAGGACGTGTATTATTCTATGATTCTAAGGGTAAATGCTGGGGAGAAAAGGCACTAGTTTAAAAGAAAAGAATCGGAGAAAATAATGGTAACGTACCAATATTCACCCCCTCCCTCCAATAAGATGAGGATCTGCCTCATAAGGTTTTGAAAGATGGAGATACTTGATGCAATAGTTTTTTTTTAATTTAGTGATTTAGCACAAAGTAGACCCTCCAGGGCATGCTGCCCCAGCAGCCCCTGACAACACTAACCACGGGACAATTTACAATGACCAATTAACCTACCAACTAGTAGGTCTTTGGACTGTGGCTGCAAACCAGAAACCCAGTGAAGATTTACTAAATGTTCGAGGTTGGCCGAAGTGCGACAAGTAAAACAAATTAGTCAAAATATCAGCCAATATAATCAAGGCTCGCTCTAGGGGAGCTGCCTTGTCTGGGAAGTGCCTTGTGAGAAAAGTGCGAGTCTTTGGCTCGGGAGTCTTCGGCGAGGAGGCTGAGGGAGGAGACTACGCCACAGTTGGAGAGGGTGAGAAGTGGTGAAGAAATGACAGGTCAACTGATTCAGTGTGCTGCTTGCATGATGTGGGAGATCAGGGACGTTGATGGTGCCTCTGGCTGCTACAAATGTGGAAAGTGTGTCCTGGTTCAGCTCCGAAAGGACCGTGTTGAGGAACTGGAGAGGCAACTGGATGACCTCAGGTTCATCCGGGAATCAGAGATTTTTCCAGACAGGACCTGCAGCGAGATCGTTACACCAAAGATACCAGAAGAGAGAAGTGGGGGAGGGCGATGATGAGGAAGGGATGGATGCTTGGAGTACAGGAGACCCCGGGAGATGTGCCTCACGTAAACAGGTTCTCCCTCTTGGAAGCTGTCGGGACAGAAAACAGTGCCAGTCTGAGAGGTGGACGGGTCTGCGAGTCAACAATTGGCGCTGAAACAAAGCCGAGGAGACAGACGTCAGGCAAAGCCGTGGTAGTAGGGGACTCCATAGTGAGAGGTACAGAAAGGGGTTTCTGCGGCAACAGGCGGGATTTAAGGATGGTGTGTTGCCTCCCTGGTGCCAGGATCCAGGACATCACGGACCTATTGCAGGGAATCCTAAAGGGAGAAGGTGAACAGCCGAGGTGGTGGTGCATGTCGGCACAAATGACGTCGGGAAGAAGAGGAGAGAAATTTTGCAGCGTGACTTCAGAGAACTCGGAAGAAGGCTGAAAAGCAGGACTCCAGGGTGGTTATCTCGGATTTGCTTCCAGTTCCTTGTGCTGGTGAGGGCAGGAACAGGGAGATAGGGGTTCAGAACGTGTGGCTGAGGAGCTGGTGCGGGAAGCAGGGATTTAGATTCTTGGACCACTGGGATCTGTTTTGGGGTAAAGATGAATTGTACAGAAGGGATGGGTTGCACCTTAACAGACAGGGGACCGGCATTCTGGCAGGCAGGTTTGCCACCTCTGCACGGGTGTGTTTAAACTAAGTAGTGGGGAGGAGGGGACGAACTGGAAATATAAGAATGGAGTTAAAGGGAAAGACAGAATAAGAAAAGTTCAGAAAGACACAGAATTAAAGGGGCAGAAAGCTCAGGAAGGGTTCGGAGAGAATGGCCAAGTGCAATAGGAATCGATGTGAAAGGTGAGGGGAGTAAAAGTATTACTTTAAATGGATTAGAAGTATTATATATGAATGCACAGAGTATAAGAAATAAGGTGGATGAGTTTGAGGCTCAGTTGGAAATTGGCAAGTATCATGTTGTAGGAATAACAGAGACATGGCTGTAAGACGACCAGGGCTGGAAAATAAATATTCAGGGATATACATCCTATCAGAAGGACAGACAGGTGGGCAGAGGGTATGGGGTGGTTCTGTTGGTGAGGAATGAAATTCAGTCACTTGCGAGAGGGGACATAGAATCAGGAGATGTAGAGTCAGTATGGATAGAACTGAGAAACTGTAAAGGCAAAAAGACCCTGGTGGGAGTTATCTACAGGCCCCCAAACAGTAGCCTGGATATAGGGTGCAAGTTAAATCAAGATTTAAAATTGGCATGTCGCAAAGATAATTCTACGGTTGTTATGGGGGATTTCAACATGCAGGTAGACTGGGAAAATCAGGTTGGTACTGGACCCCAAGAAAGGGAGTTTGTGGAGTGCCTCTGAGATGGATTCTGAGAGTAGCTTGTACTGGAACCTACCAGGGAGAAGGCAATTCCGGATTTAGTGTTGTGTAATGAACCGGATTTGATAAGGGAACTCGAGGTAAAGAAGCCATTAGGAGGTAGTGACCATAATATGATAAGTTTTCAAATACAATTTGAGAGGGTGAAGGGAAAATCGGAAGTGTCAGTATTGCAGTTGAACAAAGGGGACTATGGAGCCATGAGGGAGGAGCTGGCCAAAGTTGACTGGAAAGATACCCTAGCAGGGATGACAGTGGAACAACATTGGCAGGTACTTCTGGGAAAAATACAGAAAATGCAGGATCAGTTCATTCCAAAGAGGAAGAAAGATTCTAAGGGGAGTAAGGGGCAACCGTGGATGACAAGGGAGGTCAAGGACAGTATAAAAATAAAAGAGAGGAAGTATAACATAGCAAGGATGAGTGGGAAGCCAGAGGATTGGGAGACTTTTAGGAGCATCAGAAGATAACTAAAAAGGCAATACGGGGGGAAAAGATGAGGTACGAAGGTAAGCTAGCCAAGAATATAAAAGAGGATAGTAAAAGCTTCTTCAGGTATGTGAAGAGGAAAAAATTAGTTAAGACCAAAGTTGGGCCCTTGAAGACAGAAACGGGTGAATTTATTATGGGGAACAAGGAAATGGCAGATGAGCTGAACAGGTACTTTGGATTGTCTTCACTAGGGAAGGCACAAAGAATCTCCCAGATGTAATAGTGGCCAGAGGACCTAGGGTAACAGAGGAACTGAAGGAAAACAGGCAGAAAATGGTGTTGGATAAAGAGATGGGACTGAAGGCTCATAAATCCCCAGGCCCTGATGGTCTGCATCCCAGGGTACTTAAGGAGGTGGCTCTGGAAATCGTGGACACATTGGTAATTATTTTCCAATGTTCTATAGATTCAGGATCAGTTCCTGAGGACTGGAGGGTAGCTAATGTTGTCCCACTTTTTAAGAAAGGAGGGAGAGAGAAAACAGGCAATTATAGACCAGTTAGCCTGACATCAGTGGTGGGGAAGATGCTGGAGTCCATTATAACAGATGAAATAGCGGCATATTTGGATAGCTGTGGCAGGACAGGTCAGAATCAGCTTGGATTTACGAAGGGGAAATCATGCTTGACTAATCTTCTGGAATTTTTTGAGAATATAACTATGAAAATGGACATGGGAAAGCCAGTGGATGTAGTGTACCTGGACTTTCAGAAAGCCTTTGATAAGGTCCCACGTAGGAGGTTAGTGGGCAAAATTAGAGCAAATAGTATTGGGGGTAGGGTACTGACATGGATAGAATATTTGTTGGCAGACAGGAAACAAAGAGTAGGGATTAATGGGTCCTTTTCAGAATGGCAGGCAGTGACTAGTGGGGTACCGCAAGGCTTGGTGCTGGGACCACAGCTATTTACAATATACAATAATGATTTAGATGAAGGGATTAAAAGTAACATTAGCAAATTTGCAAATGACACAAAGCTGGATGGCAGTGTGAAATGTGAGGAGGATGTTATGAGAATGCAGGGTGACTTGGACAGGTTGGGTGAGTGGGCAGATGCATGGCAGACACGAGGAATTCTGCAGATGCTGGAATTTCAAGCAACACACATCAAAGTTGCTGGTCCTGACGAAGGGTCTCGGCCTGAAACGTTGACTGTACCTCTTCCTAGAGATGCTGCCTGGCCTGCTGCGTTCACCAGCAACTTTGATGTGAGATGCATGGCAGATGAGTTTAATGTGGATAAATGTGAGGTCTTCCACTTTGGTGGCAAGAACAGGAAGGCAGATTACTATCTGAATGGTGTCAAGTTAGGAAAAGGGGAAGTATAACAAGATCTAGGCGTCCTTGTTCATCAGTCACTGAAAGTAAGCATGCAGGTACAGCAGGCAGTGAAGAAAGCTAATGGCATGTTGGCCTTCATAACAAGGGGAGTTGAGTATAGGAGCAAAGAAGTCCTTCTGCAGTTGTACAGGGCCCTGGTGAGACCACACCTGAAGTATTGTGTACAGTTTTGGTCTCCAAATTTGAGGAAGGACACGCTAGCTATTGAGGGAGTGCAGCGTAGGTTCACGGGGTTAATTCCCGGGATGGTGGGACTGTCATATGTTGAAAGATTGGAGCGACTGGGCTTGTATACACTGGAATTTAGAAGGATGAGAAGGGATCTGATTGAAACATATAAGATTATTAAGGGATTGGACATGCTAGAGGCAGGAAACATGTTCCCGATGTTAGGGGAGTCCAGAACCAGAGGTCACATTTTAAGAATAAGGGGTAGACCATTTAGAATGGAGTTGAGGAAAAACTTTTTCACACAGAGGGTTGTGGTTCTGTGGAATGCTCTGCCTCAGAAGGCAGTGGAGGCCAATTCTCTGGATTCTTTCAAGAAAGAGTTAGATAGAGCTCTTAATGATAGTGGAGTCAAGGGATATGGGGAGAAGGCAGGAAAGGGGTACTGATTGTGGATGATCAGCCATGATCACAGTGAATGGCGGTGCTGGCTCGAAGGGCCGATTGGCCTACTCCTGCACCTATTGTCTATTGTCTATAAGACCCACACATTCTACAGGGAGAACATACAAACTCCTTACAGAATGGCTGGAACGCCGAAGCCCCTGAACTGTTACAGTGGTGTGCTGGCCGCTATGTTACCGTGGCTCCATCTCGTGAATGTAAGTAACAAAGTATTTCCATCTTTACGAGCAGATAAACTCAAGGTTCTTCAAAGAATGCTGGGAAAACAGTCAGAGGCTAAAAAGGAGGTAGAGACAAGGTAATGGCAGCCTGGCAACAGCCAGAGCGACAGAACTGCAGAGGGAAATTAATCATTCAGGAATATGAAGGATGATCTGAAACAAGGCAAGGAACTGCTGAGGACAAAGGAAGAACAGCAAGTCCTCTGCCTGGGACTGGAGATAGATAGAAGGACAATAGTGGCAAGCCCCAGAATGAGGAGGAAGGAGAAAAGAGCATGTCTGAGGCACCAGGTCAAATGAGTAAAAATAAGCGGTACATTCCAAAGAACACAACATTGCTAACACCTCTGACTGTGTGACTAAGTACAGCTCCAACACCAGATTCAAGTTTGCTGATGACACCACTGTCGTGGGCCGTATCAAGGCTTGTGATGAATCCGCATACGGGGGGAGGGGGGGAGGTTGAACACTTGGCCGAGTGGTGTAATAACAATATTCTCTCACACAATGTCAATAAGACCAAGGAACTGATGGTAGACCAGGAGAGGAAAACCAGAGGTCCATGAGTCAGTAATAAGAGGATCAGAGGTGGAGTGGGTCAGTAACTTTAAATTCCTGTGTGTCATTATCGCAGAGGACCTGTCCTGGACCCATCATATAAACATTATTGTGAAGAAAGCACGACAGTGCCTCCACTTCCTCAGGATTCTGCAGAGATTCAGCAGATCATCAGAAACCTTGGCGAACTTCTATAGATGTGTGGTGGAAAGTGTGCTGACTGGATGCGCTACGGCCTGGTATGGGGACACCAATGCCTTTGAGTGGAAAACCCTATAAAAGGCTGTGGATTTGGCCCAGTACATCACGGGTAAAGTTCTCCCAACTATTGAGCACATCTACATGAAGCAGCCACACCCTCATCAAAGATCCTCACCACCCAGGCCGTGCTCTTTTCTCGCTGCTGCCATCAGGTAGAAGGTACAGGAGCCTCAGGACTCACACCACCAGGTTCAAGAACAGTTACTACCCCTCAACCATCAGACTCCTAAACAAAAGGGGATAGCTACACTTGTTTTAGGACTATTATCTTGTTGTTTCCTACTTGTTAATTTTTGGTTTGTATTTATACTCGCATTTACAGTTAACAGTTCCTGATGTTTAAAGTAACTGTTCGATAGATTATGTCTGCAGTAAAAGAATCTCAGGGTTGTATGTGGTGACATGTATGTACTCTGATAATAATTTTTACTTCGAACTTTTGAGCTTTGATATAAATCAGCCTTACAAGATGAATAAGAAACCAGCAGCTTTTTAAATGATGGTTCTCTATTCATTTACTGAAATACAGTGCAGAATCAGCCCTTGGAGCCAGGCTGCCCAGCATTCCCCCAATTTAATACCAGCCCAATCACGGGAAAATTTACAATGACCAATTAACCCAGGTCCAGTTTGTCTTCTTGAGTGTGGGAGGAAACCCACTTGGTCATGGGGAGAATGTACAGGCAGCAGTGCGAATTGGACCCAGGTCACTGGTACTGTAAATTGTTGTGCTAACCAGTTCACTACCGTACCGTTGTTAAATGTCCCATCTCTAAAACAAAAATTATTGTGGGAATGTCTCAAGGTAAAGCTGACTAAAACAAACGGTAATGCTCACATCAACAAGACGGCAGGATCAACAATAGGCTGGTAGGTTAATTGGTCACTGTAGATTGCCTCTAGTGGTGGAATCTGCGGGAACTGACAGGAGTACAGTAGGATGGGTAGATTGCCTCGAGCGTGTAGACAGCGGTTGAATCTGGGGATATTGAAGTGAGTCGGATCCGTGTAGATGATGGTCAGCACAGACCCAGTGGGTGAAATGCCCTGTCTCTGTATAGAGTATATAAACGGCTCAGCATTTCCAAAAACAGACACGAGGAAATCTGCAGATGCTGGAAATTCAAGCAACACACACAAAAAAATGGTGGTGGAACGCAGCAGGCCAGGCAGCATCTCTAGTAAGAGGTACAGTCGACGTTTCTGGCCGAGACCCTTCGTCAGGACCAACTGAAAGAAGAGCTAGTAAGAGATTTGAAAGTAGGAGGGGGAGGAGGAGATCGGAAATGACAGGAGAAGACAGGAGGGGGAGGGATGGAGCCAGGTGATTGGCAAAAGGGATACCACACTGGAGAAGGAGAAGGGAGAGGATCATGGGATCATATCCAAAAACATATTCCCTTTGTTTCAGATTTTCAGCATCCACGCTATTTTTCTGTCCCTCTTGGAACTGAAAATTTCAGTTGCTTTGCAGTACTTGTAGGCTTGCTGTACAGGTATCAATGTGAGAAAACCCACTTCCCTCTTCCCTCTTTAAAAAAGATCCCTATCGGTTTCCCCCTATCACCCGCCAGCCCCATTCCCACTTAACACCCCCTTTACTACTAGCTTCACCGACCCATTCATTCCTCCCTTATCTGGTTCCATTGCCGCCTTCTCTCACCCGGTTCCACCCCTCAGCCCAGCCCGTTCTATTGGCTCTTTCCCCTCTGTATTCTCAATCCTGACCCGTTGCTGAGCTCCTCCGGCCCCTTTCACTCCAGATTCCAGCATCTGAAATCTTACTTTGCGCCTGCGCACTTGTGGCCATTAAATATACATAGGCCGCCTTCTGCCGCACTGTGCATTCTGGGTAGGAACATCGCCATTTTGGCGATTTGAAGGTGGGTTGGTGGGAGAGGGCGGATCGAGAAATAGAGCATGTAGTGGGAATAAGCATAAAGGGAGCTGGGTACCGGAAACCTCTATGTCATGTCCTGTCACTGTCCTGGAGCGGATCGCCATTTTATATTTTAAGCAGGATTTGTAGTTGAGAAATCGTTTCGAATCACCTTTACTCCGTTTTCCAAAGATGAATGCGTCAAATTGTTTACCATAACATTCTCGGCTACACAAATCACAATATTTAAGACAGCTGCTTCATGGCGCTGGGAGATTTGATTGACGTCTACAGTCAGCCAATCAAAGTGTGAGGAGCCGGCTGGCGGCTGACTGGGCGAGGTCTTTCCACCAATCGGTGCACAGGAAGGATGGGATTTGCAGGTGTCCAACTCAGGGCAAGAGAGACGGGGCTGGTTCAGGATCAGGAGATACTGGCAGTGGCTGGGATGTTTTGAAAAATCTCCCAATCAGGAACCAAGTGAGTAAAAAAAATGTATTTAACAGGGGTTTAATTATAATTTAAAGTAGCTTGAGGGAGAGTTGAAGTTTCTTGGGTGAACGGTTACAGATGATGAGATCACTGTTGGGATTGCAAATTTAATCATTGGGGAAAAGCACTTAGAAATAATGATGTCTCTTTCTCTGCGCCCTTCAGCAGCCCAAAGGGTTCTATACCTATTTGTTCACAACATTATGGTGACAAGCTGTTTATAACGCCCAGAAGCTTATGGACAATCTGTGGCCCAAATGCCCTCAAAGGTGGAGAGCGGTCAGATAAATTCCCTCCTTTGTCCTTGCCGGTAATTTCCCCTCATCCAGCTGCCTGTAACGTATGGACTCACGTGTAGGGTTTCCGATATTGAATGGATCGGTTAAGAACGTCCTTCCCTGAACGATATTAGACTATCAGCTATTTTCAAGCATTTAGACGTGTTCTGGTCACTCCGATCCCCGCTTGTTCTGTGCGTCAGGGTTTTAAGAAATGTTGAGTTTAAACTCAACATTTTCTGTGATGGGATTTGAATTTTTGTCTGCGGCTAATACAAAATCCACTCTGTGGGTTCTTTACATATTCTGAAGAAGTTAGTAAAAGATTGTCCTGTGCCCATTCGGTTGGATGTAAAAGATCCCTGGGGATACAGTATTCTTTATTCATGTGTCAGTCTGTTGTAATCCCATTGTTTAGTGATTATCGACAGTCAGGAGTACTGTACTGCCCAGACCAAATGATCTTTTCACGTAGGAGCTCCGGTGGCTTCCAGTACGCTGAAGGTGGAGGGACGAAAGGGTGCGTTGGAGAGGAAATCTGCAGCTTAAATAAAAGAAGAACAAAACGGAGTTGTGCAGTACGGAAACAGGCCTTTTCAGTGTACCTGTACCTGAAAAGTGTACTTTTCGCTCTCTGAATCAGCAATGACTGTCATCTACACCCTTCCCCATGTTCTCGTCCCCCAGACTGGGGGCTCAGTCGTCAGCGCAGAACCAATAGGCTGAGAGGCCTGTTTCAACACTGTACCTTTCTGCTATTGGCCTCGCACCCACAGCTTAGGGGCAATTCACAGCGGCTTGCAAACAGTAAACCCATATGCCTTTGGGATGAGGGAGGGAACCGAAACACCTAGTCAAAACCCGCGAGGAGAACATGCAAACTCCACACCGACTGAACCTGTGTTCACATAGACAGCATCTCTGCCATCAATGGCACCTTTCAACAATCCACCGAAACTAGCATCGTTGTTCCTTCATTTCCAGTTGTAGAGCAGATAATTGAGTCCATTGCTGTCACTCATATCCATGGCAACGTTGATGCCTGTCCACTCCAATGCGTTTGTGCATGTCAGCCCTCGTCCTTCTGCCGTTTCCTGCTGGCCCGCGTCCTTCTGCCGTTTCCTGCTGGCCCGCGTCCTTCTGCCGTTTCCTGCTGAGCCTCGTCCTCCTACCGTTTCCTGCTGGGCCTCGTCCTTCTGCCGTTTCCTGCTGGCCCGCGTCCTCCTGCCGTTTCCTGCTGGGCCTCGTCCTCCTGCCGTTTCCTGCTGGGCCTCGTCCTCCTGCCGTTTCCTGCTGGGCCTCGTCCTCCTGCCGTTTCCTGCTGGCCCGCGTCCTCCTGCCGTTTCCTGCTGGGCCCCGTCCTCCTGCCGTTTCCTGCTGGGCCCCGTCCTCCTGCCGTTTCCTGCTGGGCCTCGTCCTTCTGCCGTTTCCTGCTGGCCCACGTCCTCCTGCCGTTTCCTGCTGGGCCTCGTCCTCCTGCCGTTTCCTGCTGGGCCTCGTCCTCCTGCCGTTTCCTGCTGGGCCTCGTCCTCCTGCCGGGCCTCGTCCTCCTGCCGTTTCCTGCTGGGCCCCGTCCTCCTGCCGTTTCCTGCTGGGCCCCGTCCTCCTGCCGTTTCCTGCTGGGCCTCGTCCTCCTGCCGTTTCCTGCTGGGCCTCGTGCTCCTGCCGTTTCCTGTTGGCCCGCGTCCTTCTGCCGTTTCCTGTTGGCCCGCGTCCTCCTGCCGTTTCCTGCTGGGCCCGCGTCCTCCTGCCGTTTCCTGCTGGGCCCCGTCCTCCTGCCGTTTCCTGCTAGGCCCGCGTCCTCCTGCCGTTTCCTGTTGGCCCGCGTCCTCCTGCCGTTTCCTGCTGGCCCGCGTCCTTCTGCCGTTTCCTGCTGGCCCGCGTCCTTCTGCCGTTTCCTGTTGGGCCTCGTCCTTCTGCCGTTTCCTGTTGGCCCGCGTCCTTCTGCCGTTTCCTGCTGGCCCGCGTCCTTCTGCCGTTTCCTGCTGGCCCGCGTCCTTCTGCCGTTTCCTGCTGGCCCGCGTCCTTCTGCCGTTTCCTGCTGGCCCGCGTCCTTCTGCCGTTTCCTGCTGGGCCTCGTCCTGCTGCCATTTCCTGTTGGGCCCGCGTCCTCCTGCCGTTTCCTGTTGGCCCGCGTCCTCCTGCCGTTTCCTGTTGGCCCGCGTCCTTCTGCCGTTTCCTGCTGGGCCACGTCCTTCTGCCGTTTCCTGTTGGCCCGCGTCCTTCTGCCGTTTCCTGCTGGGCCTCGTCCTCCTGCCGTTTCCTGCTGGCCCGCGTCCTCCTGCCGTTTCCTGCTGGGCCCGCGTCCTCCTGCCGTTTCCTGCTGGGCCTCCTCCTTCTGTCCTTTCCTGCTGGGCCTCGTCCTTCTGCCGTTTCCTGCTGGGCCTCGTCCTTCTGCCGTTTCCTGTTGGGCCTCGTCCTTCTGCCATTTTTATTCACATGATGGTAAGATGGACTCTTTGTCTCATGGCCTTGCACCTTATTATCTGTCTGCACTGCCTTTCTCATTAACTGTTACAGTTCACTCTGCACTCTGTTATTCTTTTTCCCCTGTGCAGCTTCTGCGCACTGTTGTAAAGAAATGATTGTCTGGGTGGCATGTTTTTCACTGTACCTTGGTACATGTGACCATAATAAACCAATTTGCCCATGCAGTTGTCTTTTAAAGGTAATTGTACCAGCTTCAGCACCACTACTGGCACCTCATCCCATAAACACACTGCTTTCTGTGTGACCTCAGCTCCCTTTTAAATTTATCCCCTAGGGTCCCTTTTAAATTTCACCCTTCTTACCTTAAAACTACGCCCTCTAGTTTCAGAAACCCCTACCCACCCTGGGGAAAAGGCCGACCCTCATATATTTGCAGTTTACCCTCAGCTGTAATATTAACCGGGACTTCCATAGTCTTAAGGAATGGGATGGGTGGAATTTGTTAAGTTCATCCAGAAAAGTTTTCTGAAGCAAAATGCAGAAACCCTCGACTAAATAACATTCTGGTGAATCTCATCTGTGCTCCTAATGCTGCCACATCCTTCCTGTAGGGCAGTGACCAGACCTGTATGCAGTTTTCCAAGCGTGCTTGGCCAACGTCAATGTGACACCATAGCTCTTATACTCAAAGCCTTGGCCTATGAAGGCAAACATGCCAAATGCCTTCTTCCAGTGGCGCAGTGCTAGCTGGAGTGCATGGGAGCGCGTCCCGCACATCGTTAAGAAAAAAGCTGAAATAAACAAGCTAATTAATTAGGTGCCGCCTAGGGTGATTTGAGTATCACAGAAACTGCTGATCTCCTGGGATTTTTACACACAGCAGACTCTGGAGTTTACAAAGAATGGTGCCAAAGGCAAAAAAAAATCCAGTGAGTGGCTGTTCTGTGAGCGAAAACGTCTTGTTAAATCCACTCGCTGGATGTGTTAAGATGCTCTCTATGGTGCAGTGGCAAAAGGTCACCAGCATCTGTTCAGGTAGACCAGCTTTCTTCAGCGTCCTGAGGAAAAACAAGTATTGCTGTGCTTTCTCAACTATCGTTAGTGGTGTTAGTGGACCATGTAAGGTCTTCTGAGTTGTGTATTCCCAGAAACCTGAAACTGGACACTCTTCTGGGCCAGAGGTGGACAGTACAAAAGGGACAGGTTGCAGCTGGACTTTGTCCTTGCAGGGAGATTTGCTTGCCACACACGCACCTCTCTGTCTGTTACCCACATCACTGCACTGCATGTCGACACTTTAAACCACATAAATAGATGCCGGTATTTATTTAATAATGTCCATTTTATTCCATATCTGACTTTTAACCTGTAACTTTCTTTGTGTTTTAATATGTAATTCTATATTCTTTATCATTGTTGAATGTTCTTGCTTTTATGTTCCATGTTGTGCCCTGACCAGCGCAGCACAGCAAATTCCTAACACGTGAATGTATGTGGTGAATAAATTTAATCCTTGATCATTGATCCTTTGGTGAGTTTGAACTACCTTGGCAGGCAGATCAGACCCGAAGTAATAATCTGACATCAGAAAGTCCAAACAGTGCAGAGTTCGGAGCTAGCAAATACAAGAGGCAGAATGTGGAGAAGCTAAGCGGTCAGAAGGCTGACGGGTAATACAGAGGAACTTGGGAGGCTGCGGAATGCTCTGCCTCAGAAGGCAGTGGAGGCCAATTCTCTGGATGCTTTCAAGAAAGAGCTAGATAGAGCTCTTAATGATAGCGGAGTGAAGGGATATGGGGAGAAGGCAGGAACGGGGTACTGATTGTGGATGATCAGCCATGATCACAGTGAATGTCGGTGCTGGCTCGAAGGGCCGAATGGTCTACTCCTGCACCTATTGTCTATTGTCTATTGGAACATGGACTGGCCCATTGTAAAGTTATAGCTGGAAACATGGCTGAGTGACGGGGAGGACTGGTAGCTCCGTGTTCCAGGGTATGGGTCATATGGGTGGAGCTGAGGAAGGGGGAATGGGGGTTAGACTATTGGTGAAGGTTAAAATCACTGTAGTACTAAAGACAGGCTATACCTTGGGGAGCATCTAGTGAGTCCATTCATCCCTCCCCACTGATCTTCCTCCTGGCCAGTGGAACAAATTCCCCTTCACCTCCTCCCTTTCTACCATTCAGCACCCCAAACCGTTCTCCCAGGTTCTCCTGTGAGTCACCAGCCTGGAACTCCTGGGACTGGCCTTGCAGTCCGTCTTAACCAAAGACATAATGCTAGTGAGTCTTTTGGGATCATCTACTGTATCCGGTGCTCCCTGTGTGGCTTGCATTGTATGTCGATGAGACCTGACGTAGATTGGGAGACCGCTTCACCGAGCGCCTACGCTCCGTCCGCCAGAAAAAGTGGGATCTCCCAGTGGCCACCCATTTTAATTCCACTTTCCATTCCCATTCCATCATGTCAATCCATAGCCTCCTCTGCTGTCATAACGAGGCCACACTCAGACTGAAGGAACAACACCTTATACTTCCGTCTGGATAGTCTCCCACCTGAAGGCATGAACATCGATTCCTGAAAGTTCCAGTTAATGCCACGCCCCCTCCCCAGCACCTTCACCATTCCCAACCCCCTTTCCCTCTCTCACCTTATCTATCTCCCTGCCTGCCCATCTCCACCCTCTGGAGCTCCTCCCCCTTTTCTTTCTTCCATGGCACTTCTGTCCCCTCCTATTAGATTTTCCCTTCCCCAGCCCTGTATCCCTCTCACCAATCGACTTCCCAGCTCTTTACTTCACCCCTCCCTCCCGGTTTCACCTCTCCCCTGGTGTTTCTCCCTCCCCTCCCCCCACCTTCTAACTCTAACTCCTCACCTTTTTTTCCCTCCAGTCCTGCCGAAGGGTCTCGGCCCGAAACATCGACTGCGCGCTGTTCCACAGATGCTGCCTGGCCCGCTGAGTTCCTCCAGCATTTTGTGTTTGTTGCTCTGGATTTCCAGCATCTGCAGATTCTCTCTTGTTTGTTATCTACTGAATCTGTGTAGGTAGAGCGTAGAAATACAAAACTGGTGGTCATGTTCATAGGATTGTAATGACTGCGCTCTCCGCCCACCTCCACCACTTAGGGTGGTGGTGGGAACTACGTGAGGAAACCGGTAAGGAGATAGGAATAATATACTCGTAACAGTAGGCAATTTTGAGTTTCCGAGAATTAACTGGGACTGTTATAATGCTGAGGGATTAGATGGGGTGGAATTTGTTTAGGGAAGTTTTCTGAAGCACTATGTAGACACTCTCTGAAGAGGGAGCTACACTGCTGGGAAATGAAGCAGGACTCACAGTGCTTATATTGATGGGAGACCACTTTGGGACTAGTCACCGGCATTCTCTTAGTTTCAAAATTGGTATGGAATTGCTAGGACTGGTCCACATTGGTTGAAATGGGGGAGCGAAAGCGAGTTTTGACGAGGAATTTTGCTGATTGAGGGAGCCGATTAGAATGCAAAAGGGCATCCTTGGGTTATCCCCCGCTGCCTGTAAGGAGTTTGTAAGTTATCCCTGATACCACGTGGGTTTCCTCTGGGTGGCCAGGTTTCCTCCCACAGTCCAAAGATGCACCGGTTGGTAGACTAATTGGTAAATTGTACCACGATTAGACAAGTAAATTGGGGGATTGCCAAGCAGCACGGCTGAAAGGGCCAGAAGTCTGTCCCGAGCCTTTGTGGCCCAGTTTCTGTGGTGTGAAGCGACTGAGAGTAGACTCCCCCCCCCCCCGCCCCCGGATAGGACGCCAGTCTATTGCGAGGCTAACCCCCAGCATTTTGCCGGTACCCATTTTCAGCTGGGTGGACTGGAGCACTGTGTGGTTAAGTGCCTTGCTCAAGGACACACCCACTGCCTCGGCCGAGACTCGAACCCACGACCTTCACATCATGAGCCCAACACCCTAACCACTTGACCACGCGCTACACAATATATGCGCTGTATCTCGATAAATAAAGTGGAGGCTTTGAGAAGTGACGTGGGATGAGTTCAGGTTCCTGCTAGAATGAAGGACAAGGCTGCACGGAGCAGTGGCGGAGCAGACAAGATTGCTCATGCGGACTCCTCCTCTGTACTTACAGTGACAGGATGTGGAAGTAGTGAGCTCCTGGACGTCCGGGAGCAAAGCTACATCACAAAGGAGGCGACGTTGGAGGTCTTGAAGGAGAAATCCCTGAAGCCCAGCCAGGTGCATCCTAGGATGTTCCAGGAAGCAAGCGAGGAGGTTCCTGCAGCCTTGGCAGAGACTTTTATACTTCCGTAGCCATGTGAGAGTTCTGGAAGTCTAGAGGATAACTAGCATTAAGAAGGACTGCATGGCTAAACCCGGGAATTCCAGGCTGGTTAGGGATCTGTCTGTGGTGGGAAAGTTACTGGGACGGATTCCAAGGGACAGGATTTTTTTTTTGCATTTGGAAAGGCGGGGACTGATTGAGGACAGTCAGCTGTGCTTTGTGCCTCCAGTTTGAGAGGTGAGGTCGTGGCCAAGAGGATTGATTAGATTATGAGGACACACAGTCGTCTTTTATTGTCATTTAGTAATGCATGCATTAAGAAATGATACAATATTCCTCCGGTGTGGTATCACAGAAACACAGGAGAGACCAAGACTGAAAAACTAACAAAAACCACATAATTATAACATATAGTTACAACAGTGCAAAAATACCATAACTTAATGAAGAACAGGCCATGATCACAGTAAAAAAGTCTCTCATAAGTCCCACATCTCACGCAGATGTGAGAAGGAAGAAAACTCTCCCTGCCATGCCCGACCACAGTCCAACTCTGAGTCGTTCGAAAACTTTAAGCTCCGATCAGCCCTCCAACACCCAGTACCGAGCACCATCTGTGCCAAACGCCTCGACCCCAGCCTCGGTCGCCAGCAGCAGACAAAGCTGGGGATTTTTGAGGCCTTCCCTCCGGAGATTCTCGATCGCACAGTAGCAGCGGCAGCGAACCGGGCATTTCAGAAGTTTCTCCAGATGTTCCTCTGTGCTTCTCATGTCTGTCTCCATCAAATCAGAATTGTGCACAGCCCCTACTTGACAAATACGATATCATTTCACCAGAGAGCTGCACGCGCTGCATCGCGCCGCCATCTTCTCCTCCCACCTTGATGGGGCTTGTTCTCCCTGTACTCAGCAAAGCTTTCGAGAAGGTTCTGCATGATAGGCTGGCCCCGAAGGTTAGATCTTAGGGGATCCAGAGTGAGTTAGCAAACTGAATGCAAAACTGGCTCCGAGGAAGGACTTAGAGAGTGGTATGAAAGTTTGCTTTTCAGAATTGAGAGGCCAACTAGGGTACCTAAGATTTTTGCACAGCACTGCAGTAATTTTATGTATTGCATTGTACTGCTGCCGTTATAAAAAAAGCAAATTTAATGACATGTGAGTGATGATCGTTTCTCTATTGTGGACTAAGCGTGGGAAGGGGGCAGGGAATCATAGTAGCACACACAAAGTGCTGGAGGAACTCAACAGGCCAGGTGAAGGGTCTGGGCCCAAAATGTTGACTGTTCCCTCTTTTCCATAGATGCTGCCTGGCCTGCTGAGTTCTTCCAGCACTTTGAGTGAATCATGGTTGCGAGAGGGGGAAGGAGGAGAGGCATTCTGTAATGATCAATCAACCAATTGTTAGGACCTTTCCTGGTGTCTCAGGGCTGGGCGTGTCTGTATCAGCACCACCCCCTCCCCCCACCGCACCTGGCACTCCTTCTCTGCCACCTGTGCCACACCCCTCCCACAGTGCCCCAGCTTCACCGATCCCAACATCCTTCGCTCCCGCCAGACTTTCAACCTCGCTGTCCGCTCCACATTGACAAATACAGCGCTGTGCAAAAGTGTTAGGCTCCCTAGCTTTATCTGTGTGTGTGTGTGTGTGTGTGTGTGTGTCTGTGTGTGTGTCTGTGTGTGTGTGTGTGTGTCTGTGTGTGTGCGTGTGTCTGTGTGTGTGTGTGTGTGTCTGTGTGTGTGTGTGTGTGTGCGTGTGTCTGTGTGTGTGTGTGTGTCTGTGTGTGTGTGTGTGTGTGTGTGTCTGTGTGTGTGTGTGTGCGTGTGTCTGTGTGTGTGTGTGTGTTTCTGTGTGTGTGTGTGTGTGTGTTTCTGTGTGTGTGTGTGTGTTTCTGTGTGTGTGTGTGTGTGTGTGTGTGTGTGTGTGTGTGTGTGTGTGTGTGTGTGTGTGTGTGTGTGTGTGTGTGTGTGTGTGTGTGTGTGTGTGTGTGTGTGTGTGTGTCTGTGTGTGTCGAAGACTGTGGCACAGTACTGCACTTTGGAAAGTGAAGGTTTTCTGGCGTTACAACTGGATAGTGATCAAGTGGGGAAGCGGGCAAGGAGGTGGCAGATGGAATTAATTCAACTCTGGCAAACGTAAAGACATTTGGCAAGTTCCACCACTGCAGGATGTACTGGGGAGTGTTTTTGAACAAAGATACTTTGGTGTACAAGGAGCTGAGAACATGGGTAGGTAGGATGGGGAGAAAGGCTTTTGGCACATTTGCCCTCATTGGTTAGGGCATTTCGTGCAAGTGTTGCGACATCAGGTTATGATGTTGGTTCGGGCCACACTTGGGAGTGTTGTGTGCGGTTTTGGTGTAGGGAGGAAGGAATTAAAATGGAGAGAGCACAGAAAAAGTTCACAAGGATGATGGCGGGAGCGAAGGTCTTGGCTTATCAGGGTGTGCTGGAGGAAAGGGAGCTGAGAGCTGACGTGAGGAAAGTATAGAGAATTGCCGGGGATATGATATAGTAGGAAAGAGAAGCAGAGCCTGCTTCCATGACAGGGGAGTCTGAAATTAGGGAGCAGGTGGTGAGAGGGAGAAGTACAGGGGATCTGAGCAATAGAATCTTCACACCAGGAACAGCTGGTGGAAGCAAGAGCAGTAACAGTTCAGAGGAATATGGAGAGGCCCTTGAATTCCATCAAGCTATACGGAGCACAAGATTCTGCAGATTTTACAAATCCAGAGCAAAAACACAGAAGGAACTCAGCAGGTTGGGCAGCTTCTGTGCAGAGGAATAAGTAGTTGACATTCTGGATTGAGACCCTTCAAGAGGACTGGGAGGCAAGGGGGCTGAAGATGGAATGAGAAGGTGGGGAGGGGAAGGACTACAAGCAGGTGATAGGTGAGATCGGGTGAGGGGGAAAGGGGATGAAGCAAGAAGCTGGCGGGTGATAGGTGAGATCGGGTGAGGGGGAAGGGGGATGAAGCAAGAAGCTGGCGGGTGATAGGTGAGATCGGGTGAGGGGGAGAGGGATGAAGCAAGAAGCTGGCAGGTGATAGGTGAGATCAGGTGAGGGGGAAGAGGGATGAAGCAAGAAGCTGGTGGGTGATAGGTGAGATCGGGTGAGGGGGAAGGGGGATGAAGCAAGAAGCTGGCGGGTGATAGGTGAGATCGGGTGAGGGGGAAGAGGGATGAAGCAAGAAGCTGGTGGGTGATAGGTGAGATCGGGTGAGGGGGAAGGGGGATGAAGCAAGAAGCTGGCGGGTGATAGGTGAGATCGGGTGAGGGGGAAGGGGGATGAAGCAAGAAGCTGGCGGGTGATAGGTGAGATCGGGTGAGGGGGAAGGGGGATGAAGCAAGAAGCTGGCGGGTGATAGGTGAGATCGGGTGAGGGGGAAGGGGGATGAAGCAAGAAGCTGGCGGGTGATAGGTGAGATCGGGTGAGGGGGAAGGGGGATGAAGCAGGAAGCTGGCGGGTGACAGGTGGACAAGGTAAAGGGCTGAAGTGGAAGGTATCTGATAGGAGAGGAGAGTGGGCCTTGGGAGAAAGGGAAGGATGAGGAGCACCACAGGGAGGGATGGGCAGGTGAGAAGAAGAGGAGTAAGTGGGAAGTTAGAATGGGAGAAGGGGAAGGAGGAGAAATTACTGAAACAGAGAAATGGATGTCCATGGCATCAAGTGGGAATTATGGGATTCATGCAGGCCTGGGTTTTAAGTAGCTAGGCATATAGATCATCATCGATGTATTGGGCCAAGGGGCCAGTTTTAAGCTGTAGAGCTCTCTGTCTGAGTGTTTTCCAGCAGTTATGCCAATGATGTAACATCTCTGCACTCACCACAGGGGGAATTCGTGCGTGTGTTCTGCTGAAGAAGAGGCTTCACCTGACCTTCCACGCTGGAGAGGCTGAAAGAGCACCACGCGACACAGAAGCCATATCAATGCGGGGACTGCGGGAAGGCATTTAACTACCCGTCCCAGCTGGAGGTTCACCGCCGCTCTCACACCGGGGAGAGGCCATTCCCCTGCACCGTGTGTAAGAAAGGATTCGCCCAGTCCTCTGCCCTGCTGACCCACCAGCGGGTCCACACCGGCGAGAGGCCGTTCACCTGCACCATCTGCGGCAAAGGCTTCACCCACTCTTCGCATCTGGTCAGGCACCGGCGAAGTCACACCGGGGAGAGGCCGTTCCCCTGCTCCGTCTGTGGGAAGGGCTTCACCCAGTCATCCCACCTGCTGAAGCACCAGCGGGTTCACACCGAGGAGAGGCCATTCAGTTGTCCGGACTGTGGCAAAAGCTTCAAGAGTCCCGGGGAGGTGAGGATCCACCGGCAGACTCACACAGGCGAGAGACCCTTCGGGTGCTCTCACTGTGGCAAGTGCTTCGGGCAGTCCAGTGACCTCCTGAAACACCAGACCGTCCACACCGGGGAGAGGCCCTTCACCTGCTCCGAGTGCAGGAAGGGCTTCACCCGCTCGTCCCACCTGCTGAAGCACCACTGCAGCCAGAGCGACGAGCGATGCTTCACCTGCTCCGAGTGCGGGAGGAGCTTCAAGAGGTACGCCGAGAGGATGAAGCATCAGCTGACGCACACCGGGGAGAGGCCCTTCAGCTGTGCCGTGTGTGGGAGGGGATACACGCAGGCCTTCCTCCTGCTCAGACACCAGCGAGTTCACAAGTGATGGCGGAGGTTACATTCGGCCATTGCTGCCACGGTTAGTAATGCCCGACACGGAGCCTCAACCTGGACGGGAGCCGGACTTTGTTCGTGGTGACAGTCGCTTTTGGTGATGCCCGGAACGGAACCGCGTCCCGGACTGGAGCCGGAGTTTGTTCTCAGTGACAGTCGCTTGAGGTGGTTGGTGATGCCCGGAACGGAGCCGCGTCCCGGACTGGAGCCGAGGTTTGTTCTCAGTGACAGTGGTTGGAGCTGGCTGGTGCTTATTGTCCTGGGCATCAGTCAAATAAATATTGTTGAGAGAACATTTCTGAATTAATAACTGTTTGGTGTTGCTCGTGGTTGGTGTTTGTCCCTGTAAGGAACACAGTTTGTGAGTTGCCCTATGAGATTAAATCGATTTGAATTTTTCTTTCATAGTAAAATCCCCTTCAATTAAAAATAATTGATTTAATAACACATTCTAGAAATAGAAACAGGAAGAGGCTATTTGGCCCTTCGAGCCTGTTCTATCATTCAAGATTAAGACAGCTGAACTGTTGTTCCGGCTTCCTACCCATCTAATCTGATCCCTCTCACCCCAGGATCAAGCTCCCTCTTGAATATAATTCTTCTGTTTGGAAATGTTATTATTCAGTCCTTACTAACAAGAGAGTGATTGGCATACAGTGGGAATTCTGAAGGGGAATTAGAATGGTTGAAAATGGAGCAATCCCCAAATCACAGCCACAGCTGGAAATGGAAGTGCTCAGTTAATGCCAGGACCCCTAATAGAACCGGCAGATGGAGGGTCTGAGTCCAGGTCTCCCTGAAAGTGACCTTGCAAGGAGATAGAGTGGTAAAAGCTGTGCAGAATGCTTGCCTTCGTTGGCCGGAGAATAGAATGGAACAATCAGGATGTTGTTGCAGTTATGTGAAACTTTGGTCAGCTCACACATGGAGTATCATTTGTGGTTCCAGTTGCTCCGTTACAATAAGGATGTGCAGGCTTCGTGAAGGGCACGACAGCGGTTTACCAGCATGCTACCTGGATCAGACAGTATGAGCTATAAGGAAATTTGCTCAAACTTGGGTTTTTTTTGGGTGTTAAGGACTGAGGGGAGATTGAATAGAAGTTTATAAAGTTATGAGTGGCACAGATAAGGTACAGAATCTTTCTCCCAGGGTAAAAATGTCGAATACTCGAGGGCACGCAGTTACGGTGAGAGGGGGAATGTTTAAAGCACATGGAGAGAGCACTTTTTTTCATATCACATCAAGAGTGGAATTTTTCCTGGAACAAGCTGGAAGGCCTTGGTGGAAGCAGATATGATGGTGGTGGTTAAGAGGCTTTTGGACAGACACATGAATATGCAGGCACTGGAGAGAGATGGATATGCAGGCACAGGTAGCAGAGATTTAGTTAATTTGACAGGGTGTCCAGTACAGACATTGTGCGCCGAATGGCCTGTACGTTTGCTATACTGTTCTATGAATTGGACAGGAAGGAAAACTCAGCTAATATTTCAGACTGATGATCTTTTATCAGAGTGAGGGGGTTGGTTACTAACAGACAGACTTGAGTACAAGGATGGGGCCTTGTTGATGGGAATCCCCTGAGCTTTATCAGCTTCAAAACATCAGTCGTAACTGGGAGGTATTCAGACCAAGCAGTAATTCAGTCTGGCAATGTAAACGTGGATTCTCCAGCTTCCAGTAACCGCATTTCTCTGGCCCTCTTCTCTCTCCTCCTGATCAATGGGAGTTGTGGGTGGCACGGTATTGTGGTGGTTAGCACCGTGCTTCACAGTACCGGTGAGTTCAATTCCCGCCACTGCCTGTAAGGAATTTGTACGTTTTCCCAATTACTGGTTTGCTACCACAGTCCAAAGACACACCGGTTAGATGGTTAAGTGGTCATTGTAAGTTGTCACATGATTAGGCAAGGATTAAATTGGGGGATTGTTGGGCACACAGCTCAAAGAGCCAGAAGGGCCAATTCCACACTGTATCTCAATAGATAAGTAAATCTGACCCCCACCACAATGATCCCCCCCCCACCCATCAAACCCTTGTCCACCTCCCTCCCTTTACTGCATGCTCCACCTTCGTCTTCTGTCCTGGTAAAGGATCTTGGACCGAGACGTTAACTGTTTATTTCTCTCCATAGATGCTGCCAGGCCTCGAATCCTCTCCACATCTGTCTATCAGCCCCCTCACCTCCCAGCTCCTGCTGCACCCCTTCCCCTCCCCTTTTAAATCTGCTGCCTCCTTTTTGTTCTTTAAAGTGGATGAAGGGTCTGAGCCCCAAACGCCAACTGTCCATTTCCCTCCCCACCTCACCAAGCACTCTGTGTGTTGCTTCAGAGTGCAGTGTGTGCAACCTCCAAAATAAAAATGATGCCCTCCATCCAGCTCGGTACAACTCATCTGGCAATGCTTCATTGTGTCACTGTGCTGATGGATTGGCTGCATGTTGTTTCAGTCGATGTTTCTCAGACCGCCAGCCACAACCCAGCACTTGACGGTTTGCCCACAGAACCCGAGGTGCGGTTTACTGAGGCTAGTTCTGACAATTTGGGTTTCACACCACAACAATCCCTGAAACTGGGGCTCTCTGCTGCTTGCAAGGTTTGGTATCAGATGTGGTTTTACTGGTGTCTCTTCAATGTGAAAAGCCTTTCGCAATATCATTGTGTTACAATTACAGAGAGCGTGTCAGTCATACATAGTGTTACAATTACAGAGAGTGTCAGAGTCGTACATAGTGTTACAATTATAGAGAGAGTGTCAGTCGTACATAGTGTTACAATTACAGAGAGTGTCAGAGTCGTACATAGTGTTACAATTACAGAGAGTGTCAGAGTCGTACATAGTGTTGCAATTATAGAGAGAGTGTCAGTCGTACATAGTGTTACAATTACAGAGAGTGTCAGAGTCGTACATAGTGTTGCAATTACAGAGAGTGTCAGAGTCGTACATAGTGTTGCAATTATAGAGAGAGTGTCAGTCGTACATAGTGTTACAATTACAGAGAGTGTCAGAGTCGTACATAGTGTTACAATTACAGAGAGTGTCAGAGTCGTACATAGTGTTGCAATTATACAGAGAGTGTCAGTCGTACATAGTGTTACAATTACAGAGAGTGTCAGAGTCGTACATAGTGTTGCAATTATAGAGAGAGTGTCAGTCGTACATAGTGTTACAATTACAGAGAGTGTCAGAGTCGTACATAGTGTTGCAATTATAGAGAGAGTGTCAGTCGTACATAGTGTTACAATTACAGAGAGAGTGTCAGAGTCGTACAGAGTGTTACAATTACAGAGAGAGTGTCAGAGTCGTACATAGTGTTACAATTACAGAGAGAGTGTCAGAGTCGTACATAGTGTTACAATTACAGAGAGAGTGTCAGTCATACATAGTGTTGCAATTATAGAGAGAGTGTCAGTCGTACATAGTGTTACAATTATAGGGAGTGTGTCAGAGTTGTACATAGTGTTACAATTATAGGGAGTGTGTCAGAGTCGTACACAGTGTTACAATTACAGAGAGTGTCAGAGTCGTACACCGTGTTACAATTTCGGACAGTGTGTCAGAGTCGTACATAGTGTTACAACTACAGAGAGAGTGTCAGAGTAGTTACAGGAGTGTCCTGGTTACAGGAGGGGTGTGATTGGCAACTAGACCTTCCTGGATTTAATTGCTTCAGGTGTGATAGAATCAGAGGGACAAGAGGGGGAGATGTTGCATTGCTTGTCAGAGAAAATATTACAGCAGTGCTCTGGCAGGATAGATTAGAGGGCTGGTCTAGGGAGGCTATTTGAGTGGAATTGAGGAATGGGAATGGTATAGTAACTCTTATGGGGATGTATTATAGACCACCTATCGGGGAGCGAGAAGTGGAGGAGCAAATTTGTAAGGAGATAGCAGATATTTGTAGTAAGCACAAGGTTGTGATTGTGGGAGATTTTAATTTTCCACACATAGACTGGGAAGCCCATACTGTAAAAGGGCTGGATGGTTTGGAGTTTGTAAAATGTGTGCAAGATAGTTTTTTGCAGCAATACATAGAGGTACCAGCTAGAGACAGGGCAGTGTTGGATCTCCTGTTAGGGAATGATATAGGTCAGGTGACAGAGGTATGTGTTGGGGAGCACTTCGGGTCCAGTGATCACAATGCCATTAGTTTCAATATAATTATGGAGAAGGACAGGTCTGGACCAGGGTTGAGATTTTTGATTGGAGAAAGACTAACTTTGAGGAGATGCGAAAGGATTTAAATGGAGTGGATTGGGACAATTTGTTTTATGGGAAGAATGTAATAGAGAAATGGAGGTCATTTAACAGTGAAATTTTGAGAGTACAGAATCTTTATGTTCCTGTTAGGTTGAAAGGAAAGGTTAAAGGTTTGAGAGAGCCATGGTTTTCAAGGGATATTGGAAACTTGGTTCAGAAAAAGAGAGATATCTACAAAAATTATAGGCAGCATAGAGTAAATGAGGTGCTCGAGGAATATTAAGAATGTAAAAAGAAGCTTAAGAAAGAAATTAGAAAAGCTGAAAGAAGATATGAGGTTGCTCTGGCAAGTAAAGTGAAAATAAATCCCAAGGGTTTCTACCGTTATATTAATAGCAAAAGGATAGTGTGGGATAAAATTAGTCCCTTGGAGAATCAGAGTGGACAGCTATGTGTGGAGCCAAAAGAGACGGGGGAGATTCTAAACAATTTCTTTTCCTCGGTATTCACTAAGGAGAAGGATATAGAATTGTGTAAGAGAAGCGAAACGGGTAGGGAAGTTATGGAAACTGTGATGATTAAAGAAGAGGAATATTTTAAGGAATATTTAAGGAATATAAAAGTGGCTACGTTTCCAGGTCCTGACAGGATATTCCCTGGGACCTTGAGGGAAGTTAGTGTGGAAATAACTGGGGCTCTGACAGAAATATTTCAAATGTCATTAGAAACAGGGATGGTGCCGGAGGATTGGCGTATTGCTCATGTTGTTCCATTGTTTAAAAAGGGTTCAAAGAGTAAACCTAGCAATTATCGCCCTATGAGTTTGACGTCAGTGGTGGGTAAATTGATGGAAAGTATTCTTAGAGATGGTATATATAATTATCTGGATAGACAGGGTCTGATTAGGAACAGTCAACATGGATTTGTGCAGGGAAGGTCACATTTGAAAAATCTTATTGAATTTTTTGAAGAGGTTACTAGGAATGTTGACGAGGGTAAAATGATGGATGTTGTCTATATGGACTTCAGTAAGGCCTTTGACAAGGTCCCAGATGGAAGGTTGGTTAGGAAGGTTCAATTGTTAGGTATTAATATTGAAGTAGTAAAATGGATTCAGCAGTGGCTGGATGGGTGATGCCAGAGAGTGGTGGTGGATAACTGTTTGTCAGATTGGAGGCCGGTGACTAGTGGTGTGCCTCAGGGATCTGTACTGGGTCCAATGTTGTTTGTCATATACATTAATGATCTGGATGATGGGGTGGTAAATTGGATTAGTAAGTATGCAGATGATACTAAGATAGGTGGAGTTGTGGATAATGAAGTAGGTTTTCAAAGCTTGCAGAGAGATTTAGGCCAGTTAGAAGAGTGGGCTGAAAGATGGCAGATGGAGTTTAATGCTGATAAATGTGAGGTGCTACATTTTGGTAGGACTAATCAAAATAGGACATGCATGGCAAATGGTAGGGCATTGAAGAATGCAGTGGAACAGAGGG
This sequence comes from Mobula hypostoma, assembly GCF_963921235.1. NCBI lineage: Eukaryota > Metazoa > Chordata > Chondrichthyes > Myliobatiformes > Myliobatidae > Mobula > Mobula hypostoma. The sequence goes on along the minus strand of NC_086106.1, from coordinate 32,456,750 downwards.
ATCTAGGAATAATGGTGCATAGTTCCCTGAAGGTGGAATCTCATGTGGATAGGTTGGTGAAGAAAGCTTTTGGTATGCTGGACTTTATAAATCAGAGCATTGAGTATAGGAGTGGGATGTAATTTGAAATTGTACAAGGCATTGGTGAGGCCAAATTTGGAGTATTATGTACAGTTTTGGTCACCGAATTATAGGAAAGATATGAACAAAATTGAGAGAGTACAGAGAAGATTTATGAGAATGTTACCTGGGTTTCATCACCTAAGTTACAGAGAGAGTTTGAACAAATTGGGTCTTTGTTCTTTGGAACGTAGAAGGTTGAGGGGGGACTTGATAGAGGTATTTAAAATTATAGATAGAGTTGCCATGGATAGGCTTTTTCCATTGAGAGTGGGGAAGATTCAAACAAGAGGACATGAGTTGAGAGTTAAAGGACAAAAGTATAGGGGTAACTTGAGGGGGAAATTCTTTACTCAGAGAGTGGTAGCTGTGTGGAACGAGCTTCCAGCAGAAGTGGTTGAGGCAGGTTCGATGTTCTCGTTTAAAGTTAAATTGGATAGATATATTGACAGGAAAGGAATGGAGGGTTATGGGCTGAGTGCAGGTTGGTGGGACTAGTTGAGAGTAAGAGTTCGGCACGGACTAGAAGGGCCGAGATGGCCTGTTTCCGTGATGTGTTGTTATATGGTCGTACATAGTGTTACAATTACAGAGAGAGTGTCAGAGTCGTACATAGTGTTACACTTACAGAGGGAGTGTCAGAGTCGTACATAGTGTTACAATTACAGAGAGAGTGTCAGAGTCATACATAGTGTTACAATTACAGAGAGAGTGTCAGAGTCGTACATAGTGTTACAATTACAGAGAGAGTGTCAGAGTCATACATAGTGTTACAATTACAGAGAGAGTGTCAGAGTCGTACATAGTGTTACAATTACAGAGAGAGTGTCAGAGTCATACATAGTGTTACAATTACAGAGAGAGTGTCAGAGTCATACATAGTGTTACAATTACAGAGAGAGTGTCAGAGTCGTACATAGTGTTACAATTATAGAGAGAGTGTCATGTCGTACATAGTGTTACAATTACAAAGAGTGTCAGAGTCGTACATAGTGTTACAATTACAGAGAGAGTGTTAGAGTTGTACATAGTGTTACAGTTATAGAGAGAGTCATGTCATACATAGTGTTACAATTACAAAGAGAGTGTCAGAGTCGTACACAGTGTTACAATTACAGAGAGAGTGTCAGAGTCATACATAGTGTTACAATTACAGAGAGCGTGTCAGAGTCATACATGGTGTTACAATTACAGAGAGAGTGTTAGAGTCGTACATAGTGTTACAATTACAGAGAGAGTGTTAGAGTCGTACATAGTGTTGGATACAGAGAGAGCATTATAGAGTTGTGCATAGTATTACAGTTGCAGAAATTCACAGAGTCACATTAAGTGTTATAGAGAATGTCATAGTCGTATGTAATGTTAAAGTTTCAGAGAGCCATAGATCGTATGTAGTTTTACAGTTACAGTGAGAATGTCTTTGTGTCATACATAGTGTTATAGAAACAGAGAGAGTGTCATAGAATCATACGTCAAGTTGCAGAGTCTCATTAAATCATCAGTAGTGTTGCAGTTACAGAGAGTGCCATAGACTTGTACGTCGAGTTTTAGTTGCAGAGAGTGTCATACGTAGTGTTACAGAGAGAGTTTCATGGAGTCATACGTAGTGTTACAGTGACAGGGAGTGTCATAGTCATAATTAGTATTGCAGCTACAGAGAGTATCACTGATTCACGCATAGTGTTCCAGTTATAGAGAGTGTCACAGTCGTACATAGTATTACAGTTACAGACACAGTGTCATACTCTACGTATGACAGAAGACATTTTCTCTGTAACGGTAAAACTATCCTTGACACTCTATCTGAAACTGTAAAAATACGCACAACTCCAGGACACTCTGTCTGTAACAGTAACAATATGTACGAATCTATGACAGTCTCTATGTAACTGTAACACTACGTACAACTCTATGTCACTCTCTCCAAAACTGTAACACTATGTACGAATCTATGACAGTCTCTATGTAACTGTAACACTACAGACAACTTTGACACTCTCTGTAAATGTAAAACTATGTACGACTCTATGGTAGTCTCTCTGTAACTGTAACACTATGGACGACCCCATGACACTCTCTGAGTACTGGTATTTTCTCTGTAATGTAACACTGTGTATGATTCTATGACACTCTCTCTGAAACTGTAACACAACGTACAACTCTGTGATGCTCTCTGTGACTGTAACAGCCGGTCCTACTCCATGACACTCTCTCCGAAACTGTAAATCGACATACAGTATGACAAAATAACATTCTGTCTGTAACTGTAAAACTACATACAACTCAATGACACTCTCTCTGTAATGTAACACTATAAACACTATATATGACTCTGACACACTCTCCATAACTGTGAAACTACGTATGACTTGAAGACACTGTCTCTTCAACTGTAAAACTATGTATGATGACGCTCTCCCTGTAGCTCCAACACTACGTACAGCTCCATGACACTCTTTCTCTCTAACTCTAACTCTACATATGACTATGAAACTTTCTCTAACTGTAACACAACGTACGACTCGAAGACAGTCTCTCTTTAGCTGTAAAACTATGTACAACTCTATGACACTCTCTCTGTAACTATAACACCACATACAACTCTATGACCATGTACAACATAGTGTAACTGTAACACTATGTATGAATCTGATACTCTCTCCAAAACTGTAAAACTATGTACGTCTCTGTGGCACTCTCTCTGTAACTATAACTCGACATATGACTAATATTCTCTCTCTCTAATTGTAACACAATGTATGGTTCAAAGACAGTCTCTCTTTAACTGTAAAATTAAATATGACTCTATGGCACTCTCTGTAATGTAACACCACGTACGACACTCTCTGTAACTGTAAAACCCTGTAGGATGCTATGACACTCTCTGAAGCTGTAACACAATGTACAACTCTATGATGCTCTCTGTAACACTACATATGGCTCTGTGACTGTCTCTCTGTAACTGTAACAGTCCGTACAACTCTATGACACCCTCTCTGAAACTGTAGCAGTACATCTTTGTATCTGTAACACTACATATGACTGTGGAACTCTCTCTGGAATTGTAACTCAACGTATGAAACTGTGACTCTCTCTAACACTATTGACAGTCCCTCTGAAACAGTAACACGAGAAAATTCTATGTAGTGTTACAAAAAGAGTGTCACAGAGTCGTACGTTGTGTTACAGTTACTGAGCGAGCATCACAGAGTCGTATGTAGTGTTGCATTACAGAGAGGGTTTCATAGAGTCATACGGAGAGTCACACTTACAGAGAGTGTCATAGACTTGCACATAGTTTTAAAGTTACACAGAGAATATTATAAAGTCATAGGTGGTGTTACAGTTACAGAGAGAGCATCATAGATTTGTACATAGTGTTAAAGTTACAGAGAGTGTCGCAGAGTCGTACGTAGTTTTACAGTGAAAGACAGGGTGTCATACAGTCTTACATAGTGTTGCAGTTACAGAGTGCCAGCAAGTCATACTTTGTGTTACATTACAGAGAGACTGTCATAGATTCATGCGTACTGCTACAGTTACAGAGAGTGTGATGGTCATATATAATGTTACATTACAGAGAGTGTCACAGAGTCGTGCATAGTGTTGCAGTTACAGAGTACTCTCGATTCATGCGTGGTGTTACATTCCAGACAGTGTCATAGTTGTACGTAGTATTACAGTAACAGAGAGTGTGTCACAGAGTCGTCCATAGTGTTACAGTTACAGAGGGAATGTCATAGTCATACATAGTGTTACAGTTACAGGGAGAGTATCGTAGAGTTGTACCTAGTGTTACATTTACAGAGAGAATGTCATAGAATGGTAGTTTAAACCAAGGCTTGTTAATATGTAAATTGAGGGGTCAGGAGTTCATCTTCATCATGTGAAAGTCATTTCGGGTCTCTTATAACAGTGGGATAGAAGCTGGTCTTGTATCTGGTGACATAGTTACTTCACGTTACTTTATTGTCGCCGAACAATTGATACTAGAGCGTACAATCATCACAGCGATATTTGATTCTGTGCTTCGCGCTCCCTGGAGTACAAATTGATAGTAAATAGTAAAAATTTAAATTATAAATTATAAATAGAAAGTCGAAAAGGGAAAGTATGGTAGCAATGTAGCAGATTAGAAGGGTTTCTCGGGTTCAGGCATTTGTATCTTCTGCCCAATGGGAGAGGAGAGAATAGAAAATAACCATGGTGAGAGGGGTCTTTGATCTGTCTGCTGCTTTTCTGAGGCCACAGGAAGTGTCAATAGATAGAGTCAGCGGAGGGTGGGTTGGTTTGCATCATGCCCTGGGCTGTATTCACAACTCTCTGCTGTTTAATGAAGAGTCACATAGAACGATCGTTCTACAACACAAAAACAAACCATTTGGCTCTTCCAGTCTGTGCCAAACTGTTATTCTGCCTAATCTGATTGATCTGCACCTCGACGATAGCCCTCCAAATTCCCCCTAAACCCCTCCAAACTTCTCCTAAACAAGCCACATCCACTACTTCCATTGGCCGCTCGTTCCACACTCACCACCCTCTGAGTGAAGAAGTTCTCCTTAAATATTTCACCTTTTACCCTAATCCTAAGTCTCAGCCAACCCCAGTAGAAACAGCCTGCTTGCGTTTACCCTCATAATTTTCTGTACCGCTATTAAATCTAATCATCAGCGGTAAAGATTGGGTAAATGCAAGCAGGCTTTTTCCACAGAACTTGCTTAGCTGTGAAGCATGTGGATGTTACACTTTCGGTAGGACGTCTGTAAAAGAGTCTTTGGGGCCCTGCCAAATTTCCTTAGCCTTCTGAGGATGGAATTGAAGAATTCCATGGCTTCTGTAGGTAGGAGAGGGAACTTTCCCGGCCATTTGGAGTTTCACATTTCTCTGCCATTCATCTTTCTCTTTTCAAATACCAATCAGTGTTTTCGCCCTGTTGGATTGTGTGCAGAGGCGGATTCCTACGTCACCACAGTGGCTATGGAGGAGTCTGGGACATTCCGAACGGTTGTGAAAGGATTGACAGGAGTGGAGTTCCATTCCTTTTTGTGCCAAAGGTCAATTCGTAGAAATAAAACTACTCCCAAGTCCAGCAGCATTTGTGATGTGGAACTAAAACAAAAATGCTGGAAAATGTCAGGAGGTCAGGCAGCATCTGTGGAAATAGAAATAGGTCCACGACCCCTCGGCAAAACCAAGGGGAGTGGAGAGAGAGAGCTTCAAGTTGGTTTTCACTTACAGCCAGGGTTCGCAACCTGAGGTCCATGGACCCCTCGGTTAATGTTAAGGCTCCATAACATAAAAAAAGGTGGGGAACCGCTGACTCAGAAAGAAGGTGGGAGACCGATGGGCAGAATAAAGGGAATGTGTGTGATAGGATGAATGGTAACAGTTTCTTGACTGTCGTCACAAGGACGTTAGGATTGTGGGTCTGCACAATGAGTTATTCATGGTAAAGAAGAGAGACCTGGCCAACATCGACTTGTGTTTGGGATATGGTGCCTCCAAAGTGTGTTTCTCTCACTGAATGAATGATCTGGGCATAAGCTCAAGCACCATCACAACAGCAGGTGGGTTTAAATTCCATTGACACATTTGGAATGAAATGCTGGCAAGAGTCAGAATTGCAGCTTTGAAACCAATGGACCCATTTTGTCCAGTCACGTTGTACACAGCCTCAAAAAAGGGCCTGTACTCACTGGAGTTTCAAAAATGAGGGAGATCTCATTGAAGCCTTCTGATTATTGAAAGGCTTAGATAGAATGGACGTTGGGACGACGGTTCCAATAGGAGACAGTCACAGACCAGAGGGCAAAGCCTTGGAATAGGAGGATGTCCCTATAGAATAGAGAGAAGGAGGAATTTCATTAGCCGGAGGGTGGTGAATCTGTGGAAATCATTGCCATAGACAGGCCAAGTCATTGGATATGTTTAAAGTGGATGTTGAAAAGTTCTTGATCAATAAGGGTATAAGAGATTATGGGGAGGAGGCGGGAGAATAAGATGGGGGAGGGGGAGGGTGGAATAAATCAACCATGATCATGGCAGTTCCAACTCAATGGGCTGAATGGCCTACTTCTATTCTTATGTCTTATAGTACTCCTTTTATCCCCACACTCTGAGAATCAGAATCATTATCACTGATACATGTATGGTGTGAACTTTGTTGATTTCCAGTCACACTCCACTGACCATAAATGAGTTTGTTACTGCCCTGGTTATTTATTTCTCTAGCAGTCATGGGCCATTCGCAAATCTGAGAAGGGCAAGGAACCGTGTCTGAGTCTTTCAGTGCAGGTCTTCAGACTTTTCCGCTGCCTCCCCAACAAGAGGACGTGTCTCAGACGGTGAGGGTCCTTAGTAATGGATGCCACCTCCAGAGTCACCACCTCTTGAAGATGTCCTGGAGAGTGGAGAGAGTTGTGCCCGTGACTGAGAAGGCCGAGTCTATAATCCTTTTCAGCCTCTTGAAATCCTGTGCATTGGAGGCTCCAAGTCGACTGGTGATGCATCCAGTCAGAATGCTCCACCCAGTGTACATATACAGGGATGGTAAGAGCATTTGGTCACATCCAAATCTCCTCAAAGTCCAAATGAAGTGGAGTCATTAACGAGCTCTTTTCATGACTGCCAGGTCCAGGACAGACCCTCTGAGATGCTGACGCCCAGGAACTTGAAGCTACTCGCCCATTTCACCACTGACCCCTCACCGAGGATTCGTGCTCCCTCCGCTTCCCCTTCGCGAAGTCCTCAATCAATTCCTTGGCCTGGCCGGTGTTGAGTGCGAGGCTAGCGTTGTGACACCACTCACCCAGCTGATCTGTCTCACTCGCGTACGCCTCCTTGTTGCCACTCGGGGTTCCATCAACTGCAGCAGTGGGTTTATAGATGGCATGGGAACCAAGCTTAGCTGCAGCATCGGGATTACAGAGAGAGTAGAGCAACGGGCTGAGCATGCATCCTTGAGGTGTACCAGTGTTAGAACACAGAACACTACGATGCAACACGGGCCCTTTGATCCGCGGTATTGTGCTGCACCTTCCACACTTAAAGCTTTGACATCCTTCCTATAATAAGGTGACTAGAACTGCACACAATATACATTGGCAGGGTTACATCAGCATCGCACAAAAAGTCCTGAGGGACCACGTACCAGATCCTGAGGGTCCCGGGGTTACATAACCACCAGAGGGACCCAGGTTACATCAGCACGTCTCAGGGTTCTAACAGCACCACTTAGCGAATCCAGTTGACCCCCAGAGCTACAACGCCATCACATGATTCCATCACCACCATCACGTCCTAGGTTCCATCACCACCACACACCGTATCCCAATGGTCCTGAGGTGACAACATCAAGACACATGGAATCCAGAGGGTGCCAATGTTACTTCACCATCGCACCCTGTACCCTGAGCACCCATGGGATCCGTCACCACCGCGTGTGGAATCCTTTCTTTGTTAATCTTTTTATTGATTTAAAAGGAGCATAAATACAATCAAGAGGAGAATTATCTCAAATATATATATCAGTAACAAAACAAACCGAGATTAAGATAGACATTGTCAAAATAATACATATTGTTAAGCTAGTATAAAATATATAATTTTAAAAAATGAAAACAGCAATTCTCCTCTTATCAGTTCATGAAAAGGAAAAAAAGCATTGAGTTTTAAAGGAGAGAAAAAAAAACCACTACACTATGTAAAAAAAAAAGAAACAAAAAAAAAGGGACTGGGCAGTCCATTTTGAGGATACGACCAAAAAAAAGAAAAAAAGACTTTCTGATCAAATCTAAAACGTCAAAAAAAAAGACTGAAAGAGTAATAAATTAAATTAAATGAAAATATTGGATAAAAGGTCGCCAGATTTGCTCAAATTTAAAGGATGTATCAAATGTCCGACTTCTTATTTTCTCTAAACTTAAACAGGACATAATGGAGGAGAGCCAATAGAAGACCGTAGGTGGATTAGAATCATAAAATGGCTCTCCTAGCCAGTAAAGTCGAAAAGGCTATCCTACGTTGAGCGGAAACAGGAATATTTCCTGCTTCCGATGGGATAATCCCAAAAATTGCCTTAAGCAAATTAGGTTGTAGATCCAGATCCAAGACTTCTGATAGCATTTTAAAAACATCTCTCCAAAAGTTATCTAGCTTTATACAAGACCAATACATATGAGTTAAAGTGGCCAGCTCAGTATTACATCTAGGATTGATATTGGAGAAAATACGCGTTAGATTATCCTTTGACATATGGGCCCGATGCACTACTTTGAACTGTATCAAGGAATGACAGGCACAAATAGATGAGTTGTTAACCAAATGAAAAATTTTCCTCCATTGATTAACTGAAAATGACTCTTGAAATTCCGATTCCCAAGAGCGTTTAATTTTATCATTAGATATCATTCGTGAGTTCAATAACTGTTTATAGATTATAACTATCAACCCTTTTTGAAATGGTTTAAACTGAAAGAGAGCATCTGTCATATTAGGTGGATAAGCAGAAGGGTAATTTGGCAACAAACCATGTAAAAAAAATCCTAATTTGTAAATATCTAAAAAAAAGTGTACATTAGATAAATCATATTTATCCACTAACTGAGAAGAAGACATTAAACAGTCCCCTAAAAACAAATCTGAAAAAGTTATTATTCCCTTGGTTTTCCAAATTAAAAAGGCCTTTGTGCAATCCTGATGGTCCCAGGGTTACATCGCCACGCACCGAATCCTGAGGGACAGAGAATTCCAACACCACCACACACCAAATCCTGAGGTTCCTGGGGTTACGTCACCACCTCACACTGAATCCTGTGGGGCCCGGGTGTGGGATGAGGGTTGTTACCTACTGAAAGCCTTTAATGCTTGACTTTTGTATTTCTTTGTGACATAAAGGTGATCTATTTAACTAGTCGAGTTTACGTCTGTCAAGAGAGCTCAGCCCAGAAGTAATCCCACTCCTAATGTTCCCTCTACTTTTTTTTACAGTGGTGTGGTCCAACCTTTGCTCTGAGCAGGGACCTGGTGATTCCCCATCAATGAAAGTTTTACATAGCCTGAAAACAGCACGACACTTTAAATGTGTTTTTTTACATGCAGAGTATGAATATTTAGAATGAAAATTGAAAAATCACTTACTTTTGATTTTATTTAATTGAAGGGTATAATGAAATACAGTAAACAAAGAAAATCTTTCATGTTTTATAAACCTTTAAACTTAGATGGTGCCATCATTCTGCAGGCTGGTGGGTTACTAACAATGAGCTACTGACTTCCATTCTGTGACTATTGTTGCAATTTGTACCAGTGTCATAACTTGAAACACTGACAATGTAAATACATTGAAACTCCGAAATGTTTTGAAGTAAAGGTTGTGGTATGTTTATCATTTTAAATGTTATGGATTATATTCATTCACACATAATTAATTACAGTAATTAATTACAGCTAGCACCTCTGGTGAGGGGGCTTGATGTGTCCAGCTCACTCACCTTTGGACCACACCTGGACACTGAGCTCTCAGCTGTGGCTCTAAGTAGCTGTTTGCATGTAATAGCAACCACACCCCGGTACACTGCTTTGACAGGTGGGCTAAACCAGGTGAAGGTAGTCCTGGCCTTGTATTCCAGTAAGACGGGGACATACCTCTCTTAGTACGCGAAATCAGCTGATGTGGACTGGGCGTATGAGATCTGCAGTGAGATCCGATGGCCAGGAAGGTGGTCCTGCAATGCTCCATGGAGAGTGAAGGCATGACAATGCACAGAAGATGTCAACGCAACCAAGGAAGACCCTGGTCTGTGACGCTTGTTTGTACCACTGGACCGGGCCTTCTGAGGTCAAGAGAATGGAACTGCCCCAGTGCAATCGGCTTTTCCACTTAAAAAACTCTTGGGCACACCAGACAGCCACCACACTTCACGATTATACTAATATAGATTTCAAAATTATATTAGCTTTATATAAAACAAAATTCTAGCTGCACGGCAACAAAAGGCTACGTGCGCGGGAGCATTTCAGTTACTGCGAGGCCATGTACCTGCTCAGCTCAGAGGGAACAGTGCACACTTCCCACTGACGTTTCCCATCACATCCCCCTAAACCACTCACTTATCCCGGATTCGACACGCACTCTCCGCAGACACAATTTACAGTAGCAAATTAACCGACCAGCCCACCAATCTTTGGGATGACAGAAGAAAGCTTAGTATCCCAGGAAACCCATGCGGTCACCAAAAGAATGTGTGCAAATTCCACACAGTCATCTCTGAATCTCAGGAAAGGATCAATCTGGAATGCGCTGCCTGGGGATTGGTCCAGGCAGATACATCAGGGACTTTTAAGAGATGGGCAAATGAATGTGAGGGAAATGGAAGGATCTGGGCATTGTAATGGCTGAAGGGATTAGTTTAGCTGGTGATTTGATTATTAATTGAATAGGTTCAATACAACATTATGGGCAGGAGACCTGTTACTGTGCTGTACTGTACAATGTTCTATGTAACCGGGCTATGAGGCAGCAGCTCTCTCAACTGCAACCAGGTGCTGTTTATGGAATGCGTTAAAGTTACCCAAGGAAACATGGTGAATTTGTGTTCTTCCAGTTTTACCTGTGAAATCACAAGAAAGCCGAGACTCCATCGGGGTTACCTATGGAAACCCGAGAGACTCAACCGGTTTCCTTCTCTCTCAATTTCTACCCTAAGCTGAAGTTCCCTGGTTGAACTGTCCAGTGGTGGCCTGGGACTCCTTGGCAGAGGCTGCAACAAAGAGGCAGTTTGACATCACAATGAGCCATTCTATCTTTCACCAATGGGTGCGCAGGAGATCAAGGAGAGAGCCACTCATTGCTCTCTGCCTCAGCCATTCATTCTCAGCAAAGTTTGGGGTGTTGTGGATCGTGTGAAGGGCTGTCAGAGGTTACAACAGGACACTGATAGGATGCAAAACTGGGCTGAGAAGTGGCAGATGGAGTTTAACCCAGATAAGTGTGAGGTGATTCATTTTGGTAGGTCAAATATGATGGCAGAATATAGTATTAATGGTAAGATTCTTGGCAGTGTGGAGGATCAGAGGGATCTTGGGGTCCGAGTCCATAGGACACTCAAGGCTGCTACGCAGGTTGACTCTGTGGTTAAGAAGGCATACAGTGCATTGGCCTTCATCAATTGTGGGATTGAGTTTAAGAGCCGAGAGGTAATGTTGCAGCTATATAGGACCCTGGTCAGACCACACCTGGAGTACTGTCCTCAATTCTGGTCGCCTCACTACGGGAAGGATGTGGAAACCATAGAAAGGGTGCAGAAGAGATTTACAAGGATGTTGCCTGTATTGGGGAGCATGCCTGATGAAAACAAGTTGAGTGACTGGGCCTTTTCTCCTTGGAGCGACGGAGGATGAGAGGTGACCTGATAGAGGTGTGTAAGATGATGAGAGGCATTGATCGTCTGGATAGTCAGAGGCTTTTCCCCAGGGCTGAAATGGCTAGTATGAGAGGGCATAGTTTTAAGGTGCTTGGAAGAAGGTTCAGAGGAGATGTCAAGGATAAGTTTTTTATGCAGAGTGGTGAATACGTGGAATGAGCTGCCAGCGGCAGTGGTGGAGGTGGAAACAATAGGGTCTTTTAAGAGCCTAGGTAGGGACATGTTCGGCACAGCCGAAGAGCCTGTATTGTGCTGTAGGTTTTCTGTGTTTCTAAATGAGTGGGCCGAGTGCTCCTCGTGGAAACCCAGGCCGGTGGGAATCTGCGTGCGGGGCTGATTTTCAGCTGGTGACGGGACTGAATGCATAGGATCGGGAATCTCAGTGTGTGAGCAAATGTGTCCAGAGATGGAGGGTGTCTGTGGCAGGAGAGTTAGAAGTGGGTGGTGACTGATACGCAAAACCGAGAGATTGGGAAACAGGACGGACGGTGGGGGCAAAGGAGAAAAGGCAGTTGGCAAAGGTATCTGTGAGCCAAGATGCGTGTTGCTGGAGGCAAAGCCCGCACCTGTGCTCTTCCTCTCCTTTGAGACTGCAGAAGGCTGGGAGGAAATGATCGGCAGCTAAACTGGGAAACGGTTGGAGCAGGGTCCGGCCCTTTTCGCCTGCACCACCACCATTCAGCGTGATCAGGCTGAACCAACCCGAGACTCAACTCCCCGTCGCCCTCAGACCTCTGATCTTCCAAACAATTACCTATCCCTTCTTTAAATGGTCTGCCATCCACAACTCCCAGAAGTCAGATGTTTTCAGAGTTTCAGTTCCCTCTCGGAGAAGGAATTTCTGTACATTCCAGATTTTTTAACAGACTGACCCTTTATCTTGTGTTTACACCGCCCCTCATTCAAGAATCTCCACTGGTGAAAACATCTGGATGTCTGTCATGTTGGGCCCTCTTAGGACCTTGGATATTTCAGTAAGGTCACACCTCTGGACTTCAAAGGGTGCAGACCTGACCCGTTAAAACTGACAATAGGACAACCCTCTCATCCCAGGAAAGGACCTCATCCAGGCTGCTTCCAAAGCTGCTATTCCCCTTTGTTAGGGGAGGGAACTAGAACTATACAATGCTCCAGATGTGGCCCCAGCAACACATTGTATAATCAGCATGAAGAACTGTCCCATTTCGATCCATAGAACAGAAGCAGACCCTTCAGCCCAACTCGTCCATGCTGCCCAACCCATCCATGTTACTCCCATTTGACAAATGACCTTCTAAGCCTTTCGTATCCATTACCTATCCCATTGTCTTCTGCCATTTCACCCCTGGAAAAGCACTGCCTATTTATGAGCTCTCATTATTCTATAGACTTCTATCAGGACACCAGTTTCCAATGTCCAGAAAACAAACAATCCAAATATGTCCAGATCTTTTTTATGTTCTTACCATCTCTAATCCAGGTAACATCTGATGAACCCCTTCTGTACCTTCTCCAAACCTTCATGTCTTTCAGCTATTGCAGAGACTAGAACTAGACATAATACTCCAAGTGTGGCCTCACCAAAACTTTACATACTGCAGTGTAAATTCCCAACTCCTATATTCAACACCAGAACTGATTTCGGCAATTATGCCATTGCCTTCTTTAGAGCCCTGTCTACTCGCACTGCCACAGTTAGGGAGCTGTGGCTTTGCACCCCAAGGTCCTCTCTGGTACATCAGTGCTCCTAAGGGACCTGACATTTACTGTATGCTTCCCTGTTATGTTTGATCTCCCAAAATGCCACATCTAAGCTCCAACCCATTTGCAATAAAGGCCAACATAATGACTTGGTGCACCTTCTTGCTAATTCTCTTCTTTACCTTGTCCCTCCCATCTCCCACCCAATTCCATATATGGCTCTTAGTCCTGATACAGGGTCCAAACTAAAGCAATGGCTATCCCTTAGTCTCTGTAGATGTTGCTTGAGAGGCTGAATTCCTGCAGCTGTTAATTCCTTGCTGTTGATTCCCTTGTGTCCCAACCACAGTCCCTTGTGTCTGCAGTACCTTGTTCCCTCTGTACTTCGCTCACTTCCAGCCTCGTTCAATGATGGTTAAAACCTGCCCTTTAGTTCCTCATACAAAGCAAGGCAGGCGCAAGCTCATTTGTCACAGGTGCTGGAAGAGGAGATGGGTGGTTTCAGATCCCGGTGCGGACTGGCACCTACCTCTGCCCTCCAGTGTCTTTCCTTTTAAAGGATACATTGGCTTCTTAAGAATGTGTGCAGTTTAGATGGGTGGCATCTCCTGTTCTCAATCTGCACTTCAGATGACCCTGTCAGAAAGTTGATGGTCCTGATTTAAGTACCAAAATAAAATCGTGTGAATGCCCTTTTAAAGCAGAAGTTGTGGAGTGGCCTCGTCTGGTGAATGTAGAACTCTGGGAGTTTTGCCCCGGGTCCATATTTATCCCCTTTCTCAACTTACAGGGGTGGCAAGGTTGGATAGTGGTTAGCGAACACTTTACAGTGTGCTGGCTGTAAGATCAGGGTTTGATTCCTGACGTTCTCTGTAATGAGTTTGTGAACGTGTGGGCTCCGGTTTCCTGCCACACACTAAAGATGCACAGTAGGGTTAGTGAGCTGTGGGTGTCGTATGTTGGCATCAGAGGCATGGTGACAGTCGCGAACCATCCAGCACAATCTTCACTGAGTTGATGTGGCACAAGCAAATGTGTTATGCATGTGTAAGGTTCAAAACTCGAAGTATATTTATTATCAAAGAATGGATAAATTATACACCTTGAGATTTGTCTGCTTGCAGGCATCTGCAGACATCCCACCTCTCCCGGAAGTTCTGAGAGTCTCCCACATATTGATAGAGGCTCCCTGACGCCCGCAAATTATATATAATATCCCAGAAATCGATTTTTTTGAGAGAGAGACAGAGAGAGCGAGTGACAGATGTAGCAAGAGAGTGACAGAGAGAGCATCCTGATTGGTCTCTCTTTGTGCTAAGTAGACCTATCAGTTTTCTCTGTGGGCGGGCTTTACAGTCGACCTCTCTCTCGCTTTCATTGTCCATCAGTTCAGTTTAGTGTCCTGCAGCGCCATGGCAGAGTGTTCCAAAAAAAGAAAATATAAAACATACTTCGCCCCAGACTAAAGTGTAATAATAGGGGTCCAAAATAATGACAGTGTTGCACGCTGCGCTGTTTGCAACAGTAACTTTTCTATTGCCCATGGTGGGTTAAGTGACTGTAAAAGACATGTTGAGGTGAGTTTAACAGGTGTCATTGAGAGACCAAATCTTGAAGAATCTGTCAGTGGTCAATACAGAGAGCCAAGATGAGGTGAATCCAGACCAGATGTTGACTTTGGCAGAGAGATTTCCAAATGTGATCAAGGCAGATGCAAGAGAACAGCTCCACTTGGAACTCCTGGATTATGTCTCAACTAACCTTGAAGGACTGGTGCTAAACTACAAAAGTTTGCCAGTTGATGAGTTCTGGGGGAAGCTGTCCAAAATAAAATCTGTGAGCACAGGGCAGTCGAGATTCAAAGAGCTCTGCCAGTTGATGAAGCTGCTTTTGGTGCTGCCAAATTCTAATTGTGATGTAGAAAGGGCAGTCAGCATGGTGCATCACATTAAAATGGAATTCAGAAGTCAGCTGTCTCACAAAACACTTGTGAATCTGATGTCTTGCAAAATTAACAAATTCATTGACACAGACTGCTATGAGGTTGAGACTTCCGGTTGAGACCTCCCTGAAATGAGTTTTTGTAGAGTGGGATGTCTGCATCTGCAAACCGAGAAACCCAAAAGAACCCAATTTTAAAAAAAAGACTAACCCCCAATGTGCAGGGAGAGAGAAAATAACACAAATCCCGCAAACAATAGAAATGAGCAACAGCATTCCGAACCAAAATGATCCGAATTCCTGGAGCAGCCTGGAGTAGGCCCAAGCCTTGCTCTCAGCTCATCATGTTACCGGGGCAAATTGCCACAAAGCACAGCAGCCGGGGTAGACGCACAGCCTCAGTGTTGCGGAGAGAGGAGTAAATCATGGGAAAATGAGCAAAATTGGCCTGACTCTCACCTCCAGTCCCAACACCCTTCCTTTCCAGTCTATCTGGGCCGGCATTTAAATTGTCCATACAGCAGGTCATGCCTCACATAAGGAGCCAGGCCCCGCTGCAGCAAAAACTCATTGGGCTGAGACCACGCCGCCCAGCGGTTCGCTCTGGGCCTAGCTTCCGTCACTCAGCACAAAGCTGTTCTCGACCTCTCGAAATCTGCTCGGTGCCAGGAGCCATCCTACCGGGTCAGTTAGGTGGGCATCGACAGTCCTCTGCCTCGACTCCTCCCTTCCGAATCACTCACTCCAACTCCAGCGGCATCGACTTTGCAACGCAGCCCCCAGCACAGCTCATCCCTCGAATTTGCTCACCTCTTCATTGTTTGCAGTGATAGTTCACCACAATTTACTTCGGGAAAGGTGTTCATAATAATGTTTTTAATCAAACTACCAGTAAACTGTCAGTGGCCTTCAGTAGCACAGTCTTAAAACCGGACTACATGTGACAAATAAAGCTAATCTTTATCTCTCGTTCTCATTTTCATTAAAACCAGCCATCGGGCTGTTTTTGCCTGCTTTGCTGACAGTGTTGTGTCTCCTGCACTGTGAGGTAAGGGTTGAAATACTGCACAGGTGAGTGGTGCATTGGGGTCACCCAGAACAGAGCCCACAGGCAGAAACCACTATAACTTTTCAGAAAGCTTGGCCTTATTACAAACAGCTCTCAGCTCTCGTACTGTAGATTTTAAATTTAGATATACAGAACAGTAATGGGCCCTTTTATGCCATCCAATTACACCCATGTGACCAGTTAACCTACTGACCTGTCTGCCTTTGGAATGTAAGCAGGAGGTGACTTGGAGTGGATAAGGAAACTGCAAAGCTTAATTTTAGTGAAGGGTTTCTCTTTCTGTTGAGTTTTCAAGCCACAGGGATGCAAAGGAGTGAAAATTTGCTTCAAAGTTTCTCTCAGATGCTGCAACTTCCTTTTATAGGGTATTAGAAGCTCAGCTGCAGCTGAGTGTCCATTCGAGCGCTGGGAGAGTCTGTCGAGTCATCAGAAGCTGAATTACTATCACACTCTCATACACAAGGTGAGGCATGTTCCCCTGTCCTGACAGTGAGATCTCAGACAGCAGTCTGAACAAAACACACCCTCTCACTCACACATACATTCATACATGTGCACACACACATGAACACACGTGTACACACTTACACACACATGCATGGGAGGACACATACAAGCTCATTCTCCCAGGTGAAGGTGAGGCGGAGGAAAGATTTTTCACAGGGACAGCGTGAAGACTGGGCCAGTCGCAATGGTGGGAAACTCTGCTCTGTGCAAGTTCAGCAGATCCTCCAACCTGGAGAAAGGTTGAACAAGTTGTGTCTTTATCCTTTGGAGCATAGAAGGTTGAGGGGGGACTTGATAGAGGTATTTAAAATTATGAGGGGGATAGATAGAGTTGACGTGGATAGGCTTTTTCCATTGAGAGTGGGGGAGATTCAAACAAGAGGACATGAGTTGAAAGTTAAAGGGCAAAAGTTTAGGGATAACATGAGGGGGAACTTCTTTACTCAGAGAGTGGTAGCTGTGTGGAACGAGCTTCCAGCAGAAGTGGTTGAGGCAGGTTCGAAGTTGTCATTTGAAGTTAAAGTGGATAGATATATGGACAGGAAAGGAATGGAGGGTTATGGGCTGAGTGCAAGTCGCTTGGACTAGGTGAGAGTAAGAGTTCGGCACGGACTAGAAGGGTCAAGATGGCCTATTTCCGTCCTGTAATTGTTATATGGCTATATGGAGAGACACGAGGGAACCGGATAAATGTGTGCACTGTGGGAAGAGACTCAGTTACTCGGCAAGCTGGCAACTCGCTGACACACTTATGCCGAGGAGAGGCCGTTGGCTTCACCCAGTTCTCCAGCCTCCTGAAACACCAGACCATCCACACCGGGGAGAGGCCCTTCACCTGCTCCGAGTGCAGGAAGGGCTTCACCCGCTCGTCCCACCTGCTGAAGCACCACTGCAGCCAGAGCGACGAGCGATGCTTCACCTGCTCCGAGTGCGGGAGGAGCTTCAAGAGGTACGCCGAGAGGATGAAGCACCAGCTGACGCACACCGGGGAGAGGCCCTTCAGCTGTGCCGTGTGTGGGAGGGGATACACGCAGGCCTTCCTCCTGCTCAGACACCAGCGAGTTCACAAGTGATGGCGGAGGTTACATTCGGCCATTGCTGCCACGGTTAGTAATGCCCGACACGGAGCCTCAGCCTGGACGGGAGCCGGACTTTGTTCGTGGCGACAGTCGCTTTTGGTGATGCCCGGAACGGAACCGCGTCCCGGACTGGAGCCGGAGTTTGTTCTCAGTGACAGTCGCTTGAGGTGGTTGGTGATGCCCGGAACGGAGCCGCGTCCCGGACTGGAGCCGGGGTTTGTTCTCAGTGACAGTGGTTGGAGCTGGCTGGTGCTTATTGTCCTGGGTGTCAGTCAAATAAATATTTTTGAGAGAACATTTCCGAATTGATAACTGTTTGGTGTTGCTCATGGTTGGTGGATATCCCTTTAAGGGACACAGTTTGTGAGCTCTCTTTTCAGCTTAAGTGGATTTGAATGGGCTGAGAGTAAAACAAGCAGGATCTGTCCCCGTCCCAGGGTAGCAGAGCTAAAACTATAAGGCAGAGGTCTGCAAGTCGAGAGAGGAAGGATCGAGGAGGAGCCCGAGGAACAAGTTCTTGACACAGACCGTGGGAGGTCTGTGCAGCACACCGCCAGAGGAAGTGCTAGATGCAGTACAATTTTTAATAAATCAAAATAAACTTTATTTTTAGTAAAACCATGTTTACAAGAATAAACCATGCAATTCATTCTGACCTCACAATTGATGTGTTATGTAGTGTTCTATTACATTCCTGAGGTGCTACAGTACTATATTAACTGAGGGGCTTCCTCACTCACTCTCCAGAAGCAGAGGTACCCAACACTGTGGTCCTTTCCCACCGAGCCCCTGCAGTAGCTGCACCACCCAGCTTCACTGTGTCCCTTAACACGTACTCCTGCAGCTGGTCAGCACTGTTCCTCTGTGGACATGCCTCCACATGTGGATACAATCATGGGCATTCTACACGCGTGCATATGGAAATTCTACACATGTGCATATGGAAATTCTACACATGTGCATATAGACATTCTACGTGAGTGCATATGCATATTCTACATATGGGTACAATTACGACACTTAAGGCATTTAAGTGAGGACGTGACTAGGAAAGGTTCGGAGGGATGTGGGCCAGACAGGGGCAATTGAATTGATGTCTTGGTCTGCATGTAATGATGAGTCAAACAGATGTTTACTTGCTCTCCTCCTTTCACAGCTGGGCTTTGCATCATCTATGGCTGAGTTTTCTGTGCTATATTACTATGAAAAATGAAGATTAATTTAAGAGAAAGCTCCCCCTTTAGAATATTCTCAGCAGATGTGACTAACAGCACTGACTGATGTGCATATTGTACATGGTGGGAACTCTCAGGAATGGAATGGCTACACAAAGGAGAATCCTCAAATCTTGGATCCCCTCTTCCACACAGGAATCTCTTTGGCAAAAGAATGGAGAGGTTGCTAGCACAGGCATTATGTTCAACATCTCCTAGGATTTGGGATAGGTTTCTCTAAGAGGACATGAGACAGACCCCAGTGGGGTCAGAGCTGGTGGAAGATATCAGTGACAGTTGTACAAGAGATTGAGGTCTTAAAGGGGTCATCCATTTAAGGCAGAGATGTGACTTCTGTTTTCTATAATAGTTTTCAACCTGAATTGTCCACAGTTCTCTTCCCGCCATGGTGCTGCTCGACTCACTGTGTTCCTCAGTCAGGCTGTCTATTGCTCTCGATTCCAGCAGTCTGCTGTGTTTCTCTAAGTCTTTGAGCCTCAGGCCAGTGGAAGCAGAGTCTTTGAACAATGTTAAGGCAACGCAGCCAGGCATCGGGGAATAAACTGATATGAGGGTCTGCATGAGTACAGAGGTAAGATTACCGTGAGACCAGCCGTGATGTGACGGAATGGGGGAGCAGGTGGGGTTGAAGAATCCAATTTCTGCTCCTTATTTGTGGGTTCATGAGTTTCCCCAGAAACCTCTCACCAACATCCAGAAATGTGTGGTTAGCACAACGTTGCATGGTGCCAGTGACCCAGGCTCCATTCCAACAGCTACCTGTAAGGAGCTTGTACGTTCTCCCGGTGACCGCGTGGTTTTCCTCTGGGTACTCTGGTTTCCTCCCACAGTCCAAAGGCGTACCGGTTGGTAGGTTAATTGGTCATGGTAAATTGTCCCGTGATTAAGCTATGGTTAAATCAGGGGTTTAATGGGCAGTGTGGGTGGCAGGGATGTCTCCACTCTATATGTCAATAAATAAGTAAAAGGAAATGTCAGAAATATCTACAGACTGTCCCCCAGTAAACCGGGTCCTGTTATTACAGATGTTCATAAGTCAGTTTTGTCCGTAAGTGGGAAAATACACAAATATCGCTCTGCGGTAGTTGTACCTCCACAGTACTGGAACGAACGGTGTCAAAAGCATGAGAGTGATAAGAAAGAACAATTATTCAATGTGGGGAGACAGAGTCTTTGGTTGGAGCAAACATCAGACTGGATTTAGTAATTATACGGGAGCTTGCTTATACGTGGGGTGAGGAAGGTGCCCTAAACCCAGGGAAATCCTACTCTTCTCTCTGTCCCTTCCTCGCCCTTTGCAATTTGAAAGCACATGGTTCCTGTTCATCCGTCTCCATAGGAGAACTGAGAGGGAAATTTTCTGCCCAGAGGACACTGGGCATGTGGAACCATGGAACAAGCTGCTAGAGGAAGTAGAGTTCAGTACAGTTACCACATTGAGCACATTTACAGGGAGTGCTGCCACAAAAAAGCAGCACCTTTTAAGTCTTTCTCATCTCACCTTAAAACTTTTCCGTCTAGTATCAGACTTCCTTTCCCTGGGGGAAGAGACTGTGACCATCCAACTTACCCATGCTGCTCAGAAACCTCCCGGGAGGGGGGGAGAAGATGGCAGTGCGATGACGGCGCACACAGCCATTTCGGTGATGAATATCTGTTATCTGTCAAGTAGGGGACCATGCACAATTCTGATTTGATGGAGGTAGACATGACAGCATGGAGGAACATCTGGAAAATTTCTGAAATGCCCGCTTTGCTGCCACTGCTACTGTGTGGTAACCAGAATCTCTGGAGCTGAAGGCCTCAAAATTCTCGGCTTTGCATGTTTCAGCGGCCGGGGAGAGGTCGAAGGCGCTCGGCAGAGGATGGCGTTCGGGAGGCTGTATCGGAGAGGCTGCTCGGAAGCTCACAGTTTTCGGACGGATGGACTGAGGGTCAGCTGAGGTTGGTTGTTTCCAAGGTATCAGCAAGTTGACGGTGCCTGGAGGCTTATGGCAGGGAGTTTCTCCCTTTTGCTGCCTGCTATCGGGGACTCGGGAGTCGATCGACTCGGGTCTTTGAGACTTTTTTTTTACTGTGCCCATGGTCTGTTCTTCATCAAATTATGGTATTGTTTTGCACTGCTGTAACTACATGTTATAATTATATGGTTCTGTCAGTGTTAGTCTTTGATTTGTTCTGTTTTCTGTGATATCACTCCGGAGAAACATTGTATCATTTCTTAATGCATGCATTTCTAAATGACAATAAAAGAGGACTGAGTGTTCTCATAATCTAATAATAATTGTGTACAGGACCAAAGGAGTGGCCAGCCCATTGGCCTCCGATGCGGCTGAGAGATATCAAAGCTAACACTCCAACAGAAATCCGACCGTGCACAAGTTCAATCTGCGTCACTGGTCTGGAATAGAGGAGATCTCCTGCGTCCATCACTGTAGAATTGTGACCTGCCCAAGCGTCCCTCAAGTGTCACGAATTGAAGCCATGACACTTCAGTTCTAACAATGTCATGTGTGGGATCCTGGGAGACGGGGTATCAACAGTATGTGCATCTCCTGATATACTTGGGTTCCAACACCATCACTGATGTAATCTGGTGACTAGGGGTTGTTTTGTCGTCAGGGATGGAAATCTGAGGCGATCACGATCCCATCATTGACCTGACAACTGGTGACTCCTCTTGCCTCCCACACTGAGCCGAAGCCGTTTATGTCAAAGATCCTGAGGTCAGACCAGCCCGCTGGACCCTGATTGGCTCGGCCCTGCGCCAGCCAAGAGGTAAGAAGACTAGAGGCCTTCGGACACCCAGCTTTGGGCACAGACGGGACGGAGTGTGCTCAGCTCGTGACCCGGGGCCGAAGGGAGTGCAGAGACCTGGTGCCAGCAGCTTGAACAAGACAGACGGAGATCGGGGAATAGATTAGAGAGGTTCAGACCCTACTGTGGATTATCGCCAGCCCTTTTTCTTCACAGAACAGTTCATGTGAAATGGACACAACAGAAATCACCTGATGAGGCAGGCGATGTACTTCGAAGTCCTGCGCTAAAACAAACAGACTCGTCAACCACTACGCAAAGTCAAAGCCTGTCTATCGTCATAGGCACAGGGATATGTTAGGTTTTTCTGCTCAATACTTTGTGCTGCATCGGGCGGCCATTTCTTTGGCATTAGTCTGTTTTACTACAAGGCCAAGTCGCCAGCTCGATGCTCAACCCAGCACGAGTGGAAAGCGTGCAAGAAGCCGGCAGAATTCGAACCCGGGACCACTCTCCTGGAAGTGCAATGCTGAAGCCACTGCACCGATTGACCGCTGCACAAGGTCATGTATGTAGAGGTAAAGTGAAAAACATATTGGCAATCACAGAATTGGTGCTTCTATCTCCAAAGAGACCAGATGTCAGCCTATGATCCAGAGGATGCGTGAGAGCTGTGAGACGAGATGTGTGACGAGCTGCCAGTTTGCCGTTCAAGAGGAAAGATGATTTGCCGGCTGTTAATCCCAGACCCCAGCCTCACCTTCACAGATTGCTGGGGTGCGGCGCAAATTGTTGTCATGGTAACGATCGAGCCACGGATGCTGGAGTCCAGCTTGCCTCACCGGAGGATCTCAGGCAGCCAGGTGAAGGGTCTCGACCCGAAACGTCAACTGTCCACCTCTCCGCAGATGCTGCCTGACAAACAGAGTTCCCCCAGCACCTTGTGTGCTGCCCAGGATTGAGACGAAGGGGACAGGGAGTAAAATCACTCTCAAATACCGTATTTATTTTATGCAAAGTGAAACCACCTTATTTTCTTTGGCTGCCTAAGTCGAGGGAAGAGAACCTCAGGCCCTGCCAAACTCATGAGACTGAGGCGCGAGCCCAACCCAACCTCCTGTTTGTGTCGATGCTGGGTATTTCGCTACCCCGTTACAAATTAATGCCTCGAAATAACAGACCGTGCACTGCATACGATTAAAGGAATTATATTTATGAATCTTAACTGAAGGTATAATAAAGAATAACAAAAAGAAAAGGGCCCATTTTAACTAAACAGTCAAATGTGCAGAAGTTGGAGCTGATCTTGAACTTCTCTGTCACTCACACGCTGGGCCCTCGGTCAACGTGAACGCCCACACCACCTTCCGAACGTCGCTCACAATCCAACTCCAACAAACGGGTCTCCCACCGGATCGTACGCTATGACCAGTTCTACCAAGTGTCTTCTGTCTTCATCTCCTCTAGAACAAAAATCCCAAGCCCAACATTATTGTACCTCACTAAGAAAACCTCTCGCTAATTGGATGGCACACATTCCATATCATCCCTTATCATCAACAATAACCCAAACAGGCTGAAATCAGAACAAACAGCTCTTAAAGAGCTGTGAAATGAAATACCTGCAGCATAACAGTAAAGATGTGAACCAGGGCGTTACAAAAGTAATTCAGAGTTACAGTACCCCTGCTGCCTCTCCCCTCCCTCAATACACACACACACACACACACCTCACAGCGTCTTTTGCTACTGGGGCATCAGAATCAGAATGGTGCAGCTGAAAGGAATGGCATCCCCTGCTCTCTCTGCTCTGGCAGGAGTGCCCCTGAATCCAGAGTTCAGCAGAAAAAAAGTTGCCCTCGTGGCCACACACCATACTGAGAGAGCGCCTGTCCGAGGAGACCCTAAAGTGAAGGCCTCCTCTGTTCCCTCTGTTACGTACCCCGTAACTGGGTTGCCAAACCAGCAGAAATGGATCACTCAGTAGGAGTCTGGAGTACTAGAACTAAGAAAGTTTTATTAAAGAAACAAGCAACACAGTAATTGAAAGGATAATAAATGCAACAGTTCAGCGATGATAAACACACATGTGCACAGAATTAAGATAACAGCATCAATCAAGCTCTATCGTTGTCTCGGGGTAAATGACCAAATTTCAAAATGACTCAAAGTTCAGTCCAGTTCAGTTCGCAGTAATCGTTGCCATGGCGATGGACAACGTGGGGGGAGAGAGAGAGAGAGAGAACAGGAACAACTGATCATTCAGACACGGCTTCACTCACAGACCTGCGAGATGGCTCACAAGCAGCTTTTGGGCAGGTCCTTGGTGATGTCACCTGAGGTCACCGACTGTGACCCCTCCTCCAGATGCGGTCGATCCTCTGCGGTGAACCCGGCACCCAGGCAAGGGCGGACACACACCGGGTTCCTGCTGATCGTACCTTTCCACCCTTGTCGTTGTCTGGCACTTCTCACCCACTCGTGAGAGGCGCACCGCTTCCAGGGTCTCGTTACCTCGGGTGGCGTGTGTGTCCTGCCTTAGCGAACCTGTCCCTTTTTATCCCCCTGCTGGGGTATCGCCTGTCCATCACTTCAAACAGTTCAGGGTTCAAAGGGGGGAGCCGCTCCAGACAGCTCTCTCTCTCCCCCGTCCCTTCATTACACATCTCCAGACGCTGCTCCATTGTTCCTTATCTCTCCTTCCCCTGAGGGCAGGTGGCAGACCAACTGCTGATGTCACTGATGCTAACCCAGGCCAGCAAACATCTTAATTTTATGTGTATTCTCGTAACACCTCAGATTCAGATGAGTTTATTGCCATATGCACCACGGTGTGATGAAATTCCCTTTTCTCGTGAGGGTCACAAATACGATGACAAGATCCGGTACGTTGCCGGAGACTCTTACAGCTGTACCGTGGAGAGTCTGTCTGGTTGCACCTCAGCCTGGTACGAGGCTCCAATGCATGGAACCGCAAGAGCCTGCAGGGCCTGCTCCATCCAGGGACCACCCGTCTCTACCGTCACAGAGATTTTTAAGGGCCTGTGCCTCAGAAAGGTGGCATCCATCATTAAGAACCTTTCCCACTCTCCTTACTACCATCAGGGAGGAGGTGCAGGAGCCTGAGGGTATTCACTCAATCATTCAGGAACTCAATCCTCCTCCTCCCCCATCTGGTTTCTGAATGGCCATGAACACCACATTATTCGTTTTTTTAAATACTTACTCTGAAATGTATAATAATTTTGGTGTCAAAATGATTGTCGTGCATTTAGTGTGGTAGTGTAGCGGGTAGAGCTTGTCGCTCTCACTTTCATTTCCACAGCTGGCGAGCAGTCTCACGAAAAGGAGAGCGGAGTGTGTCAGTCTCTCCCTGACCGTACACAGCCTCTCCAACAGCAAGCCTCATGTAGTGCCTCCTTGCTGGCGACACACGGAAACTGAACTCCTTTCGGACTCAGTCTGAACTACAGACAGGGAGGAGGTCTGGCCTCTGCACACGTCGCATACAGGACCACCGGTGTGTTGACACGCCCTGGTGCTCGTGAACCAGACCCCCAGCTATGGGTAAATAGCCCCTCTGCCTTGTGGGCAGCCTCGGGAGAGACAAAGGCAATGGAGTAAACCCAGTCAGCAAATCCAGAGTGGAGACCCTCAGGTGGCTGGACGTCATTGAACATCCTTCCGGCAGCTCCTGTAGCTAAGCTGGTGCTAAACATATTGCTTCATAAACTTTCCTTTGGACTACACTGGTGAGGCCGGGAGGGGGATCTTGATGACTGGACATCTCAGGATCTCCATACCTTCTGCCCAGGCTTGTGATGATGATCACCATCAACCATTGTCCTTCGAGACAGACGGATGCCAACCACCAATAGTGACTTTAAGCCTTTGATTTGCATCACCACCACAAAACAACACATTTCATAATAATCAATGGGAATTCATGGGAATCATACCTGACACAAAGGAAGATGGTTGTGGTGGCTGGAGGTCAGTCATCTCATCCTCAGGACATCACCTCAGGAGTTCCTCAGGGAAGTGTCTTCACCTTCTTCAACCATCTTCACCTGCTTCATCAATGACCTTCCTTCCATCATAGGGTCAGAAGTGGGGATGTTCGCAGGTGACTGCACAATGTTCTGCACAGTTCGTGACTCCTCAGATAGTGAAGCAGCTCATACCCAAGTGCAGCAGGACCTGGACAATATCCAGGCTTGGGCTGACAAGTGGCAAGGAACATTCAAGCCCTGAAAGTCCCAGGCAATGACCATCTCCATCAGGAGAGGCTCTAACCATCATCCCCTTGACATTCAGTAGCATCACCATCACCGAATCCCCACTACGAACATCCTGGGGTTATCATTGACAGGATACTGAACTGGTCTGGCCATATAAACACCGTGGCTACTAGAGCAGGTGAAAGACTAGGACCCCTGCAGTGTGTAACTCACCTCCTGACTCCCCAAAGCCTGTCCACCATCTACAAGGCTCAGGTCAGGAGTATAATGGAATACTCACCACTCCCCTGGATGAGTGAAGCTCCATCAACACTCAAAAAGCTCGACACCATCCAGTACAAGGCAGCCAACTTGATTGGTACCCCTTCCACAAGCATCCTATCCCTCCACCATCGATGAACAGTTGCAGCAGTGTGCACTATCTACAAGGTGCATTGCAATAACACAGCACAGTTCCGAAGGCAGCACCTTCCAGTCCCACAACCACTGCTATCTAGAAGGACGAGAACAGCAGTTACCTGGGAACACCACCGCTTGGAAATCCCCCTCCAAGTCACTCACCATCCTGACTTGGAGACATATCACCGTTCCTTCATTGTCGCTGGGTCAAAATCATTCAATTCCCTCCCTAACTGTACAGTGGGTGTACCTACACCTCAGGGACTGCAGCGGTTCAAGAAAGCAGTTCATCACCACCTTCTCAAGGGCAACTAGGGATGGGCAATAAATGCTGGCTTAGCTGGCGATGTCCACATCCCATAAATAAATGAATTAATAAATAAATGCAATCCAGATTCTGAACGCTGGAAGTTTTTTTATTTCAGAAATAAATTTTTCATTTGAAAATAGATAGAGGCAATTCAGTAGAGTGAGTGGATTAGATTCCAAGGAGTTTGTTGTGACATACACCAGGGTGCAGAGTAACGAGCGTACGTGATGATAATAACCAGCACGGAGCGACGGGACAGTGCAGCACCGTTCCCTCTAAGCTGCGCGGGTGTGCAGCCACGCTGTAGCTGAAGTGCTCCCGCGCAGTAAAAATTTCCTGCTCAGATCAATGAGTGGTACGCGCAGTTATAAAACCACATTAGAGGAGCGTTGGTGCAGAGATCGCAGAGCAGTCTCAATAGTGTATAAAGAAAAGCTGGAAGTGGCAGTAAGCGAGGGAGGCAGGATTAAGAGTTTGAGACTACTGGGAAGGGCATGTGAGAGAGGTGACTGGTTTAGAAGTCTGATCTCAGTGGGGATGAAACTGTTCTAATCTTTCCTTACATTGTGTCGCCGACCCATACCTTCTATTTGTATCAAAGCGGCCCATGTTTCCTCTTTCAGCGATTCACCCACGAAGTGCTCAAGGGGCTGTTCCACAGCACCTAACTCCCACACTCTTCAGGCCATGGTCCTCCCCCACAGAGGCTCCGTGCTCGCTGCACTGAGCCCTCGGTACCTCCTTACCACACACCCCCACAGTCTGGACTGGGTCAGCTGACCACGTTCACCGTCAGACACCCCACCGCGTGGAACACCAAGTTTCAAGTCAAGCAGAACGTGTCTTTCACTGAGTTGATGATCTTGATGTGTCTCACTAGGTGACTCTGCAAATCAGGATGAATCTCCACTGGGGCCCTTGTATCTCTGTCCAGCCTTTCTTTGCAATTGCACAGCAAACAACCAGGAACACTATTCTTTTATTTCAGAAGTAAACTTTATCAATTAAAATGTACAAAAAATATAATACGATATATGGCATTCAATGCTGCCCTGTCTACATTCTGTGTTGATAGTTTTATCAAATCTATGCATTGAATGTATGAACTTGTTGACGCTACCAAAGTCAAAGTTGACTTTAGAACAGAGAACAGCCTGCAATATTGTACCAACCTTTAATCTACTCAAAGATCAATCTAACCCTTCCCTCCATTTTCCTATCATCTCTGTGCCTATCTAAGAGTTTCTTAAGTGTCCCTGAAGTATCTGCCTCTACCACCTCCCCTTACAGGGTATTCCACGGGCCCACCACTCTCACTGTGTAAAAAACTATTCTCTGACATCTCCCCCCCCCCAACCAATCACCTTAAAATTGTGCCCCATGGTGTTAGCCATTTGGGAAAAAGCCTCTGGCTATCCACTGGATCTATGCCTCTTATCGTCTTGTACATCTCTATCCTCCTTTGCTCCAAAGAGAAAACAATTAACTCGCTCCAACTATCCTCTTAAAACATGTTCTTTCATCCAGGCAGCGTCCTGGCAAATCTTCTCTGCACCCTCTCTAAAGCTTCCACGTCCTTCATCATCGTCACCCGCACAGGTGCCAGGAAAAACTTACTTGCAGCAGCGTCACCAGCACATGGCACAATTTACGCGGCATTCGCAAGGGTAACAAGACAAAGAACACAAAAAGCAAAGGTTCATTTTAGTGCAAGATTATCAAAGTTTTCATAGTATTCTCAAACTACTGATTAGGGTTCAAGCATGGGATCAAGAGACCCATGATCAATCACCAATCTAAGGGGTAGGTAGTCTCCTAGTTTGGAGAGAACTGCCCCCTGTCACGGGTACCACTGTGAGTGGCTGCAAAAGCGAGCAATTACTGATATCCCCCCAAGCGTGAAAGCCAGAAAATGACAGGAAAAATAAAAAATCCCAAATAATTTGTCCGACTTTTGCAATTTTCATAAAACTCTACAGTCTGTGGTTTGCACGAAACTCTTGCTCGATTTTCAATTCTGTAATTAGAAAAAAAATTGTTGAAAGAAAAATACACAGTAAACCGATTTAAGCCACAACACGGCAGGTAGCAATTGGTCCCGCCTTCTTCCGGACGATATTGGGTAGCCCATCGCGGTCTTTTCCCATTGGTCGCAAGTTTACGTCAATCACTCCAGGCACCCGCCTGCGTGACGTCATGCAGTGCGGCTGGAGTGCAACAATTTGTCTTTGTTCTGGCGCTGTCTGTCAGGCCGGGGACATTTGACACCGAGCGATGTCGGCTGCACCGAGGACGAGGCCACAGAGCAGCATTTTAAGAGGAGGGGGAGGTGGGGCGAGGTTTCCAGAGCTCTCGGCCGCTGGAGGAGGGACGAGTTAATTGTGGTGTGGGACTTTGAGCAGGGGGAGGGATCGCCAGTAAACTGCCCATGCTGGAACCAGAACAAAAACAGGCCCTTCAGCGCAAGATGTTGTGCCGTACTAAGTAAATACCTACGAAACTAACCCCGTTTCCAGTCCTTCACAATGGCTAAGAACATTCGCCTATGTAGAAGCCTCTGCCACATTCTGTCCACCACCACCCGCAGTGGACTCCAAACCCCTACAACTCTGTGAAAACATTCATTTCCATAGATGCTGCCCGACCTGCTGAGTTCCTCCAGCATTTTGCGTGTGCTGCTGTGAATTTCCAGGCTGTGCAGAATCCCTTGTGTTTACAGCTATCTACCCTGTCTGTGCCTCTTGTAATCTTCAAGCACTTCAATCAGATCTATGCTCTGCCTCCACAGCTCCCTCAGCCTCTCCTTAAAGCATGTAACCTCCAACTCAGGCCGCATCCTACACCCTCTCAGAACTTTCTCTGCAATAAAAAGAAAGTTCTGGAAACACTCCGCAGGTCAGGCAGCATCTGCAGAGACACGGTTTTAGGTCCATACTTTGATAATAAATGGCCTGCCTCTGCTCTGTGGTGTTCTATGATTCCATAAGCAGGTGGTGCTGCTTTGTTCATATTATGTGTCAATCTCTGAGCTATGTCCAACAGGCTCGTCGATACCACGGGAAGGGGAAGAAATACTGAGCCAAAATAGCAATGGGGACAAGTGTCCATTCTTGGTAGAGACAGTTATCCCGAGACGGAAGGCCGCCACACACCCAGATGTTTAAAATCGGGTTGTTCTTGTTAGACGCAGGGGAAAGCTTTGTTTACGTGCCATCCACACAGAATATGCTACACTCAAGTGCACTTAGGAAATAAAAAGAAAATTGCAGAATCTAGTGCTACCGTTACAGAGAAAGTGCAGATCGGGCAGAACATCGAGTGCAAGGGGCGCCACAGGCCAGAATGGAAGATCAAGATTTTTAGTAATAGAGTATGAGATACAGTAACTGGTCAAGAGCAGCAGCGGCTGATCTTAACACATCAAAATTCAAAGTGCATTTGTTATCAAAGTATATATACTTTATGCAACCTTGAGATTCATCTTCTTAAAGGCAGCTACAAAACAAAGAAACACAATAGATCCCATTGAAACAAAGGAAGTCCATCAAACAGCCAACCAGCACAGGTTTAAGGTGCTGGGAAGTAGGTACAGAGGAGATGTCAGGAGTTTTTCACACAGAGAGTGGTGAGTGTGTGGAATGGGCTGCCGGTGGAGGTGGTAACACAGGATCTTTTCAGAGACTCCTGGATGGCTACATGGGGTTTAGAAAAATAGAGGGCTATGGGTAACCCTAGGGAGTTCTAATGTTTGGCACAGCTTTGTGGGTTGAAGGGCCTGTTATTGTGCTGTAGGTTTTCTATGTTTTAAAAAACCGCGCAAGCAATAAAAGTAAGTTAATAGCATTCAGAACTGAAGTCCGCACTGTGATAGTTGCAGGCCACAGCCACAGTTCAGTGCAGAAGTGAGTAAACTGGCAGAGTAACAAGATGAAGTTCAGTGCAGAGTCGAGTCAAACTCAAGGAGCAGCGATTTGAACTGGCCCATACCTCACCCCGGGCCTGTCCCTCGCCACTGGCCCCAACGCCCTGTCCTTTTCAACCTGGTCCGGTGCTCAAATCGTCCAGACTTTGCTCGCAGACCCGGACCCTTCCGCTTGGGTACGCTCTCGAGCTGCTGCCGCACCATCTCAATTTGGCCCGTACTCAACTTTTCCAGTTCAGCTCCATAGATGATGCCTGATTCAACATGTGTTATTACTTCTGTATATGTGTATGTGCCATCTGGATATTTTTGTATCTTCTGCCTGAGAGGGGAGAGGAGAGGATGGCCGGGGTGGGAGGTGTCCTCGATTATGCTGTCTGCTTTCCCACAGTAGTGAGGTGTAGTCGGGGCTCGTGGAAGGGATGCTGGTAACTAAATCCTGGACAGGAACATGGATGGAAAGGTTTACAGGTTTATGGAGAAGGGCCAGAATCCAGCAAATGGGGCCTGAGAAGAAGAAGAAAGCCCTTAACTCTGAGTGGAGTCATCGGGACGACGTCATGACGGCGTTTTTTTAGTAGGCTTTCTTACTTTTACGAGGCTGAGTTGCTCAACCCAGCATGGATGGAAAGCGTGCAAGGGAGCCGGCTGGATTCAAACCCGGGAGGCTTCGCTCTGAAGTCCAGCGCTGATACCACTACGCCACCAGCCGGCCTAAAATGGAGCCTAGCTCAGATAAATGTCCTAGATTAGTGGCAAAGGAGCTGTTCCCACACTGGGTGACTGAAGGATTCTGTTCCTCAGGCCTGCATTGACTCTCATCGTATCAGGGCAGATCAGAGAGTGAAGATCCCCTGACTGTTCACCTGCCTGTTTAAAGGCCTCTTAAATGTCACTATCTGCAGTATTGTATCACCTCAGCTGACAACACATTCCAGGCACATACACTGTCTGAGCTAATACAAAAGCTACTTTGTATCGAACACAAAATGCTGGAGGACCTCAGCAGATCAGGCAGCATCTATGCAGAGGAAGAAACAGTTGACGTTTAGGGCAGAAACCCTGAGTCCTGACCTTTCATAGATGCTGCCTGACCTGCTAAGTTCCTCCAGCAATTTCCAGCATCTGCAGAATCTCCAGTGCTTATATCTTATCTTGTAACTTTCCTTTAAACTTCATCCTCTAGCATTGGGTGAGAGGTTGTTGGGACGTTCTGGCAAGCTCCTTCTTCTCTCAGGTCACCCTCAGCCTCCAACGCTGCAGACAGTACCATTCAACCCAATCCAATCTCTCCTTATATTAACGCTCCCTAATCCAGGTGAACCTCTTTTACACGCTCTCCAAAGCCTCCACACCCTTCCTGTAACACACTGAGCGGAACTGCACACAGACACAGTACCCCAAATGCGGCCTTAGCAAAGTTTTACACAGTTGTATCATGTTCGCAATTCGGATAGTCAGTGCCCTCGCTGATAACAACAAGTACACTGTTGGTGGCATCCGTTAGTCTGGCGAGACCATGAATCTGCGCCCGGAAAGTCTTCACTCTCCAGGGCACAGGCCTGGGCAAGGTTTTATGGAAGACCGGCAGTTGCCCATGCAGCAAGTCTTCCCTCTCCACGACACCGACGTTGTCCAAGGGAAGGGCAAGGGCTGATAGAACTTGGCACCGGTGTCGTCGCAGGAGTTGCCAGAATGAGGTTGAAGGCAGTGTCGGATTTCCTTAGGGACTCCAGCTCCGGATCTGTCCTCAGGATTTACTCTCAAAGCCTTTCCCATGAGTGGGTATGGCCGCAAGGCAGCGGAGGTTTGAAATCAGAGCTTTCCCTCTCTTAGCTGGACTGCCTTCCCAGGCTGATGAGCTCGATCTGCCTGAAGCACTGGTTTTAAGGCAGTAGGACCCACCTTCGCCCCTTCTCCTGTCAGTAGAAACAGTTCCGCTGGGCTTAGAGGCTAAACCACACGAGAAGGCCAGGAGTTGAACTTGGTTGTCAGAGGCTATTTGAGTCACATGCCGTAAGGAGCACCTTTAGGTAGTGGGAGCTTGTCCCCATTACCACTCCTCGGCTTGACAACCTTGGAACCAAGCAAGTACACTATACACCAGCTTTACAGCCCAGTCTACTTGTGATGCTTCTTTCCGGGACCTGTGGACTTGCAACCCAAGATGGTTCTGTACACCAATGCTCCTCAGGGTCCTGCCTCTCACTTCAGACTTCTCTCAAACATCTGACCTGCTAAAGTGCAATATATCACACATGGCCAGGTAAAACTCCCACCTACCACTTCTCTCTCCATATTTCCAACTGATTGAATGCTGCTGTAACCTTTAAGAACCTTCCTCACTTTCCACAGATCCACCAATTCTTTGTGCAGTCTGCAAGCTTATTGGTCAGCCAACCTGCAAGTCATGTGTAAATATCACTAACAACAGGTCCCAGTCTGGGTCCCCGAGGAACACCATCGGCACAGACCTCCAGTCAGAACAGCACCTCTCCACCCTCCCTCTTCTTTAGCCAAGCCAATTCTAAATCCAATCTACCAAATGCCAAGAGGTGTTAGAGCAAAGATGCATTCAGCCTGATAGTTTGAGATGTGTCTATTTTAATGTAAGATGTATCATAAACAAGGCGGATGAACTTAGAGTGTGGATCAATATGTGGAACTATGACGTGGTGCTATTACAGAGACTTGGATGTCTCAGGAGCAGGAATGGCTTGCTTAGTGTGCCAGTCTTTAGGTGTTTCATAAAGAACAGAGAGGGAGGCAAAAGAGCTGGGGGCATCGCATTGCTAATTAGGGATAACGTCACAGCTGCAGAAAAGAAGGCAGTCATGGTGGGATGGTCTACTGAGTCAGTGTGGGTGGAAGTCAGGAGCAGAAAAGGGGCAATAACTCTACAGGGTATCTTTTATAGACCCCCCCCCCCAATAGTAACAGGGATATCGAGGAGCAGATAAGGAAGCAGATTCTGGAACGGTGCAATAATAATAGGATTGTTGCGATGGGAGATTTTAATTTTCCTAATATTGACAGACATCTCCTTAATGCAAGGGGTTTGGATGGGGTGGAGTTTGTTAGGTGTGTTCAGGAAGGTTTCCTGACACAATATGTAGATAGGTCTACATGTGTAGATATGTAGAGGAGAGGTTGTACTTGATCTGGTATTGGGAAATGAACTTGGTCAGGTTTCAGGTCTCTCGGAGGGAGAGCATTTTGCAGGTAGTGACCACAACTCTATCTCCTTCACCATAGCTCTGGAGAGGGATAGGAGCAGACAATTTGGGAAAACATTTAATTGGGGTAGGGGAAAGTATGATGCTATTAGGCAGGAACTTGAGAGCATAAATTGGGAGCAGATGTTCTCAGGGAAATGCACAGCAGAACTGTGGCAAATGTTCAGGGAACATTTTTTTAGATTATGAGGACACTCAGTCCTCATTTATTGTCATTTAGGAATGCATACATGCATTAAGAAATGATACAATGTTCCTCCAGAGTGATATCACAGAAAAACAGGACAAACCAAAGACTAACACTGACAGAACCACAAAATTATAGCATATAGTTACAGCAGTGCAAAACAATACCATAATTTGATAAAGAACAGACCAAGGGCACAGTAAAAAAAAGTCTCAAAGTCCCGAGTTGATCGACTCCCGAGTCCCCGATAGGAGGCGGCAAAGGGAGAAACTCCCTGCCATAAACCTCCAGGCACCGACAACTGCCGATGCATTGGAAGCAGCTGACAACAGCCGACACTGAGTCCATCCGTCTGAAAACTTCGAGCCTCCGACCAGCCCCTCGGATACAGCCTCCCGAGCGCCATCCTCTGCCGAACGCCTTCGACCTCACCCCGGCCGCCGAAACAAGCAAAGCCGAGGATTCAGGGTCTTCTGCTCCGGAGATTCCGGACAACACAGTAACAGCGGTAGCCAAGTGGGCATTTCAGAAGTTCCTCCATACTCTCACGTCTGTCTCCATCAAATCAGGATTGTGCACGGCACCCTACTTGACAACTAACAGACATCACCACCGGAGTGGCCGCTGCGAGCTGCGTTGCGTCGCCATCTTCTCCTTCTCCATTACATTTACATGAAGTTCTGCATAGGTATGTTCCATTGAGGCAGGGAAAGGATGGTCGGGTAAAAGAACCATGGTGTAGAAGGATGTAGAAAATCTAGTTAAGAAGAAAAGAAAAACTTACAAAAGGTTCAAGAAACTAGGTACTGTTAGAGCTCTAGATAATTACAAGGTTGCTAGGAAGGAGCTTAAGAATGGAATTAGGAGAGCCAGAAGGGCCGTGAGAAGGCCTTGGTGAGCAGGATTAAGGGAAACCCCGAGGCATTCTACAAGTATGTGAAGAGCAAGAGGATGAGCCGTGTGAGAATAGGACCAATTCGCAGCAATAGTGGAAACGTGTGCATAGAGTCGGAGGAGGTAGCGGAGGTACTTAATGAATACTTTGCTTCAGTATTCACCAGTTAAAACACCTTGGCAATTGTG
Source organism: Mobula hypostoma (assembly GCF_963921235.1). Classification (NCBI taxonomy): domain Eukaryota; kingdom Metazoa; phylum Chordata; class Chondrichthyes; order Myliobatiformes; family Myliobatidae; genus Mobula; species Mobula hypostoma. Next base: position 32,421,561 of record NC_086106.1, on the reverse strand, counting down.
GGGATGATTTACAGCGGACTGAAAAGCTTGAGCATGTCGACATTAAGAAAGAGGATGTGCTGGAACTTTTGAAAAGCATTAAGTTAGATAAGTCACTGGGCCCAGATGAGATGTACCCCAGGCTACTGTGGGAAGTGAGGGAGGAGATTGCTGAGCCTCTTGCAATGATCTTTGTTTCATTAATAGGGACGGGAGAGATACCAGAGGATTGGAGGGTTGCAAATGTTATTCCTTTGTCAAGAAAGAGAGATAACCCAGGAAATTATAGACCAGTGGGTCTAACTTCAGTGGTGGGCAAATTGTTGGAGAAGATCCTGAGAGGCAGGATTTATGAACATTTGGAGAGACATAATCTGATGTGGGATAGTTAGCATGGGCAGGCCATGCCTTACGAGCCTGATTGAATTCTTTGAGGATGTAACAAAACACATTGATGAAGGTAGAGCAGTGGATGTGGTGTATATGGATTTCAGTAAGGCATTTGATAAGGTTTCCCATGCAAGGCTGCTTCAGAAAGTAAGGAGACATGGGATCCAAGTAGACCTTGCTTTGTGGATTCAGAATTGGCTTGATCACAGAAAGCAAAGAGTGGTTGTAGATGGTTCATATTCTGCATGCAAGATGGTGATCAGTGGTGTGCCTCAGGGATCTGTTCTGGTACCCCTTCTCTTCATAATCTTCATAAATGACCTGGATGAAGAAGTAGAAAGGTGGGTTAGTAAGTTTGCTGAAGATACAAAGGTTGGGGGTGTTGTGAATAATCTGGAGGGTTGTCAGAGGTTACAGCAGGACACCGATAAGATGCAGAACTGGGCTGAGAAGTGGCAGATGGAGTTCAACCCAAATAAGTGTGAAGTTGTTCATTTTGGTAGGTCAAATTTAAAGACAGAATATAATATTAGTGGTAAGACTCTTGGCAGTGTGGAGGATCAGTGATATCTCGGGGTCCCTGTCCATAGGACACTCAAAGCTGTTGCGCAGGTTGACAGTGTTGTTACGAAGGCGCATGGTGTGCTGGCATTCATCAACCATGTGAGTGAGTTCAAGAGCCATGACGTAATGTTACAGCTAAATAAGACCCTGGTCAGACCCCACTTGGAGTACTGTGCTCACTTTTGGTCACCTCACTACAGGAAGGATGTGGATACTATAGCCAGAGTGCAGAGGAGATTTACAAGGATGTTTCCTGGATTAGAGAGCGTGCCTTATGAGAATAGGTTGAGTAAACTTGGCCTTTTCTTCTTGACAGCGACGGAAGATGAGAGGTGACCTGATAGAGATATATAAGATGATGAGAGGCATTGATCGTGTAGATAGACAGAGGCTTTTCCCCAGGGCTAAAAGGATAGCATGAGGAGCATAGTTTTAAGGTGCTTGGAAATAGGTACCAAGGGGATGTCAGGGATAAGTTTTTCACACAGTGGTGGGTGTGTGGAATGCACTGCCAGTGGCAGTGGTGGAAGTGGATACAATGGGGCCTTTTAAGAGCCTCTTAGATAGGTACATGGAGCTTAGCAAAATAGAGGGCTGTGTGCTAGGGAAATTGTAGGCAGTTTCTAGAGTGGGTTACATGGTCGGTTACAAGGTTACATTGTGGGCTCAAGGGCCTGTAATGTGCTGTAGATTACTTTGTTCCATGTTCTATGTACCAAGTGCCTATATAAGCCCTAATCTTCTGGATCAGCCTACCATGACTGACCTTGTCAAAGTTTTACTGAAGTTTGTAAATACAGCATCTACTGACCCACCACACTCATCAAACATCTTTGTCACCTCCTCATATAAACACAATCAGACAAGATCTGTCCTGCACAAAGCCATGCTGATTATTCCAAATAAATTCCGGTTTTCCCAAACTCACGTGCTGTAAGTCCTATCCTTAGGAGTATTCTCCAATAATTTCTACAGGCTCACAGCCCATCATTTCCTGGTTTGCTAAAGTTGCTCCAAACCAAGGGGACCTCACCTATGGCTAAAGAGAACACAGGGATCTTGGTCAAGACCCAGCAATTTCTCAGTAACCTGGGATAGATCTCATCAGGACCTGAAGACTTGCCCATCTTAATGTTCTTCAACAGCTCCAGTACCTCCCCCTTGAGATCAACAAATGCTAGAATATCGGCATGGCCCTTCTTGATCTCACTGGCTTCCATCTCCTTCTCCTTGATGAACTTAGCACCTCGCTCATGCAGTTCCTCTTACCCCAGGTGAACATTCCCTCCCCTGTACTTGAGTGGAAATATCCTCCTTTATATTGTATGTAAAAAAATGCATTGGGATTTCCCTTGAGCTGAATGACCAAGGACATTTCATGCACACCTCACCGTCACTTTGGTCATTAGCAGTCCCTGTTTAAGTGCTTTCCTGCTTCTTTATGTTCCTCAAAAGCCCTGTGTAATTTTAGCTTCCTGAACTAGAGACTAGAACTAGGGTGAAAGGTGAAATATTTAAGGGGAACTTCTTCATTCAGAGGGTGGAGAGAGTGTGGACTGCGCTGCCTGTGGGAGTGGTGGATGTGGTTTCGATGTCAGCATCTGAGGAAGTTCAGATAAGTTTGTGAACGGCAGGGGAATGAGGGATATGGTCAGTGTGCAGGTCGATGGGAACAGTTCAGCACAGACTCGATGAACCAAAGGCCTGTTTATGTGCCCTGCTGCTCCATGCTGCTATTGGCTCCGCCTGCATTCAAACAAAGATCCTGTGGGAACGTTGTTTCTGCTGACTCTCACAAGGAACAGGAGACTGCACACGGACAGCACTTCAAATCAGGTTAAAACTGGCTGTCTGGGGTCATGTCCACTCTACAGCTCTTTCCGGCCGTACCGTCTAGACTGTGTCTACTCTGTAGATCATTCCGGCCGTGCTGTCTAGACTGTGTCCACTCTGTAGATCATTCCGGCCGTGCCGTCTAGACTGTGTCCACTCTGCAGATCATTCCGGCCGTGCTGTCTAGTCTGTGTCCACTCTACAGATCATTCCAGCCGTGCCGTCTAGACTGTGTCCACTCTGTAGTTCATTCCGGCCGTGCCGTCTAGACTGTGTCCACTCTGCAGCTCATTCCGGCCGTGCCGTCTAGACTGTCTCCACTCTGCAGATCATTCCGGCCGTACTGCCTAGACTGTGTCCACTCTGCAGCTCATTCCAGCCGTGCCGTCTAGACTGTGTCAACTCTGCAGATCATTCCGGCTGTGCTGTCTAGACTGTGTCCACTCTGCAGCTCATTCCAGCTGTGCCGTCTAGACTGTGTCCACTCTGCAGCTCATTCCGGCCGTGCCATCTAGACTGTGTCCACTCTTCAGATCATTCCGGCCGTGCCGTCTAGACTGTGTCCACTCTGCAGATCATTCCGGCCGTGCCGTCTAGACTGTGTCCACTCTGCAGCTCATTCTGGCCGTGCCATCTGGACTGTGTCCACTCTGCAGATCATTCTGGCCGTGCTGTCTAGACTGTGTCCACTCTGCAGATCATTCTGGCCGTGCTGTCTAGACTGTGTCCACTCTGCAGATCATTCTGGCCGTGCTGTCTAGACTGTGTCCACTCTGTAGATCATTCTGGCCGTGCCATCTGGACTGTGTCCACTCTGCAGATCATTCTGGCCGTGCTGTCTAGACTGTGTCCACTCTGCAGATCATTCTGGCCGTGCCATCTGGACTGTGTCCACTCTGCAGATCATTCTGGCCGTGCTGTCTAGACTGTGTCTACTCTGCAGATCATTCTGGCCGTGCTGTCTAGACTGTGTCCACTCTGTAGATCATTCTGGCCGTGCTGTCTAGACTGTGTCCACTCTGCAGCTCATTCCGGCCGGGCCATCTAGACTGTGTCCACTCTGTAGATCATTCCGGCTGTGCTGTCTAGACTGTGTCCACTCTACAGCTCATTCCGGCTGTGCCGTCTAGACTGTGTCCACTTTGCAGCTCATTCCGGCCGTGCCATCTAGACTGTCTCCACTCTTCAGATCATTCCGGCCGTGCCGTCTAGACTGTGTCCACTCTGCAGATCATTCCGGCTGTACCGCCTAGACTGTGTCCACTCTGCAGCTCATTCTGGCCGTGCCATCTGGACTGTGTCCACTCTGCAGATCATTCTGGCCGTGCCATCTGGACTGTGTCCACTCTGCAGATCATTCTGGCCGTGCTGTCTAGACTGTGTCCACTCTGCAGATCATTCTGGCCGTGCTGTCTAGACTGTGTCCACTCTGTAGATCATTCTGGCCGTGCTGTCTAGACTGTGTCCACTCTGCAGCTCATTCCGGCCGTGCCGTCTAGACTGTGTCCACTCTGTAGATCATTCCGGCTGTGCTGTCTAGACTGTGTCCACTCTACAGCTCATTCCGGCTGTGCCGTCTAGACTGTGTCCACTTTGCAGCTCATTCCGGCCGTGCCGTCTAGACTGTCTCCACTCTTCAGATCATTCCGGCCGTGCCGTCTAGACTGTGTCCACTCTGCAGCTCATTCTGGCTATGCCGTCTAGACTGTGTCCACTCTGCAGCTCATTCCAGCCGTGCTGTCTAGACTGTGTCCACTCTGCAGATTATTCTGGCCGTGCTGTCTAGACTGTGTCCACTCTGTAGATCATTCTGGCCGTGCCGTCTAGACTGTGTCTACTCTGTAGATCATTCCGGCCGTGCTGTCTAGACTGTGTCCACTCTGCAGATCATTCTGGCTGTGCTGTCTAGACTGTGTCCACTCTGTAGATCATTCTGGCTGTGCCGTCTAGACTGTGTCCACTCTGCAGCTCATTCCGGCCGTGCCGTCCAGACTGTGTCCACTCTGTAGATCATTCCGGCTGTGCTGTCTAGACTGTGTCCACTCTACAGCTCATTCCGGCTGTGCCGTCTAGACTGTGTCCACTCTGCAGCTCATTCCGGCCGTGCCATCTAGACTGTGTCCACTCTACAGCTCATTCCGGCTGTGCCGTCTAGACTGTGTCCACTCTGCAGCTCATTCTGGCCGTGCCGTCCAGACTGTGTCCACTCTGTAGATCATTCCGGCTGTGCTGTCTAGACTGTGTCCACTCTACAGCTCATTCCGGCTGTGCCGTCTAGACTGTGTCCACTCTGCAGCTCATTCCGGCCGTGCCGTCTAGACTGTGTCCACTGTGCAGCTCATTCGGGGCATGGTATATCACAGTTACTCTGCCAGACAGGACGCTGGAGGAACTCAGCAGCTATGGGGGTGATGAACAGTCAGGCTCAGGCCGTGAGCACTGGAAAGGACGGGGTAGAAGCCAGAATAAGAAGGTGGGAGAGATGAGTTTTAGTGACATTGAACCTCATTGGAATGTTGTAGACAGATGTGTGACTAATTGGACAGCAGAGAGCAGGAACAGGCAATTATAACAAATGGCCACTGATTTATAGGATCAGTGTGAATGGGTGGATGGAGGCCCACACAGACTGTCGGCTGAAGGGCGATTCTTGTTTTGGCTGCTTCTTCATCAGGACAGAGTGGTAACCTCAGGCTTTCGGACTTGTGGCTGTTGCACGGACTCATTGAAAATAAAGAGAAAGTTTTTAAAAAAAGGGTCATCTGGCCAAAATGTCCATTAGATTCTCTTTGAAAAAGCAGATCAGAAAGTGCTTCAGGACACAACCTGACTCGATACTGGGGGCAAGGAAGGCCACCTGCGGCCCGAGCAGCATTTGTGGGAGGGAAGGAATTGTCGATCGGGCCCGGGAATGGAGAGGGAAGGCGGTGGGGCAGACAGAGGCTGGGAGGTGATGGGTGGACTGAGGAGGCATGGAGAATAATCGGCAGAAGGTGCTGGGTGGAGGGAGTGGAGGATGAAGTTTAGAAACAGGTACCTGAGGGGGGCAATCTGTGTATTGTTGTCACACCTATTGAGATACAGTGAAAAGCATTGTTTTAGAGATCCAGCATGGTAACAGGCCCTTCTATCCCATCGAGCCTGCACCACCCATATAACCAATTACCCCACTAACATTTGCATCTTCGGAATGTGGGAGGAAACCAGAGCACCCAGAGGAAACCCATGCAGTCACAGGGGAAAACGTACAAGCTCCTTATAGAGAGTGATGGGAATTGAATCTGGGTCATTGGCACTGTAATCATGTAACATGAGCCACTACATCGCTTTGTCACTGCCTGCATGCCATCCAGACAGCTTGTAAAAGCAGGAAGACAGCGTGCTGTGATCTGATAGGTAAGGGAGGTTCTCATGGGAGCTGTTAGGAGAGTGGTGAAGGCAAATGGAACCATTTGGGGAGGGGTTTCGGTGAGTGAATACTGCGAGCAGTTAGATAGATGGAACCAAGTGGGGAGGAGGTTGAAAATAGATGCAAGGCAGATGTTAACCAGCAGTGAGGTTAACCACAGGAGGAAGTGGCAGATGAATTCCTGGCTAAAGAGTTGGTGCAGGGGGCAGGGGTTCAGATTTGGGACCTTTAGGATCTGTGTTGGAACAGAGGATAAAGCTCAGGGTAGGGGACGAGGAGATATACTTGGTAATAAATTGACTTTGAACTTTGAGAGGTGACCTGTACAAGAGAAGTGGTTTGCATCTGAAGTGGAGGCGATTCCAATATCCTCGCGGTTAACTTGCTTATGCAGCTCAGTGGGGTTTGAACGAGGTTGGTGGGGGAGTGGGGCCTAAAGCGGAAGGAGGCTGGAAGCCGAGCTGGAACTCAGTAGACAGACTGGGCAGGGAGCAAGGAAGGGCCATTGGATTAAATTGTATTTATTTCAGTGCAGGAAAGTTGGATGGACTCGGGGCTTGGATAGCGACATTGGACTGGAATATCATATCTATGCTACAGGAGGGACAGGGGTGGTAGCTAAATGTCTCAGAGTACGGCTGCTGTAGGTGGGGGAAAGCCAGGATGGAAAATACATTCCTGGTGAAGCAGAATACCTCAGCAGTACTCCGAAACAATATCACTGAGGGGTATTCGAGTGAGGCTTTATGGGTGGAGCTGAGAACTCAGAAGGGGGTGATTGCCTTGTTGAGATTGTGCTAAAGTCAATAGGAATTAACAGAGCACATATGCAGGCGGACTGTAGAAAGATGCAAGAATAGTCTTTGTCATAGTAAGCAGTTTTAGACTGTCAGTGGGCCGTGGGCTTTCAAGGGGTTGAATTTGTTGAGTGTGGTCTGGAGAGATTTTTGTACAATCTGTTGAAGGCCCCACCAGAGAGAGGGCAAAGTTCAAAGTAAATTAATTATCAATGTCAGCAAATACCACCATGAGATTCATTTTCTTGCAGGCATTCAACTAGAAATAAGAAATTCAATAGAACCAACGAAAACTACACACGAAGACTGACAAACAACAGATGTGCAAAAGAAGTCAAACTGTGCAAAGCAAAAATCAAAAACAAATAATAGATACAGAGAACATGAGTTGTAGAATCTGTACATTAATCAGTAGGTTGTGGGATCAGTTCAGTGTTGATGTGAGTGAAATTATCCCCTCCAGTTCAGGATCCTGATGGCTGAGGGGTGATGACCGTTCCTGAACCTGGTGTTGTGACTCCTGAGCTCCTGTACCTCCTTCCTGATGGCAGCGGCGAGAAGAGAGCCTGGCCTAGGTGGTGGGGGATCCTTGATGATGGATAGCAACTCACACAAAATGCTGGAGGAGCTCAGCAGGTCAGGCAACATCTATGGAGAGGAGTAAACAGTTGAAGTTTCGGGCTGAGACCCTTCTTCGGGACTTTCCTGTGACAGTACAGCATGCAAATGTGGATGTGCTCAATGGTGGGGCGGGTTTTACCTGTGATGGACCGGCCTGTAACCATTACTCTTTGTAGGATTTTCTGTTCCGGAGCATTGGTGTTTCCATACCAATGTAAATGTTGACATTCTCATGGGAAATGGGTTGGGACAAGTGATTAAAGTGTCAATGGGGCAGCACTTTGACACCTGTGACCATAGTTCTGTTAGTTTCAAATTAGTTGGGGAAGGGGACACACTGGGTACACAGCAAATTTTGATGGTATCCGATAGGAACTTGTTAAATAGGCAGAGTGACATCTGACAAATGGGAAGCTTTAAAAGTAAGATATTATGAGTTCAAGATCTGGATGTTTCCGTTAGAGTGAAAGGAATAGGAATCCTGGATGACGAGGGATATTGAGGTTCTGGTCAGGAAGACGGAGGCACAGGTAAAGTACAGGCAGGTGGGATCAAGTTAATACCAGGAGTACTGCACCATTACAGGGGAACAGGAAGGAAATCAGAAGAGCAGAAATTGGGGATGGGGTAGCATTGGCAGGGAAGATTGAGGAGAATCCAAACAGATTTTACGTATATCAAGGGGAAAGTATAACCAGAGAGAGGACAGAGCCCCTCAAAGATCAAAGTTGATGCCTTTGTGTGGAGCCACAGGAGACTGGTGAGGTCCTAAATGAATACTTATCCTCAGTTAAGATGGACATGAAGACTTGGACTTTGAACCAGTTAATGGAGAGGTCTTGGGTATAGCCTGCATTGCGTCAGAGGGGGTATAGAATGCCTCAAAATGTATGTAGGAAGATAAATCTTCAAGGCTTGGTCAGGTATATCTAAGATCACAGCATGCAGAGGGACTTGGGAGCACTTGTGTATGAATTGCAAAAGGTTGGTTTGCAGGTGCAGCACTTTATCACGAAGTCAAATGAAATGTTGGTCTTCAATGCTAGAGGGAGTAAATTTAAAACCAGGGAGATTATGTAGCAACTGCGCAGGATACCAGTGAGGCCACACCTACAGTACCATGCGCATTGCTATTTGAAGAGAGGTGAACTGGCTTTGGAGGCAGTGCAGAGGAGGTTCACCAGGTTGATTCCAGGGATGAGGGGGCTAGATTAGAGAGAGATTGTGTCATCTGGGACTATACCCCCTGGGCGCCACTGTAGCAAAATGATTACCGCAACGGCATTACAGGTCAGGGCGTTCCAGCGTTCAGAGTTCAGCTTCAGCGCCGTCTGTAAGGGAGGAAACCCATGTTCTCTCTGTGACCCTGTGGGCTTCCTCCTGGTGCCCTGGAATCACCCGCAGTCCAAAGACACTCCGGTTTCTAGGTTAGTTAGTCAATGTAAATGCTCCCTTAATTAGACTGGTATTAAATCGGTGGGCTGTGCTGAATGGTGCGGCTCGTTGGGCCGGAATATCTCTGAACAAAATAAATATGTTTTTAAAAAACAAAACGGATGTTTTTAAAAAACTAGTAGGAAAGGATCTTATGGAAACATTAAATTATGAAAGGGTTAGATAAAATCGAGACAGGGAAATTATTTCCACCGGTAAATGAGATTACAACTAGGAAACATAATCTCAAATTACACGGGAGTAGATTTAGGACGGATGTGAGGAGAAACAGTTTTTCCCAGAGCGGTAAATCTGCGTAATTTCCCCACAGAAAAGCAGTAGAAGCTACCTGATCAGATGTATTTACTCAGTTACAGTAGATGGGTTTTTGCATAGTTGGGGAGTTATGGGTTTGGGGATAATGCGGGTTGGTGGAGCTGAGTCCGCGGCCCGATCAGCACTGAAGTAGAGGTGAGTATCAGGTGCGGAAAAGGACACATTGAGGTAAGAGTGGCGCGTCTACAGGGCCCAGAGAGGGCAGAACGGTGTGTAGGTGGGGCTTCATTGTTCGGGCTGGGGTTTGTTTCTGTGAAACGGGCCGTATTTGTGCCAAGCGGTGTGTGGGCGGGAGCTTCATTTTGTCAGTGAGTTGTGGTGTAGAACCTGATGTGGTCCGGACTTCATTGTGTGCAGCGATGAACTGCAGCGGTTTCGCGGTCTGGGCAGATGCGCGGCTGGGCTTCACTTTGCGGGACGATACCATCTCAGTTGCGTGGGTCTTGGGGAGGGGAGGAGACCCTGAGTGATAGAACAGGAGTGAGAGGACGTGGAGCGTGACGGCGCTTCAGTCACACAGTGAGAAGGGGGTGGGGGAACGTTGACAGTTCGCGGATTCGGTTCACATTCTGATCACAGGGGATTGTTATCATATATCAGTGAGAGTTCACGTCCAAAGAACCAAAGTTCAAAGTAAAATTTATTATCGGAGTACATACACGTCATCACATATAATTCTGAGTTTCTTTTCCTGCGGGCATACTTAGCAAACTTATAGAACAGTAACTGTAAACAGGATCAATGGACAACTAACTGCGCAAATGCAGATATCAATAAATAGCAATAAATGACAAGAGCACGAAATAACAAGATAAAGAGTTTTTCAAGTGAAACCATCACTTGTGGGAACAGCAGAAATAGAATGAGTGACGTTATCCCCTTTTGTTCAGGAGCCTGGTGGTCGAGGGGTAGTAACTGTTCTTGAACCTGGTGGTGTGAGTCCTGAGGCACCTGCACCTTCTACCTGATGGTAGCAGCGAGAAAAGAGCACGGCCTGGGTGGTGAGGATCTTTGATGATGGATGCTGCTTTCCTGTGACAGTGTTTCGTGTGGATGTGCTCAATGGTTGAGAGGGTTTTACCCGTGATCTGCAGGGCCAAGTCCACTACCTTTTGTAGGATTTTCCACTCAAAGACGTCCCATACCAGGCCATAACGCAGCCAGTCAGCACACTTTACACCACACATCTATAGAAGTTTCATTAATCGATTGATTTGTTGAGATACAGCACTGAATAGGCCCTTCAGTGCCGCCGAGCTGTGGCACCCCCCAATCCTCGATTTAACCCCAGCCTCATTGCGCGACAATTTACAATGACCAATTAACTTGCTAACTGGCACACCTTTGGACTGTGGGAGGAAACCCACGTGGTCACAGGGAGAATGTACGAAGTCCTTACAGTCAGTGGCAGGAGTTGAATTAGCACCGTAAAGCATTGTACCAGTTCTCTCCTGTGCCGTGTTATTATTAATGTAAAATGTTCAGGGTCTGGTGCCTATCCCTGCAACGCCTTACTGGGGACAGTTCTATCCTCTAACCAATGTTCCCCAAAACAGAGCTTTTATGCACTGATCTTTGAATGTTGTCTTATGCTACATCTTCAAGAAATCCTGAAATGCTTTTTTAAATAAAATTATTACCCTTTCATAAATATGATTTTGTTAGGTAGGCTGTGACTGCATTCTTAATAATAGGTCCTAGGATTACAATTAGTACTTTTTTTTATTCCCCCTACAGTGTGAAGACAGGCAACTTAATCAGATGTGATGATAATTAACTGGATTAATAGGAAATAATCCAATTAAAATGAATACTGCAGAGACTGGAAATATGAAATAAATTCAGGAACTGCAGAAGTACTCAAGATTCAAGACCCAAGTTGCTGAGGGAAATAGAAGTTAATCATTAGTCTGTAAATGTCAAATTGTCTATTCAACACGGGCACTTTTGACATTTTAATAATCTCAGGTCTCAGAAATCAACTGCCTGTTCATTTCCATAAATGCTGCCTGATCTCCAGCATACTACGTGTGTTGTTCTGATTTCCACAATCTGCAGAATTTCTCATGTTTATGATTTCCATAATCTTCCCATTTTCCTCTTTCTAACACCCACCTCCAGCCCCCATCACTTATTTTCATCCCCATCCCTCCTTATTCCATTCACCTACTACCCCTACCCACCTACCCTTCATCTAATGGTTCCTATTATCACTGATCAGATTCCAGTCTTTCTTATCCTAGCTGTCACCACCTTCCCTCTGCCCTCTCCCCACCCATTTCCATCACCTCTTTTTCCTCCTTTGTCTGCTCCCAGCTTTTATCCACTCAACTTTGTTTGCCAGCTCCATCCCTCTCCCTCCTGGCTCCATCTGCCCGAGATCCTTTACCATTCCTCAATCCACCAATTACCTCCTTTAATCCAACTGTTTTCTGTAAGGCAGCTACTTCCAAATCCATTAGAACAGGCTACCTGCAATGCTGTAAGTTTTATTTCTCAGTGGGCACCAATCAGAGCAAAAGGTCATTTACTGGTGATGCAGAGAGCGGTTTAAAAAGAGCTCAGGTGCTTTTTGGCTTTTTTTTTTGGGCATGCAGCAATCGGCACAAGGACAATAAAAAGAAAGGGTGTAAGCGGAGCGGCCATTGTTAAAGTGGGCATTGTTAGAGTGGTCCAGCTTTGGCTCAACAGGCTTAGGCAAGCATGAGTGGAGGTTCTAAGTAAGTAAGAACGTTTCTAGTAAGTTGTTTTCCTCATTAGTACCTAGCTAGTGGGCTGAGAATGGATCTGGAGGTAGTGGTATGTTGCTTATGTGGGAAATTTGGGAGACCTGCAGTCTCTCCGTTAACTACCTCAGCACGATGCATCAAGATGCAGCTCCTTAGAGACAGTGTTAAGGAACTGGAGCTGCAGCTCAGTGACCTTTGGCTCATACAGGAGAACAAGGAGGGTTTAGTCACCCCTAAGTTGCAGAAGGGAAGTCCCTGGGTGACCGTCAGCAGAGGGAAAAGGAAGATACTGCCACTGTAGCCGACCCTCAATAAAATAGCTTTGGAGAATGTATTGGGGGAAGTCTGGCTCTGTGGCACAGACGGGAAGTGGGGAGAAGAGGAGTGCAGTAGTGATAGGGGATTCCCTAAGTAGAGGAGTGGAAAGCAAATACTCCGGTTTGAAAGAGACACTCGAATGGTATGTTGCCTCCCGGGTGCCAGGGTCAGGGATGGATCAGATCAAGTCCACAACGTTCTATAGGGGGAAGGTGAACAGTCTTGGGTACATATTGGTACTAATGGCATAGGTAGGAAAAGAGAGGAGGTGCTGAAGAGAGAATATAGGCAGTTAGGCAGAAAGCTGAAAACAGCACAGTAATTGTTGGATTACTGCCTGAACCACATACCAGAGAGAGTAAGAATGGGACAAATTGGTAGATGAATGCATGGCTGAAGAATTGGTGCCAGCCTAGGGTTTCAAATTTATGGTTTATTGGAATCTCTTCTGGGAAGGTATGACCTGTACAAAAATGATGGGTTACTCCCGAACCCAAGGGGGACAAGTATCCTTGCACACAGGTCCGCTAGAGCAGTGGGAAGGGTTTTTAACTAATTTGGCAGAGTAATGGGAACCAGAGTGATAGGGCTGAGGAACGGGCAGTTGGTAGACAAGTAGGTGCAGTGTGTAGTGAGGCTGTGGGGAAGGACAGGCAGATGATAAGGCAAAATTGCAGTCAGTGGGAGGAGTTAAAGTGAAACAAGGGGCCAAAATCAAAAAGGGCATGCAGTATATGGAATAATGTAGATGATCCTGTAGCACAGTTAGAGATTGGCAGGTATGATGTTGTGGGCATCACTGAGTCATGGCTGAAAGAAGATTATAGCTGCAAGCTTAACTATCAAGATACACTTTGTATTGAAGGGACAGAAAGGAAGGCAGAAGGGATGGTGTAACTCTGCCGATAAGAAAAAAACAAATCAAATCCTTAGAAAGAGGTGATGTAGGATCAAAAGGTGTAAAATCCTTCTGGGTACAGTTAAGGAACTGCAAAGGGCAAAACATCCCAGATGAGAATTATATACAGGCCTCCAAACAGTAGCCAAGATATGGGCTATAAATTAAAGCAGGGAATAGAAAATGCATGTCAAAAGGGCAATGTTATGATTATCATGGGGGATTTCAGTATGCAGGTTACATTTGGAAAATCAGGTTGGTGCTGGGTCCTCAGAGAGGGATCTTGTGGAATGCCTCTGAGATGGCTTGTTAAGAGCAACTTGTGGTTGAGCCCACAGGGGGGAAAGCAGTTCTGAATTGGGTGTTACATTATGACCCAGAATTGATTAGGAAGCTTAAGGGAAAGAAACCCTTAGCAGACAGTGATCAGAATATGATGACTTCACCCTGCAATTTGAGAGAGAGAAGCTAAAGTCAGATGTATCAGTATTATAGTGGAGTAAAGGGAATTACAGGGGCATGAGAGAGGATCTGGCTAAAGCTGACTGGAAGTGGACACTAGCAGAGATGATGGCAGAACAACAATGGATGGTGTTTCTAGAGGAAATTCAGAAGGCACAGGAAAGATAGATCCCAATGAAGTACTATTCTAAAGAGAGAACGAGGCAACCGTGGCTGACAGGGAAAATGAGAAACAGCATAAAAGAGAAAGAGAGGCCATATAACACAGTAAAACAGTGGGAAGGCAGAGCGCTAGGAAGCTTTTAAACACCAACAGAAGGCAACTAAAAAAGCGATAAAGCAAGAAAAGATGAAATATGAAGGTAAGCTAGATAACATATAAAAGAGGATACAAAAAGTCTTTTCGGATATAAGGAGTAAAAGATAGATGAGAGTGGATATCAGACCACTGGAAAATGGCGCTTGGGAGGTAGTATAAGGGACAAAGAAATGATGGGTGAACTTTGCATTAGTCTTCAATGTGGCAGACACTAGCAGAATGCCAGAACTGTAAGAGTGTCGGGGGGCAGAAGTGAGTGTACCTGCTGTTACTGAGGAGAAGGTGCTTGGGAAGCTGGAAGGTCTGAAGGTAGATAAGACTCCTGGACTGGATGGACTACACCCCAGGGTTCAGAAAGAGGTGGTTGAAGAGATTGTAGAGACATTAGTAATGATCTTCCAGGAATCACGAGATTCTGATTGCCAAGGTTTTTGATAATACGCCAAATCTCCGCAGGTTCTGGAGGAAGTGGAGGCACTGTTGTGCTTTCTTTGCAATTATATTTATATGATAGGTCTAGGACATCTGAGACAGAGACACCCAGGAATTTAAAGTTACTGACCCTCACCACCTCTGATTTTCCGATGAGAACTGGCTCACGGACCTCTGCTTTCCCTCTCCTGAAGTCTACAATCATTTAAAACCAGCAAGATCAGTAAGATGGGAAAAGGATCCCAGTATACTTACTGCAATTATACAGGGCACCTGGACGATCGTGTGCAGGCTGCTCTCTCTGCCCAAGGAAAATTATAGCTGTAATAGGGGAGACAGAACGAAGGTTCTCCAGCCTGGGACGTTGCATGAAGGTTTATCCCATGAGGAAACATTAAGTGGCCTTCTTAAGTTGAAAAAGACAAAAGGTGATCTCAGTGTAGCTAACATAAGGCTTTCAGGTCCTCAGCTTTGTAGAGGCAGTGGTCATGTCTCCTGTGATTGGGGAACAATGACCCAGGAGTTGCAGAGAGGGTGGGGAAAAGATTAAACATGAATAGGAGCATAAGCAAGACACGTGACCCTTCAATGCTGGCCCGCCTTTCACTCTGGTCCTTGCTGATCTATCCAAGCCTCGATCTACTGCTGGAATTCATCATTGCTCTCAGTCCACTGGTCTCTCCTTTAACTAACCCCAGCAATCCAGCCAGGCTAGTGATCTCCAGAGATTCACCAACCTCTGCAAGAAGAATAGAGATTACCATGCACTTTGGTTTAATGACCAAAGTCAATATTCTCCCGCTGGTGGAATTAGTTCAGTATCTATCCTGTCATGGATGTTGTATATTTCAGCAAGATGACCTCTCATTTGTCTAAACCTCAAAGTCATGGACCTAGTTTCTTTTGACATGTGATAGGGCAACCCTCTGATCCCAGGCATTAGCCAAGAGAATCGCATTTGGACTCTCTTTAAAGCCGGTCTAGCATTTCCAAAGTAGGATGAGTAAAACTCCACACAGTGCTTCAGAAGTGGCCTCATCAATCCTCTGTAATCATAACAGTATTTCCCCCGCAATTTCTAACCTCCAGCCCTTTCTTGCCTCTTATCCTTCCTAAGCACCTGCTGCACCTAATGTGCAAGAACATCTGGATATCCCTGTAGTTTGTTCATCTGCCGTTTTCTTGGTTTGGATAAATCTTCCTGTAGATGTGCATGGCCTCGCACTTACCCACTTTAAACTCTACTTGACAAGTGTTTCCTGGTTCGCTTCATCCATCTGCATCCTGATGGTTTCAAATACTTTGCCCTCATCTCAATGTGCCCATTCACCTGCTCTTGAGTCATGGGCAAACCTCAATGTCATATGCTCTGCCAGGCTTCCGGCTCATAACTAATTACTCTGCTGGCTACACCTTTCCAATCTGAAAAAGGCAAGTTTATTCCAATTCCCTATTCAAAGTTGAAACTAATTTATTATCAAAGTACATATATGTCACAATACTACCTTGAGATTAATTTTCATGCAGCCATTCACAAAGAAAGAAACACAATAGAATCAGTGAAAAACTCCACACAAGGACTGACAAGCAAACACTGTGCAAATACAAAAAAATTATAATTAATAAATAATACTAAGAACATGAATTGTAGAGTCCTTGAAATTGAGTCTATAGGTTGTGTTCAGTGATCAGTTCAGTGTTGTGGCGAGTGAAGTTATCCACACCGGTTCAGAAGCCTGATGGTTGTAGGATAATAACAGCTCCTAAACCTGGTGGTGTGGGACCTGAGACTCCTGTATCTCCTTCCCGTTGGCAGCAGCCAGAAGACAGCACGGCCTGAATGTTGGGGGTCCTTGATGATGCATGCTGCTCTCTTATGGCAGTGCTCCTTACAGATGTGCTCAGTGGTGGGAAAAGTCTCTCCTGTGATGGACTGGGCTGTCTCCACCAGTTTTTGTAGGCTTTTCCATTCTTGGGCATTGGTGTTTCCACACAAGGCCATGATGCAACCAGTCAGGATACTCTCCACTGTGCATCTATAGAAGTTTGTCAAAGTTTTAGATGATACTTCAAGTGTTAGATGCAATAACCAATCTATGATCCAGGCTAAATTACTTTACTTAATATCCAGAATTCCTATCTTGGAATCAGAACCACCTTGTCAAATACTCTCTGAAAATCCAAATATACTATGACCGATGTTTCCTCTTCATCAGCAGTTGTTATTGCATTCCAAAGAACTCCAGAAAGTCTTCAAACAAGGTAGGTGATAACACTTATATTTAATGTGAGCCAAAGGGCCTGTAATGTGCTGTTGATTTCTATGTTCTAAGTTCTCTCAGAATCAGAATTATTAACACCAAATTATAGGACATGAAATTCATTGTTTTGTGCCAGCAGCTTTGTGCAAAGACAGATAGCACAAAATAAAAAGGTAGCGTTCATGGGATCATGGGCCATTTGCAGACATCCCACCTCTCCCGGAAGTTCCGGGAGTCTCTCACGTATTGATAGTGGCTCCCTGATGCCCACAAATTATATACAATATCCCGGAAATCGATTTTTTTGAGAGCGAGCGAGCGAGTGAGAAAGAGAGAGAGAGAGAGAGAGAGAGAAAATATAAAATGTACATCACCCCAGACTACACTAAAGTGTACCCCTGCCTAATAGGGGTCAAAAATAATGACAGTGTTGCTCGCTGCACTGTTTGCAACAGTGACCTTTCTATTGCCCATTCTGGGGTTAAGACTGTAAAAGACATGTTTAGGTGAGTTTAACGGGTGTCATTTGTTCATTAGCACAGGTAATGTTATTTAAACTAGCTGGCTAGCTGCTAAGGAGCCACTCTATTGCAGACATCCCACCTCTCTCGGAAGTTCCAGGAGTCTCCCGTAAATTGATGGTGCTACCTCCCTGAAATTAGTTTTTGCAGGGTGGGATGTCTGCATTTGTAAATTTGATAGTGGAAAGGAAAGAATCTTTCCTGAACTATTGAGTGTGGGTCCTCATGCTCCTGTACCTCCTCCCTGATGGTAGTAACTTGAAGAAGGCATGTTCCGGATGGCGAGGGCACAATGATAGATGTGGCCTTCTTGACGCACCACCTGTTGCAGATGGCCCCCCACGGTGGGGAGGGCTGCCTGTGATGGAGCTGGCTGAGCCCCTTTCTGCAGCCTAGTGCAATCCTAGGCATTGGAGGCATTAGCTATATAGAGAGTCCTGGAAATACGGAACACTACAGAATAGAGATAGGCCCTTCAGCCCATTTAGTTCATGCCTGGTCCCATCCGCCTGCACCTGGACCATAGCGCTTCCATCCATGTACTTATCCAAACTTCTCTTAATGTTCAGTTCAAATCCACATCCATTACTTCCGCTGGCAGCTCGATACACACCCTCACCTCCCTCTGAAGAAGCTGCCCCTCAGGTTTGCCTTAAAAATTAGGCCTCACCAGTGTTTTATACGGCTTCAAAATAACATTTAATTTTTAGCTATTAGACTCCAGTATCTTGCCAACAACTGCATGTTAAGCAAAAAGAGTTATTCGAGCCTGCTTTTTTTTCAGTCTTTTCCTGAACTATTGAGCTATATTTGCCATTTTCCAAGCTGCTGGCACTTCCCCAGAGTGACCTTCGCCAATGGCTCCACTGTGTCTGGACCAAGTCTGTTAAAACATAAAGGAGCAGCCCATATGAGCCTGGTGATTCTTTCTCCCTTTTCATCCCTTTTCCTTCTTCTAATACCTCATCCTTTGCATTTGAAAGTGTTACGGGTTCTTCCTTTCAAACCAACCCATCAGACACCTGTATCTTGGGGTGTTTACAATCAAATACCTGTATCTTGGGGGATTTACAGTCAGATACCTGAATCTTTGGGGGTTTACAATCAGATTCCTGTATCTTGGGGGATTTACAATCGGATACCTGAATCTTGCGGGGTTTACAATCAGGCGCCTGTCTCTTGGGGGATTTACAAACAGATGACTGTATCTTGGGGGGATTTACAATCAGATACCTGAATCTTGGGGGGTTTACGATCAGACACCTGTATCTTGGGGGGTTTATGATCAGATACCTGTATCTTGGGGGATTTACAATCAGATACCTGTATCTTGGGGGGTTTACGATCAGATACCTGTATCTTGGGGGGGGGGTTACGATCAGATATCTGTATCTTGGGGGGTTTACAATCAGACACCTGTATCTTGGGGGGTTTACGATCAGATACCTGTATCTTGGGGGGTTTATGATCAGATACCTGTATCTTGGGGGTTTTACGAACAGATACCTGTATCCTGGGGGGGGGGGTACGATCAGATACCTGTATCTTGGGGGGTTTACAATCAGATACCTGTATCTTGCGGGGGTTTACAATCAGACACCTGTATCTTGGGGGGTTTACAATCAGATACCTGAATCTTGGGGGGTTTACAATCAGACACCTGAACTTTGGGGGTTTTACGATTTGATACCTGTATCTTGGGGGATTTACAAACAAGACTTCTGCTGCAGGAACTCTGGAGCATAAACAGAAAGAGCTGGAAATGCTGGTCGTGCTCGTGTGTTGCTGGAAGTAGATGTAATGGGTGAACCTGTGGGGAGCCATCTTCACTCAGAAGGTGGTAGAAGTGTGGAACGAGCTGCCAGGGGAAGCGGTGGATGTGGGTTCGATTTCAACATTTAAGAGAAATGGATGGCTGTGGCCCAGACGCCAGTTGGTGGCACGATGGTTTGGCATGAGCGAGAAGGGATTAAGGGCCACTTTCTGTGCTTTATGACTCTCTGACTAAGTTAGGCTGCCTCTGCTGAAAGAGGAACTGTTAAAGCTTCAGATTTAAGGCTCTTTGCCTAAGCTGAGTAAACACGTCTTTGTGACGTTTTTAGTGTTCACCACACTGAGGACTGACACTAAAGTATTGATTTAATTTATCTGCCGTTGCCTTGTTTGCCACGATTCATTGCCCTGCCTCTCTTCCCAGCAATCCCATACATTCCTGAGCTAATCCCTTCATTTTCTACACAACTAGAGCAGCCCTTGTTTGTTTTTATATCACTGACCAAGTCAACACACACAAAATACTGGAGGAACTCAGCAGGCCAGGCAGCAAAGAGTAAAGAGTCGCCATTTCGGGCCGCGATCCTTCAGGAGGACTGGAGGAAAAAAGATGAGGAGTCAGAGTTAGAGGGAGGAGAGAGAAGCACCAGGTGATAGGTGAAATTGAGAGGGGGGTGAACTAAAGAGCTGGGGAGTCGATTGGTGCAAGAGAATCAGGGCTGGAGAAGGGGGAATCTGACAGGAAAGGACAGAAGGCCATTGAAGAAGGAAAGGGGTGAGGAGCCCCAGAGGGAGACGATGGGCAGGCAAGGAGATAAGGCGAGAGAGGGAGATGGGAATGGGGACCGGAGAAGGAAGTGGGGGGCGCTATTAGTGGAAGTTCAAGAAATCAAAGTTCATGCTATGAGGTTGGAGGCTATCCAGATGGAATACAACGTGTTGCTCCTCCAACCTGAGTGTGGCCTCATCGCGGCAGTAGAGGAGGCCGTGGATTAATATGTTGGAATAAGAATGAGAAGTGGAATTAAAATGGGTGGCCATTGGGAGCATAGGTGTTCGGCAAAGTGGTCTCCCAATCTACGTCGGGACTCACCGATAAACAGGAAGCCACACCGGGAACACTGGATAGAGTAGATGACCCCAACAGACTTACAGGTGAAGTGTCGCCTCACCTGGAAGGACTGTTTGGGGCCCTGAATGGTGGTGAGGGAGGAGGTGTGGCACTTGTTTTAATTCATTTCTCACTCCTTAGTCAGTCATTGCTGGTTCTTGCCTGACGTCATTTACTTGTCTTGTGAGTTCGGGTTGATGTGCATGTTACCAAAAAAGGCATTTAAAGTGCTGTGCAATTTTCAGGCTGTGTAAAGATGTCGCAGTCTTTGACTTTAGTATTTTCCTTGACCATTTTTGCAAACTAGAGTCAGAATCAGGATTATTATCAGTAACATTTGTTGTTTTGTGGCAGCGGTACAGTGCTAGACAGAAAATATTCTATAAGTTACAATAGGAAATATTTAAAAAATTATGTAAGTAGTGCAGATAGTGAGGAGGTGTCTATCGGTTCATCGTCGGACAGAAGTCGGAAGGGAAGAAGCTTGGGTGTGTGTCTTCAGGCTCCCGTACCCCCTCTCTGATGGTAACAATGTCCCGGGTGGTGGAGGTCCTTTTGGTGCATTTCTGAGGATGTCCTCAATGCTGAGGAGGCCAGTGCCCACAATGGATCTGGCTGAGTTTACAACCCTCTGCATCTTTTTCCGATCCTGTTCAGTGGCCCCTCCGTACCAGAAGCTGACTCACCACCCCGGGGATAAATCTCAGCTCATCATTGTGAACTATCTGGGTTAAGCAGTTGCTCCTTCTCATTCACTGACCTTTCCCTTTTGCACTCCATCAGACTATAAGGTATAGTAGGCCATTCAGCCCATTGAGTCTGCTCCACCATTTGGTCGTTTGAGTTTTTTCCAACCCTATTATCCTGTCTCCACCTTCTATCCATTAACCCCATTCCCAACGGAGAACCTATCAGTCCTATAAATATAACCAATGACTTGGCCTCCACGGCTCTCCACGGCAATAGATTCCATAGACTCACAACCCTCTGGCTGAAGAAATTCCTCCTCATCTTGGTTCTTAAGAGCTGTCCCTGCATTCTGAGGCTGTGCCCTTGGATTCCAGACTTTCTCTAGACACATCGTCTCCACGTCCTCCCTATCCAGGCCTTTCAGCATCTGGCAGATCTCAATATCTTTCTGAACTCCATCGAGTATAGGTGCAGAGATATGAAATTCTCCTCAAGCATTAAGTCCACTCCAGACCACTCTATTAAGTCCAACTCTACCTTCATGCCATTATCATTATTTAAGTTAAGTACATAGGCTTGTGGGCCGGCCAGTGGTGTAGTGACATAAGCCGCAGACTCCAGGGCGGATGGTCCTGAGTTCAAAGTAGCATCTATGCAGAAGAGTAAACAGTCACTGTTTTGGGCTGAAACCCTTCACTGGGTCCTATAATTGCGATGGGTCAGCCGCATCATCCGTGTGCCTGACTCCTGCCTCCCTGAACAACTCCTGTTCCAACAACTCAAGGGTACATTTTGTGTGTCTTGCTTTGAGTTCCAGCATCTGCAGATTTTGTCCTGTTTGTGAAGCCATCTTCTCATTGCAATCATCAGAGAGCAGTTACAGCAGCCTGAAGACCCACACTTAACAACTTAGGGACAGTTACGTCCCCTCCGCGATTGCTTCTGTACTATGTACACTGCAGTACGTAAACTACTGCGAGTTGTGATAAGAAATGTGTGTGTGCGTGTGTGTGTCTGTGTATCTGTGTGTGTGTGTGTGTGTGTGTGTGTGTGTGTGTATCTGTGTGTGTGTGTGTGTGTCTGTGTATCTGTGTGTGTGCGTGTGTGTGTGTGTGTGTGCGTGCGTGTGTGTATCTGTGTGTGTGTGTGTGTGTGTGTGTGTATCTGTGTGTGTGTGTGTATCTCTGTGTGTGTGTGTGTGTGTGTGTGTATCTGTGTGTGTGTGTGTGTGTGTGTGTGTGTATCTGTGTGTGTGTGTGTGTGTGTGTGTGTACGCACGCGGGCGCGTATGTCTGTGTGTTTACGTGTGTATGTACAGAATATATTTCTCATTCCAATTATTGTTTAAGTATTGCTGTGTACTGCTGCTGTGAAACAATAGATTACGTGACGTGCCGGTGATTATAAGCTGATTCTGAGCTGCACTCAGTGCAGAGTATTCTGTCACACTCCTGACACGAGCCCTGCAGATGGTGGACGGGCCTTGGGGTGTGAGGTAGCACCACAGGATTCCCTGTTCTTGCAGCCACACTGAGTACGAAGCTGCCCCAGCTGAGTTTCTGATCAATGTAAACCTCGAGGATATTGACAGCGAGGGGGGGGATGGTGATGTCATTGACTGCCAGGGAGTGAGAGATGGAGTTTTCTCTTGTTGGGTATCATCATCGCCTGGCACTTGTATGGGGGGAGCGTTACTGTCACCTCTCAGCCCAGACCTGGATCTTGCCCAGATCCTCTTGCATTTGGTTGTGGTCTGTTTCATTACCTCAGGAATCTTGAATGCTGCTGTAGGCATCCGTGAAGATCACACACACACAATGCTGGAGGAACTCAGCAGGTCAGGCAGCATCTATGGAGAAGAATAAATCCTCAAAGTTTCAGGCCGAGACCCTTCATCGGGACTGGAAAGGAGGAAGCCAGAAGCCAGAAACAGAGGTTAGGTGTGGGGGGGGGGCGTGTAGGAGGGGGGTGGAAGGAGTACAAGCTGGCAGGTGATGGATGATAAGTCTGGTGAGCACGTAGTCAAGGAGTTGCAGAACAACAGAGACCAAAGAGGGGGAGCAGTGAGAGAGTCTCTCACTAAACTCCCCATCGAAGAGAAGGTTTAAACTTCTCCAAGGTAGGCATACCTTGAAGAGACTTTGCAGAGGAGCAGAAAATCATAAACACAAGAGATTCTGCAGATGCTGGAAATCCAGAGCAACACACACACAATGCTGGAGGAACTCAGCAGGCCAGGCAGCATCTGGAGAGGACTAAGCGGTTGACGTTACGGGCCAAGACCCTTCGTCACATGTGTATGCTGCTCTGGATTTCCAGCATTTGCAAAATCTCTAGTGTTAGTGAACAACTCCACTTCTGACCTTATGACTGATGGCAGCTGAAAAAGGCTGGGCTTTCTACGAGAGATTCTGGAATCTGCAAATGTCCCTGTAGATTTACGAAGGCTGGGCTTTCTATGACAGATTCTGGAATCGGAAAATGCTCCTGTAGATTTAAAGGTTACTAATGTAAACCTGTTGTTCAGAAAAGTGAGAGAGAGTGAAGAAATGGCCGAATATCAAAGGGAAGGAAATGCTGGAATGTGTCATGGATGTAACAAACCAGCAGAACAAGAATAGGAGTATTGAACAGAGTGGATTTATGAATGGGAAACTGCGTTAGACTGGGCTGCTGGAGTTATCTGAGGATGTGATTGGCAGAACGCATCAGCAGGAACTAGAGGATGTGTTCTGACTGAATTTTCAATACAGGAACTGGACAAAGTTGGAAGAGGAAACAGTTACCCTACAGCCACCAGGCTCCTGAACCAGTACGGATAACTCCACTCACCACAACACTGAACGGGTTGCACAACCTACAGACTCACTTCCAAGGAATCTGGAACTCTTGTTCTCAGTATTAGTTATTTATATTTTACTTACGCAATTTGCCTTCTTTAGCACATTGTTTTATTCTGTTTTTGTTCCCTAATTTCTATTGTATTCCTTTATTTTCTGTAAATGCCCACAAGCAAATGTCCGTCAAAGGTCGTCTAGTGACATAGACATTCAACGTAGCTTGCCATTGCATTGGCATGCATTGAGAATTTGTTATTGGACAGAAAGTAAAACATGGGAAGAAACTTTTCTTTAACACAGAAAAAGATTTTGAAGATGGGTTGTGCAGTCAGATTTTCATGGATACCTGGGCACACTAGGGTGGAGGGAAATGAAATTGTGGATGGCATTGCAAAGTCTTCCTTACAGAGCAGGCAAGTAGAAATTAGAGTTCCCCTCAGCAGAGCAGAATTGAGAAGTAGGATTAAAAAAGGTATAGAGAAGAAGTGGCAGGAGGATTGCAAAAATGAATTAAGGGGCAGGCATTATTTTTCTAGTCACCCACAAGTTAAAAAGGTTTCAGACTGTTACCTTTTAAGTTGTAGAGATAAGGTGAAATTTACAAGACTTAGGTTGGGGCATTGTGGGTTAAACTATTATTTAAAGATAATAGGAAAACATCCTACTGGATTATGTGACTGTGGTAGTCCAGAGACAGTCCAGCATGTTTTGCTGAGCTGTAATCGATACAAAATTGAAAGAAGCATGTTGTTCAAGTGGCTATCTGGCTTAAATTTATTGTGGTTTTCTATTAAATCTTTGTTTGGCCATCAAGAGAATGAACATCTGATTGAAGAGTCTATTATTCAGTTTATACGTGAGACCAGGTTGTATTCGAGAATTTGAGTTTCTTGAAGTTCTATAATTAATTATACATCCTACGGTGGGCTGTAATACACCTAGATGCATCCAAACAGCCGGAAATAGAAGATGAAGATTTCTGCAGATGCTGGAAATCCAGAGTGACACACACAGAATGCTGGAGGAACTCAGCAGGTCAGGCAGCATCCATGGAGATGAATAAACAGTTGACATTTCAGGCCGAGACGCTTCTTCAGGGCTGGAAAGGACAGGGGCAGAAACCAGAATAAGGAGGAGTGGTGGGGGCGGGGGGAAGGGAAGGAGTATAGACTGGCAAGTGATGGGTGAAACCGAGTGAGGGGGAGGAGGGCTGATGTGAGGCACTGGAAGGGGATAGGTGGAAGAAGTAAAGGGTTGAAGAGGAAAGGAGAGGAGAGTGGACCATGGGAGAAAGGAACGTGGAAGGAGGTGATGAGCAGACGAGGAGAAGAGAAGAGCTGAGAGGTGAACCAGAATAGGAAATGGAAGAGAGAGGGTGGGGATATTACTGGACGTTAGAGATATTGATGTTCATGCGTCAGGTTGGAGGCAGCCCAGGTGGAACCTGAGGTCTTCTTTCTCGGGTTGGCAGCTCTGACAAATGGAAGAGCGGAGACCGGCTCCTCAGGTCCTCAGCTCTTCGCAACGTGTCTCAGGGGGTGGGGACGGTGAGGGAGACACTAAATGTTACTTCCACCGGTTTGTTGATGATATAAGGCAAGGGTGCAATAGAAGGAGATGCAAAGAGACTTCACAGGATGCAGATGAAGTGACTGAGCAGGTGAAGTATGGAATGTAACATTTGTCATTGCTAATTAACTGGGCTCTGTCAACTCGTGCTCATTCCTCAATCAGACTCTATTTACTGGCGCTCAGGGAGAACGGCTTGGGCCCTGTCATCACGCTGTTCTGAGGTTTTGTCCAGAGAATGCCATTTTCAAACAGAATTGACTAGCGAATACGGATATTGGCCATTTGGCTATCATTCAGGACGCCCATCTCCCAGGACATGCCCTCTTCTCACCGCTACAATTGGGAAGGAGGTCCAGGAGTTTGAAGACCCACAGTCAACGATTCAGGGACAGCTTCTTCCCCTGTGCCATCAGATTTCTGAACGGACCATCAACCCATGAACACTACCTCACCGTTTTTTATTCTATTTTTACACTACTTATTTAATTTAACTATTTATACACACAGATAAATATATATTACTGTGATTCACGTTTTTCTCTATTATTATGTATCGCATTGTACTGCAGCCGTAAAGTCAATAAACTTCACAACGTAAGCCAGTGATAATTAAACCTGATTCTGGTGAACTGTGTATGTTTTAAATCCTTATTTGTGAGATCATTTACCCAGTCACAATACAGGTGTCGATAGTCAATGGAAACTACAAGTGAACAACCGGGCTCCAGCCCTTGCTGGGCAAAGGGAAGCTATGGCCTTCAAAGCCTCTGTTGCTTGGGTTGACTGCACACGACCTGTCAACTATCCTAGTGTTAGCCCTTGTCCTTATCGTGCCACTACTTCCAAACATTGAAAAGTCTGAGTTATCCACTTTGCGTAACAGAAACACAGCAGTTGCTAGATACGGAGGGATGGACGGTGTTGATGTTCAAAAGATTCAGCTGTGTTGTGTATATGTGTCATTGAAAGGTCACACTGGTACAGTACAGTGCATAAAATGCAAACAGTATGTTGGGTCTTCTTGTGAAATGGTTCTGTTACAGCGAAGGAAGTTCACCTCTGTCCCAGGATACTGATGGACTTTTACCGCTGTACTATTGAGAGCATACTCACCAACTGCATCTCAGTGTGGTATGGCAATTGTCCCGTATCGGACCACAAAGCACTCCAACGTGTGGTGAAAGCTGCCCAGCAGGCTGCATCACTGTCTGGTACGGAGGGGCTACTGCACAGGATCGAAAGAAGCTGCAGAAGATTGTAAATCTAGTCGGCTCCATCTTGGGCACTAGCCTACAAAGTACCCAGAACGTCTTTAGGGAGCGGTGTCTCAGAAAGGCAGCGTCCATTATTAAGGACCTCCAGCACCCAGGGCATGCCCTTTTCTCACTGTTACCATCAGGTGGGAGGTACAAAATCCTGAAGGCACACACTCAGCGATTCAGGAACAGCTTCTTCACCTCTGCCATCCAATTCCTGAATGGACTTTGAAGTTTTGGACACTACCTCATTTATTTATAGTATACAGTATTTCTGTTTTTGCATGTTTTTTAATAATCTATTCAATATACATAATTGATTTACTTGTTTATTTATTATGTCTTTATTTTATTTATTATTATTATTTTTTTCTCTCTCTGCTAGATTATGTATTGCATTGAACTGCTGCTGCTAAGTTAACAAAATTCACGTCACATGCCAGTGACAATAAACCTGATTCTGATTCTAGTTTATTTCAGCAACACACAGACACAAAAATACTGGAAGAATTCAGCAAACCAACAAGTATCTATGGAGGGGAATGTTACTTCCCTCCATAGATGCTGCCTGGCTTGCTAAGTACATCAAGAATTTCTTTTTCTGCAAATGGTTTCCAGCATCTGAAGAATCTCTCATGCCTGCCTCTTTATTTATCTAAACAACACATATAAAAGTTGCTGGTGAACGCAGCAGGCCAGGCAGCATCTCTAGAAAGAGGTGCAGTCGACATTTCAGGCCGAGACGCTTCGTCAGGATCTTTATTTATCTACTCATTTACATTTGTAAATGTTTTCCTCTTGGACTGTACTGCTGACATAAATCAACGGATTTCATGATAAATGTCCGTAAGACCATCAGACAGGAGCAGAATTGGGGCATTCGGCCCATCGAGTGTGCTTCTGCATTTCATGATGGTTGATCCATTTCCGTCTCAACCCCAATCTTCTGCTTTCTTCCTGTTACCTTCCACGTCCTGACATCAAGAATCTATCAACTTCTGCCTTAACTACATCCAATGACTTGGTCTTCACAGCCCCCTGTGCCAACAACTGCCACAGATTCACCACCCCGGGTTAAAAAAATCCCTCCTCATCTCCATTCTAAAAGGATGTCCCTCTATTTTGCGATTGTGTCCTCTCATCCTATACACCCCGACTATAGGAAACATCCTCTTCACATCCACTTTATCTGGGCCTTTCAACACTCGGAAGGTTCCCATGAGATTCCCCTCTCATCTTCTAAATTCCACCCAAGTACAAACACTCCTCATACGATGAGCCTTTCATTCCCGGAATCATTTTTGTGAACTTCCTTTGCACCCTCTCCAGTGTCAGCACATCCTTTCTTAGATAAGGACCCAAAACTGCTCACAATACTCCAAGTGAGGCCTCACCAGAGCTTTCAAAAGCCTTGGCATTACATCCTCATTTTCATACTCTAGTCCTCTCGAAATGAATGAATAATTACATTTACCTACCTCACCACCGACTCAACCTGCAAGTTAACATTTGGGGTGCCCTGAATGAGAACTCACAAGGTCCTTTGCCTCTCAGATTTTTGAATTTTCTCCCTGTTTAAAAAATCCTCTGTGCTTTGAATCCTTCTTCCAAAGTGTATGGCCATACACTTCCTGACACGGTATTCCATCTGCCAGTTCTTTGCCCATCTCCTAATCTGTGTAAGTCCATCTGGAGCCTCTCTACTTCCTCAGAACAACCTGCCCCTTCACCTACCTTTGTGTTGTCCTCAAATTCGGCCACAAAACCATCAATTTCATCATCCAAATCATTGACATACAACGTTAAAAGGAGCAGTCCCAACACTGACCCCTGCAGAACACCACTAGTCAGTGGCAGCCAATTAGGAAAGGCTCCCTTTATTCCCACTCTTTGCCAATGCTTTGTCCATGCTAATATGTTTCCTGTAATACCATGGGCTCTTATCTTGTTAAACAATCTCATGTGTGGCACCTTGTCAAAGGTCTTCCAAAAATCCAAGTACACAACATCCACCAATTCTCCTTTGCCTATCCTGCTTGTTATTTTGTCAAAGAATTCCAACAGATTTGTCAGGCAAGGTTTTCCCTTAAAGAAACCATGCTGTCTTTGGCCTATTTCATCATGGGCCTCAAGTACCCAAAATCACATCCTTAGCAATCGACTCCAACATCTTCCCAACCACTGACGTCAGGCTAACTGGCTTATAATTTGTAATTATATTCTTCTGCCTCTCTCCCTTCTTGAAGAGTGAAGCGACATTAGTAATTTTCCAGTCTTCCAGAACCATTTGAGACTCCAGTGATCCTTGAAAGATCAGTAGTAATGCTGTCACAAGCTCTTCGTCCACCTCTTTCAGAACCCTGGACTTTAATCCATCTGGTCCAGATGATTTATCTGAATATAGATTTGCCCTAGTAATAGCAAATACACTCACCTCCGACCCCTGACACTCTCGAACTTCTGGCGTTCTGCTAGTGTCTTCCACAGTGAAGACGGATGCCAAATACTTAATCAGTTCATCTGCCATTTCCTTGTCCCCTGTTACTACCTCTCCAGCATCATTTCCCAGTGGTCCAGTATCTACTTTTGCCTCTCTTATGCTCTATATATTTATCAGAAAAAAACTTTTAGTATCTTCTTTGATATTATTGGCTAATTTACCTTATTTTTCCCCTCCTCATGGCTTTTTAGTTGCCTTCTGCTGGTTTTTAAAAGCTTCGCAATGCTCTAATTTCCTACTACTTTTGCTCTATTCTAAGCCCTCTCTTTTGCTTTTCTGTTGGCTTTGACTTCCCTTGTCATCCTGCCTTTAGACTTGGGGAAGTATCTATACTGACCTTACAAACTGCTCACAAAAACTCCATCCATTGCTGTTCTGCTGTCATCCCTGCTATTGCTCCTACAGCCAGCTCCTTTCTGATGCCTCTATAATTCCCTTTACTCCCCTGTAATACTGATACAGTTGACTTTAACTTCTCCTTCTCAAGTTGCAGGGTGAATTCGATCATATTATGATGACTTACTCCTAAAGGGTGCTTTACCTTCAGCTCTCTAATCAATTCCAGTTACTCACACAACAAGCAATCCAAAATAGCTGATCCCCGAGTGGGCTCATCCACAAGCTAAGGAAGCCATCTTGTAGGCATTCTACGAATTCTCTCTCTTGGGATCCAAAATAAGCAGCAAGCTGATTTTCCCAATCTACCTGTATAATGAAACTCCCCATGACTACAATAACATTTCCCTTTTGACATGCATTTTCTATCTCCCTCATAATTTGTAGCCCACATCCTGGCTAGCGTTTGGAGGCCTCCTGTAAGGATTTTTACCCCTGTGGTTCCTTAACTCTACCCACAATTCTACATCTTCTGATTCTCTGTCAGCTCTGAGGATTTGATATCATTATTTTTTACCAACAGAGACATGCCACCCCCTCTGCCGACCAGCCTGTTCTTTCAATACAATGTGTATCCTTGCATATTCAGTTCCAAACTATCATCTTCCTTCAGCCATGACTCAGAGATGCTCTCAATGTCGTACCTGCCAGCCCCTAACTGCGCTACAACATCATCTACCTTATCCCATGCATTCAAATATAACACCTTCAGTCACGTACTCTTTGCCCTTTCTGATTGGATATGTCACTGATGATAAACGTGATTGTGATTCTGGTTTAGATCTGTGTTTATTGAGTTTGTGATGTACTATTTATGATGAGCCAAAAGCTCATTTTCATAGCATTTATACTCCTTGCCCGTACGCCAATAAACTTGACTCTAGGTTCATTTATTATCAAAGTATGTATGCAGTATAGAATACAACTCTGAGAATATTCTTCTCCCACCCCCACGATCTCCCCCCCACATAAAACACAGAGAACATCGACCCCCCAGACCCCACCCCCACACAAACCACAAAGAGAACATCAACTCCCCAAATCCTCTTCCCCCACACAAAACAACGAGAAAGAGCCAGTGGAAACACAGAATATAAAAACTATAAAACTGAAAAAGAAGTCCACAATCCCTATCGATTTCCTTCACTCCTTTAATCCTTTGGGCCAGTCCAGTCTAAATCTTCCTGGTGGGATATGGGAGCAAACGGGAGTGCCCGGTGGGATATGGAGGAAATGGCACCCGGGGGGATATGGGTTGAAACGGGAGCACCCGGGGGGATATGGAGGAAATGGGAGCTCCAGTGGGATATGGAGCAAATGGGAGCTCCGGTGGGATATGAAGGAAATGGGAGCTCCGGTGGGATATGGAGGAAATGGGAGCTCTGGTGGGATATGGTGCAAACAGGAGCTCCGGTGGGATATGGTGCAAACGGGAGCTCCGGTGGGATATGGAGGAAATGGGAGCTCTGGTGGGATATGGAGGAAATGGGAGCTCCGGTGCGATATGGTGCAAACGGGAGCTCCGGTGGGATATGGAGGAAACGGGAGCTCCGGTGGGATATGGAGGAAATGGGAGCTCCGGTGGGATATGGTGCAAACGGGAGCTCCGGTGGGATATGGAGGAAATGGGAGCTCTGGTGGGATATGGAGGAAATGGGAGCTCCGGTGGGATATGGTGCAAACGGAAGCGCCCGGTGGGATATGGAGCAAATGTGAGCTCTGGGGGGTATGGAGGAAATGGGAGCTCCGGTGGGATATGGAGGAAATGGGAGCTCCGGTGGGATATGGTGCAAATGGGAGCGCCCGGTGGGATATGGAGCAAATGGGAGCTCCGGTGGGATATGGAGCAAATGGGAGCTCCGGTGGGTTATGGAGGAAATAGGAGCTCCGGTGGGATATGGAGCAAATGGGAGCTCCGGTGAGGTATGGAGGAAATGGGAGCTCCGGTGGGATATGGAGCAAATGGGAGCTCCGGTGGGATATGGAGGAAATGGGAGCTCCGGTGGGATATGAAGCAAACGGGAGCGCCCGGTGGGATATGGAGGAAATGGCACCCGGGGGGATATGGGTTGAAACGGGAGCACCCGGGGGGATATGGAGGAAATGGGAGCTCCGGTGGGATATGGAGGAAATGGGAGCTCCGGTGGGATATGGTGCAAACGGGAGCGCCCGGTGGGATATGGAGCAAATGGGAGCTCTGGTGGGATATGGAGGAAATGGGAGCTCCAGTGGGATATGGAAGAAATGGGAGCTCCGGTGGGATACGGTGCAAACGGGAGTGCCTGGTGGGATATGGAGCAAATGGGAGCTCCGGTGAGATATGGAGGAAATGGGAGCTCTGGTGGGATATGGAGCAAATGGGAGCTCCGGTGGGATATGGAGGAAATGGGAGCTCCGGTGGGATATGGTGCAAACGGGAGCGCCCGGTGGGATATGAAGGAAATGGGAGCTCCGGTGGGATATGAAGCAAACGGGAGCGCCCGGTGGGATATGAAGGAAATGGGAGCTCCGGTGGGATATGAAGCAAACGGGAGCGCCTGGTGGGATATGGAGGAAATGGCACCCGGGGGGGATATGGAGGAAATGGCACCCGGGGGGATATGGGTTGAAACGGGAGCACCTGGGGGGATATGGAGGAAATGGGAGCTCCGGTGGGATATGGAGCAAACCGGAGCGCCCGGTGAGATATGGAGGAAATGGCACCCGGGGGGATATGGGTTGAAATGGGAGCACCCGGGGAGATATGGAGGAAATGGGAGCTCCAGTGGGATATGGAGCAAATGGGAGCTCCGGTGGGATATGGAGGAAATGGGAGCTCCGGTGGGATATGGTGCAAACGGGAGCTCCGGTGGGATATGGAGGAAATGGGAGCTCCGGTGGGATATGGAGCAAACGGGAGCTCCGGTGGGATATGGAGGAAATGGGAGCTCCGGTGAGATACCGGAGTACCAGGTGGAAGCCCCATATGGTCACAGGGTGAGCTTGCAAACTCCACACAGATCACACCTGAGGTGAGGATTGAACCCGGGTTACTGGAGTTGTCAGACAATCGCTCTACCCTCTCTGCTACTGTGCCAGCTCCTCCTCGGCCTCCACACTTGCTTCAAATTACTGAACTTGCAGATGTAACAGAACACCATCGACCTTAATCTGCTTCAGCAGAATTGGCCTGAGGTGCTGTAGTTTCCATTTCAGTACTGAATACAACTTCCTGTTCGCTCCCAAGCTGATCCAGGTAAAAATCTTTGAATATATTTGCTTTCAAGATTCAAGTACATTTATTATTAGAGAATGTATAAATTATACACCCTTGGGATTTGCTCACAGGTCGCCACAAAGCAAGAAACCTGAAAGAACCCAGTTAAGAAAAAAGACTAAAAAATGAAAATAAAAGACCACCACTCGATACAAAAGAGAAAAAACACAAATCACGCGAACGATTGGAGCGAGCGACAGCAATATGAACCGAAACCGAGTCTTCAGATCTGAACGCTGGAGTAGCCCAGTAGAGTAGGCCCAAAGCCTCCTTTATCAGTTTATCAGATTAGCTGGCACGGAGCACAGCAGCTGGGGCCGTCGTCATAGCCTCAGTGCTGTGGAGAGAGGAGTGGCCATCGTGGAGAGCGGTCCTCACCTCTTACATCTATGCATCATGAATGTTAGGTATGTGTGGAGCAGGAATGCCAACAGGGTGGCAAGACCAAACACTTTTACTGTGTCAGGTTAACCATAGTACTCGCAAGGCAACTTGACGCAACTACACCTGAGATGCAGACTTGACAACCGCGTAAAGAGAGAGGGGCCTTCCGCACACAGGAAGCCTCATTAAGTCACCACTCGATGTGAGAACTCGTGACCGCGAGGGCTTGCCTCCGGCCTCTTCCCACAGTCCAAAGGTGTAACGGGTCGGTCATTGTAAACTGTCCCGTGATCAGACTCCGGTTAAATGGTTGCTTGCTGGCTGTGTGGCTCAAAGGGCCTATTTCACGTAGTAGCTCAATGAATAGATAGATAGATAGGAAAGAGACAGGTGTTATTGGCTTGCCAGGCAGAGTAACTTAATGCCAAGTTCTTTTACATTGTTCAAGACGTCAGCTTTCTTTGTGTGTTGCTGTGCTGGAGATCGTCGTGCAGCAAGGAAGGTTTTATAAGCTGCTTTTCCCTCCCGCTTGTGAAACCTCCTGCTCCGGACAGCAGCGAGACTGTGGAACTTGCAAGCACGGGCAGTGGCCGAGAGGAGGCAAAAGCTCAGTGCAGTGGGAAGGCAGGAAGGCAGGAACAGGAGGATGCCGGGCTCCCTCAGTACACAACCATGGGCAGAGGGCCAGGCTTACCTCCGTGGCCGGTGCATCCACTGAACCCTACAGATTGGAAGGAAGCCATTCAGCCCAGAGGGCCAGTGCTGCCTTTAAGACATAGACCATTCAGCCCATCGATTCTGCTCCATCTTTCCATCATGGCTGATTTATTATACCTCTCAACCCCATTCTCCTGCCTTCTCCCTGTAAATCATAAACAGCAGAGAGCAGGAACAGACCCTCCATCACATCATGTCTGTGCCAGTCACTGTGATGGTCTCACTAATCCCATCGGGCTGCACGTTCTCCATATCCCTCTCGTCCTGGACAAGTGACAGGTCTGTGTAAGCACCTCTTAAATGTTGTATTAGGTTCCACCATTTCCCAGCTGCACATTCCAGATGTTTGCCACCCCCTGTGTAAAACAAACACTTGCCCTGCATATCTCCTGTAAACGGATCCTCTCTCGCCTGGAAGCTATGCTCTCTCGTATTTGACATCTCCACTCTGGGCAAAACGACTCCATCTATCCCATCTAGAATAAAGTTTGTTCATGGAGTGTACATCGAAACCAACAGTGAAACGACGTCAGGAACGTCAACGACTCATCATGGTAGCATAGTGGTTAGCACGATTACAGTACCCACGACCAGGGTTCACTTCCCGTCGCTGTCAGTAAGGGGTTTGTACGTTCTCTCTGTGACTGCGTGGGTTTCCTCTGGGTTCACCCCTGACCCCCAGCCCCACAGTCCAAAGGCCTGCCGGGTGGCAGGGTTGTAATTTGTCCCATGATTAGGCTAGGACTGCTGTGCAGAAAGGCCTATTCTGTGCTGTATCTCAATATGTAAATATTTTATAATTTTATAACCCTTGCTCAGCCTCCGACACCGCAGAGGAGGCAAATCCACACTCCTACCTGCTCCAGGTTTCCTCACTCCTACCTGCTCCAGGTTTTGTCACCTCTCACTGCTCCAGGTTTCCTCACCCCTACCTGCTCCAGATTTCCTCACCCCTACCTGCTCCAGGTTTCCTCACCCTTACCTGCTCCAGGTTTCCTCACCCCTACCTGCTCCAGGTCTCGTCACTCCTACTTGCTCCAGGTTTCCTCACCCCTACCTGCTCCAGGTTTCGTCACCCCTCACTGCTCCAGGTTTCATCACCACTCCCTGCTCCAGGTTTCATCACCCCTCCCTGCTCCAGGTTTCGTCACCCTACCTGCTCCAGGTTTCGTCACTCCTCCCTGCTCCAGGTTTCCTCACCCTACCTGCTCCAGGTTTCGTCACCCTACCTGCTCCAGGTTTTGTCACTCCTCCCTGCTCCAGGTTTCCTCACCCTACCTACTCCAGGTTTTGTTACCCCTACCTGCTCCAGGTTTCCCCACTCCTCCCTGCTCCAGTTTTCATCACCCCTACCTGCTACAGGTTTCATCACTGCTACCTGCTCCAGGTTTCGTCACTCCTATCTGCTCCAGGTTTCATCACCCCTACCTGCTCCAGGTCTTGTCACTCCTTCCTGCTCCAGGTTTCATCACCCCTACCTGCTCCAGGTTTCATCGCTCCTACCTGCTCCAGGTTTCGTCACCCATACCTGCTCCAGGTTTCGTCACCCTACCTGCTCCAGGTTTCGTCACTCCTCCCTGCTCCAGGTTTCCTCACCCTACCTGCTCCAGGTTTCGTCACCCTACCTGTTCCAGCTTTCCTCACTCCTACATGCTCCAGGTTTCCTCACCCCTCCCTGCTCCAGGTTTTGTCACCCCTACCTACTCCAGGTTTTGTCACCCCTACCTGCTCCAGGTTTCCCCACTCCTCCCTGCTCCAGTTTTCATCACCCTACCTGCTACAGGTTTCATCACTGCTACCTGCTCCAGGTTTCGTCACTCCTATCTGCTCCAGGTTTCATCACCCCTACCTGCTCCAGGTTTCATCACCCCTACCTGCTCCAGGTTTCGTAACTCCTACCTGCTCCAGGTTTCGTCACTCCTACCTGCTCCAGGTTTCATCACCCCTACCTGCTCCAGGTTTCATCTCTCCTCCCTGCTCCAGGTTTCGTAACTCCTACCTGCTCCAGGTTTCGTCACTCCTACCTGCTCCAGGTTTCATCACCCCTACCTGCTCCAGGTTTCATCTCTCCTCCCTGCTCCAGGTTTCGTCACCCCTACCTGCTCCAGGTTTCGTCACTCCTACCTGCTCCAGGTTTCGTCACTCCTACCTGCTCCAGGTTTCATCACCCCTACCTGCTCCAGGTTTTGTAACTCCTACCTGCTCCAGGTTTCGTCACCCCTACCTGCTCCAGGTTTCGTCACTCCTACATGCTCCAGGTTTCCTCACCCTACCTGCTCCAGGTTTCGTCACTCCTACCTGCTCCAGGTTTTGTAACTCCTACCTGCTCCAGGTTTCATCACCCCTACCTGCTCCAGGTTTCATCTCTCCTCCCTGTTCCAGGTTTCGTCACCCCTACCTGCTCCAGGTTTCATAACTCCTACCTGCTCCAGGTTTCGTCACTCCTACCTGCTCCAGGTTTCATCACCCCTACCTGCTCCAGGTTTCATCTCTCCTCCCTGCTCCAGGTTTCGTAACTCCTACCTGCTCCAGGTTTCGTCACTCCTACCTGCTCCAGGTTTCATCACCCCTACCTGCTCCAGGTTTCATCTCTCCTCCCTGCTCCAGGTTTTGTCACCCCTACCTGCTCCAGGTTTCGTCACTCCTACCTGCTCCAGGTTTCGTCACTCCTACCTGCTCCAGGTTTCGTCACCCCTCACTGCTCCAGGTTTCATCACCACTCCCTGCTCCAGGTTTCATCACCCCTCCCTGCTCCAGGTTTCGTCACCCTACCTGCTCCAGGTTTCGTCACTCCTCCCTGCTCCAGGTTTCCTCACCCTACCTGCTCCAGGTTTCGTCACCCTACCTGCTCCAGGTTTTGTCACTCCTCCCTGCTCCAGGTTTTCTCACCCTACCTACTCCAGGTTTTGTTACCCCTACCTGCTCCAGGTTTCCCCACTCCTCCCTGCTCCAGTTTTCATCACCCCTACCTGCTACAGGTTTCATCACTGCTACCTGCTCCAGGTTTCGTCACTCCTATCTGCTCCAGGTTTCATCACCCCTACCTGCTCCAGGTCTTGTCACTCCTTCCTGCTCCAGGTTTCATCACCCCTACCTGCTCCAGGTTTCATCGCTCCTACCTGCTCCAGGTTTCGTCACCCATACCTGCTCCAGGTTTCGTCACCCTACCTGCTCCAGGTTTCGTCACTCCTCCCTGCTCCAGGTTTCCTCACCCTACCTGCTCCAGGTTTCGTCACCCTACCTGTTCCAGCTTTCCTCACTCCTACATGCTCCAGGTTTCCTCACCCCTCCCTGCTCCAGGTTTTGTCACCCCTACCTACTCCAGGTTTGGTCACCCCTACCTGCTCCAGGTTTCCCCACTCCTCCCTGCTCCAGTTTTCATCACCCTACCTGCTACAGGTTTCATCACTGCTACCTGCTCCAGGTTTCGTCACTCCTATCTGCTCCAGGTTTCATCACCCCTACCTGCTCCAGGTTTCATCACCCCTACCTGCTCCAGGTTTCGTAACTCCTACCTGCTCCAGGTTTCGTCACTCCTACCTGCTCCAGGTTTCATCACCCCTACCTGCTCCAGGTTTCATCTCTCCTCCCTGCTCCAGGTTTCGTAACTCCTACCTGCTCCAGGTTTCGTCACTCCTACCTGCTC
This sequence comes from Mobula hypostoma, assembly GCF_963921235.1. Classification (NCBI taxonomy): domain Eukaryota; kingdom Metazoa; phylum Chordata; class Chondrichthyes; order Myliobatiformes; family Myliobatidae; genus Mobula; species Mobula hypostoma. Next base: position 32,384,117 of record NC_086106.1, on the reverse strand, counting down.
CAGGTTTCATCACCCCTACCTGCTCCAGGTTTCATCTCTCCTCCCTGCTCCAGGTTTCGTCAACCCTACCTGCTCCAGGTTTCGTCACTCCTACCTGCTCCAGGTTTCGTCACTCCTACCTGCTCCAGGTTTCATCACCCCTACCTGCTCCAGGTTTTGTAACTCCTACCTGCTCCAGGTTTCGTCACCCCTACCTGCTCCAGGTTTCGTCACTCCTACATGCTCCAGGTTTCCTCACCCTACCTGCTCCAGGTTTCGTCACTCCTACCTGCTCCAGGTTTTGTAACTCCTACCTGCTCCAGGTTTCATCACCCCTACCTGCTCCAGGTTTCATCTCTCCTCCCTGTTCCAGGTTTCGTCACCCCTACCTGCTCCAGGTTTCATAACTCCTACCTGCTCCAGGTTTCGTCACTCCTACCTGCTCCAGGTTTCATCACCCCTACCTGCTCCAGGTTTCATCTCTCCTCCCTGCTCCAGGTTTCGTAACTCCTACCTGCTCCAGGTTTCGTCACTCCTACCTGCTCCAGGTTTCATCACCCCTACCTGCTCCAGGTTTCATCTCTCCTCCCTGCTCCAGGTTTTGTCACCCCTACCTGCTCCAGGTTTCGTCACTCCTACCTGCTCCAGGTTTCGTCACTCCTACCTGCTCCAGGTTTCGTCACCCCTACCTGCTCCAGGTTTTGTAACTCCTACCTGCTCCAGGTTTCGTCACCCCTACCTGCTCCAGGTTTCGTCACTCCTACATGCTCCAGGTTTCCTCACCCTACCTGCTCCAGGTTTCGTCACTCCTACCTGCTCCAGGTTTTGTAACTCCTACCTGCTCCAGGTTTCATCACCCCTACCTGCTCCAGGTTTCATCTCTCCTCCCTGGTCCAGGTTTCGTCACCCCTACCTGCTCCAGGTTTCGTAACTCCTACCTGCTCCAGGTTTCGTCACTCCTACCTGCTCCAGGTTTCACCACCCCTACCTGCTCCAGGTTTCATCTCTCCTCCCTGCTCCAGGTTTCGTAACTCCTACCTGCTCCAGGTTTCATCACTCCTACCTGCTCCAGGTTTCATCACCCCTACCTGCTCCAGGTTTCATCTCTCCTCCCTGCTCCAGGTTTCGTCACCCTACCTGCTCCAGGTTTCGTCACTCCTCCCTGCTCCAGGTTTCCTCACCCTACCTGCTCCAGGTTTCGTCACCCTACCTGTTCCAGCTTTCCTCACTCCTACATGCTCCAGGTTTCCTCACCCCTCCCTGCTCCAGGTTTTGTCACCCCTACCTACTCCAGGTTTTGTCACCCCTACCTGCTCCAGGTTTTCCCACTCCTCCCTGCTCCAGTTTTCATCACCCTACCTGCTACAGGTTTCATCACTGCTACCTGCTCCAGGTTTCGTCACTCCTATCTGCTCCAGGTTTCATCACCCCTACCTGCTCCAGGTTTCATCACCCCTACCTGCTCCAGGTTTCGTCACCCCTACCTGCTCCAGGTTTCATCACCCCTACCTGCTCCAGGTTTTGTAACTCCTACCTGCTCCAGGTTTCGTCACTCCTACCTGCTCCAGGTTTCATCACCCCTACCTGCTCCAGGTTTCATCTCTCCTCCCTGCTCCAGGTTTCGTAACTCCTACCTGCTCCAGGTTTCGTCACTCCTACCTGCTCCAGGTTTCATCACCCCTACCTGCTCCAGGTTTCATCTCTCCTCCCTGCTCCAGGTTTCGTCACCCCTACCTGCTCCAGGTTTCGTCACTCCTACCTGCTCCAGGTTTCGTCACTCCTACCTGCTCCAGGTTTCATCACCCCTACCTGCTCCAGGTTTTGTAACTCCTACCTGCTCCAGGTTTCGTCACCCCTACCTGCTCCAGGTTTCGTCACTCCTACATGCTCCAGGTTTCCTCACCCTACCTGCTCCAGGTTTCGTCACTCCTACCTGCTCCAGGTTTTGTAACTCCTACCTGCTCCAGGTTTCATCACCCCTACCTGCTCCAGGTTTCATCTCTCCTCCCTGTTCCAGGTTTCGTCACCCCTACCTGCTCCAGGTTTCGTCACTCCTACCTGCTCCAGGTTTTGTCACTCCTACCTGCTCTAGGTTTCCTCACCCCTCCCTGCTCCAGGTTTCATCTCTCCTCCCTGTTCCAGGTTTCGTCACTCCTCCCTGCTCCAGGTTTCATCACCCCTACCTGCTCCAGGTTTCCTCATTCCTACCTGCTCCAGGTTTCATCACCCCTCCCTGCTCCAGGTTTCGTCACTCCTCCCTGCTCCAGGTTTCAAACAACACATGAAGGTGCTGGAGGAACTCGGGGTCAGGCAGCAATGATCGAGGAAAATGGACTGTCCCCCGCCACGGGTCGGGACCCTTCATGATGCAGATTCCGGTGTCTGCAGCCTCTGACATCTCCTGGCTTAGAACACGCCCGTCAAATCTCCACTCAGTCTCAGGTGTAGTCAGAACCCCAGCGTCACCGATCTTTCAGTCGTGACCCTTGCAGTTCAGACGTTAGTTTGTAACTGTAACACTATTTTCCTGTTTTCTGTTGTTGATTTTCCATTTGTACCATCTTGATGGCCTGGCTGGATTTGTTTTTTCCCCCTTTTTTTTGTTTATTTTTGTCACACAGCAGCAGATCAGACCATTACACAGTATTGAGGTAGGCAAGATAAAACAATAACAATGCGGAATAAAGTGGAAATGCACTGTAGATAAACAAGAAAGTGCAAGATCGTAAACTAGAGAGAATCTGCAGATGCTGGAAATCCAGAGCAACAGACACACAAAATGCAGGAGAAACTCAGCAGGTCAGGCAGCATCTGTGGAACAGTCGGATGTTTCGGGCCGGAAGCCATCATCAGGACTGGACTGAAAAGGTGAGGTCAGGGTAAGAAAGTGTGTGGGAGGGGGAGCAGAATGTGATGGGTGAAACTGGGAGAAGGGGAGGAGAGAAGTAAAGAACTGGGAAGTTGATTGGTGGACGAGATAGCGGGCTGGAGGAGGGGGATCGGATAGGAGAGGGCAGAAGGCCATGGAAGAGGTTGAACAAGTTGGATCTTTATTCTTTGGAGCATAGAAGGTTGAGGGGGGACTTGATAGAGGTATTTAAAATTATGAGGGGGATTGATAGAGTTGATGTGGATAAGCTTTTTCCATTGAGAGTGGGGGAGATTCAAACAAGAGGACATGAGTTGAGAGTTAAAGGGAAAAAGTTTAGAGGTAACATGAGGGGGAACTTCTTTACTCAGAGAGTGGTGGCTGTGTGGAACGAGCTTCCAGCAGAAGTGGTAGAGGCAGGTTTGATATTGTTATTTAAAGTAAAATTGGATAGATATATGGACAGGAAAGGAATGGAGGGTTATGGGCTGAGTGCAGGTCGGTGGGACTAGGTGAGAGTATGAGTTCGGCAGGGACTAGAAGGGGCGGGATGGCCTGTTTCCGTGCTGTAGTTGTTATATGGTTATAGGGTGGGGTGGGGTGATGGGCAGATAAAAAGATAAGGTGAGAGGGGGAGATGGGAATGCTGAAGATGTGGGGTGGGTTGGGGGGGGGCGGAATGCCAGAAGTTCGAAAATCAATTTTCATGCCATCAGGTTGGAGGCGACCCAGACGGAACACGAGGTGTTGCTCCTCCAATCTGAGTTGTCCCCTCATCGCGTCAGTAGAGGAGGCCATGCATAGACACATCGGAATAGGAATAGGAATTAAAGCAAGCGGCCACCGGGAGATCCTGGTTTTCACCCCGGGGACGTAGGTGCTCGGCGAAGTGACGCCGGGCCTCACCGGGCGCACCGGATACAGTGGATGACACTAACAGACACACAGGTGAAGTGTCGGCTCGCCGTATCAGGCAGATTGTGAGGTCAAGAGAGAATCTTATTGTTCAAAGTAAAGTAATTATCTTAGTATGTAAACCATAATCTATCAACCTTGAGATTGTTAGTCTTGCCGGAGCCCGCAGAACAGTAAAGTCAACGAAAAAAAAAGACACAACAAAGGCCGACAAACGTCAGATGTGCAAACGGGAACAAATCGAGCAAACAGTAAAAAAGTAGATAATTAATAAAAAGAACGTGGAAGTGCGGAGTCGATGGAAGTGAGTGCGGGGTCGGTTCGGCGCCGAGGCGGGCGAAGCCGGTCCACAAGCCCGGCCACGGCCAGAGCAACGGCTGACCCGAACCTGGCGGCGTGGGAGCCGAGACTCCAGCACCTCCCGCCCGGTGGCAGTAGCGAGAAGAGAGGGAGGCAGCCGGGCTCAGGTAGGGAATTACTGTACCAGGGAACCAGTGGGGTGGAGACTGTCCTTGGGCCTGCAGGGATGTGCTTTCGGCCTTCTTGTGTCTCCTGCCCGATGGGAGAGGGGTTTCAGGGGGTGTGGGGGTGGGTCTTTGCTTATATTGGCTGCTTTACTGAGGCAGAGGGAAGTATTGAAGAGGATCAGTCGAGGGGTGATTTGTTTCCGTTATGGGCGGTGCTGTGTCCATAACTCCAGTGGTTTGTTGCGGTCACGGGCAGAGCAGTTGTCACAGCGGACCGTGATGTGTCCAGAAGGACGCTTTCGATGGCGCATCATTAATTGGCTCTCTACCTTGATACGGGTGGCAAAACAATCCAACTACCAGTTATTGTCCCGTCCATTTCTGCTGGGCCGGTTCTTCAGCGGCCAGTTAAAGACTCAGCGTAATATGTCACATTATAGACATTAGGTGCAAGGGTGGACCATTCGAGCCAGCACCGCCATTCACTGTGATCATGGCTGATCATTCACAATCAGTACCCCGTTCCTGCCTTCTCCCCATATCCCTTCACTCCGCTATCTTTAGATTAGATTCAACTTTATTGTCACTGTGCCGAAGACAGATACAAAGCCAATGAAATGCATTTAGCATCTGACCAGAAATGCAAAGAATAATGTTATTTACAAAATAACTGCAAATAAAAAAAGTGCTACAGCACACAAATAGAAAAGTACTGAGACAGTACAATATGGGTGCAGTACTGCTTAGCGCTGTGATGAGACGTTCAGCGGTGTCACAGCCTCAGGGAAGAAGCTCTTCCTATCTCTTGAAAGCATCCAGAGAATTGGCCTCCACTGCCCTCTGAGGCAGAGCATTCCACAGATTAATTATGAACGTGTCATAATTAAAACCATAAGATACACAGGAGCAGAATTCGGCCATTTGGCCCATCATGTGCCCCACCATTCGATCACGGCTGATTGATTCTCCCCCTTAACCCCATTCTCCTGCCTTACAAGTCCTTATTAATCTCCACTTTCAATATACCCAGTGACTTGGCCTGCGCGGCCACCCATGGCCAAGAGTTCCACGGGTACAGCATCCTCTGGCTAAAGAAATTCCTCACCTCTTCTACATGCTTGGATTCTGATATGATGAAGACTTGATTTGTCAGTCTACCCCGTCATGTCCTTTCCATCGTTGTGTCTACCTGCACTGCACGTTCTCTGCAGCTAAACTGTGACATGGTTAATCTGATCATGCTCTTCCCTTTCCTACCAGCTCAATGTAATGACGTTGGGCAATGATTTGCATGGTTGGCATGCAAAGCAAAGCTTTTCGGTTTACTGCGGAGAACGTGAGGAAAATAAACCTTACATCTCACAGCACCAGGGTCGGGAACATTTATTCCCTTTCAGTAATCAGACTGCTGAACCAGCGTGGGTAACTTCACTCACCTCAACACTGAACTGATTCCACAATCTACAGCCTGACCTTCCAGCACTCTACAATTCATGTTGTCAGTATTAGCTATTTTTTGATTTGTACCAAGAGGACTCTCTGATCTATGGGCTGTTCCCGGGGACGCACACGGAGACCGACATCCGGTGCTGCTGGCAGATCATCAACTCGGTGAAAGATGCTCTTTGGTCGGCCCGAAACTTGATGATCTACCAGCACATGGAGATGTCCGTGGGAGAATGCTGCCGACTGGCACATTCTCGGCTGCAGGAGTACATGCTGAGGGACGCACTGAAACTCGGTGCAGCCACCGCAAGGGCCCGGTGGGGAAGGCCCACGGTTTAGGTTTCTTCCGCAGGAGTGGGAGGGGTCAGGGGCGGGGAGTTTACCCCTCAACAATGGTGTGGTAAGGTGAACCAACGGAGCGCCACGTGGGTGGCCAGAAGTATGTATATGTAGAGAGCATAAGGGAAATATATGTAAAGGATTGAGAGTCATTGAATGGTTTATTGTACATAATTTTATTTTTGAATAAAGTATATTTTGAAATATTAAAAAATTGTCTTCTTTTACACATTGGAGGTTTGTCGGTCTTTACAGTCCCCTCCCCCCACTTGTAAATGCCTGCAAGACAGTAAGTATATGGGTGACATTTACAACATGTACTTTGATAATACATTTACCAAACTTGGTGAAGCCCATAGATCCCACCTGTATTTTAAACAACCTCAGTGCCACCACAGATGCTGCCTGGAGACGCAACAGAGACCGAGCTTGCTGGAAATTCCAGCAACGCACAAAGCTGTGGAGGAACTCAGCAGGTCAGGCAGTGTCGATGGAGGGAAGTGGGCAGTCAATGTTTAGGTGGAGACCCTTCATCAGGGATGGAAAGGAAGAGGGGAGATAGTCAGGAGACATGTGGGTCCAGGTGAGGGAGGGGAGAGTGGGAATGATCTCTGATGCTGGGACGAGAGAGGCAGAAGGCCGAGGAATGTGGAGCATGGCTAAGGGGAGGCGAACCAGTGGGAAGAGTGTGTGGATGATGGGCTGATGCAGAGGGTGGAGGAGGGGAAAGGGAGGCAGTGGTTGGGGCCGGAGAGAGAGAAGAGATGGGGTAGGAAATGCCACCCGAGTCGGTAAGCTGCTCCACCAGTTAGCATCTCACTCAGGTTCCAGCATCTGCAGCATCTTGGAAACAGATTTATTATCAGGTGTACATTTGCATACAGTGAAACATGTCTGTGGTAACAACCAACATACCCAAAGATGTATTTGTGGCAGCCCACACACGCCGGTGCCAACATATCGTGCCCACAATGCCTGGCAGGGCAACAGGGAACACAACAAACTGGAACGCACCAAGCAACAAGAGCAAGACAAGCTCTATCCCCCTCCCCCACCCATCCAGTCTTCTAACCCCAGGGCAGATCATCATCTTCACCTACACCCTCACTGCTGGCCTTTGAATGCAGACCAGAGGCTTAGATTCCGGCCTGTCTTCTAATTCCCTCCATTCCTGTACCCAAACCCTATCTCCTCTCTCCACCCACAAACCATCCCCAAGAGCCCTAAGCACATGTATAAAACAACTAGGTCTGACACACAAACTCAATGGAGGCTGCAGCTTTGCCCCATCTTGTCCACTCGGTATCTCCATTCTCACTTCACCACGCGCCCACTTTGAAATTCCTCTGCCCGACGGGATTCCTGTGAAATCTTCTCCCACTGCTCTCTGGCCACGTTCTGCACACTCACCACCAGGCGCCCCTTCACCCCCTTCCCACCAGCATTCCTGGCCATTGTTCCCACCACTCCTTGGCTTTTGGGATTGGGTGAGTCGCCCCACCCCCACTGTCTGCATTCATATTCCTGATTGTGGTTTCCTTCTTCCTGCTAGAGGTTATCAGTCAACAGCAGAAGCAGAGAGAGCTCAACCAGCCCTTTAATCCCAGTACAACGATGGCTGACTTACCCATTCCCGCACCACCTCCATTAGCCTGGACCTTTTAGTTCCAACATTTACTGTTTCCAGTATCTGTACAGTTTTGCTCTCAGGTTAATGTTTATTCACCAACATTGCTTTTGCACTTAGATTTTGGCTCTGCCCACATTTTTTTCCTTTTCTGTTGAAAATCACTTTCATTCTCTTCACCCCCCCCCGCCTTTTCTGTATCTTAATACTTGTTCTACCTCCACCTTTCCCCAGTTCTGACAAAAGGTCATTGACTAGAAACTCTCCCTACAGGTGTGATTGACCTACTGGGTATTTCCAGGTTTCTAACTTCCAGCAGATGCAGTGTATTCTTTTTTTGGATTTCAGCTTTGTTGACTGTCGCTTCACTTTGAGGATTGCCGCTCCCCCGCCCCTTTGTTCCATTTGCCTCTTGTTCACCCCCTTCCTCTGAATGGGATCAGAAATACCTTCCCTCTCCTCCCTCCTTCATCAAAGACGTTTCACCTCCAGCCTGTCCCATCTCTGATGAAAAGTCATTGACACGTACTTCGCTCTCCACAGTTGCCGACTGACCTGTCCAGCATTAGCACTGTCATTCTCGTTCAGTTGATTTCAACATCCGTGTCATATTTCTTGCCACACAGAGGGAAAATCAAGTCTACATCAGCTCTTGGATCGTTCCACCCAGCCCCAGTTCTTACATGTCCATGCTTCCCCACACCTTGTCCCCATCCTTCCACAGCTACTTATACAGCACAGAGACTGATCCACGTAGCTTTGGGATGAGTGTGGAAACCCATGCAGGCTCAAGGGGTGCACACATTGCACACAGACAGAAGCAGATCAAACCTGGGTCACTGGAGCATGGGAGACTGCCTCTGGCATGATTTTCAAGTATGACACTGGCTTCATTGAGAGCTCTTGGCATTTGGATCATGGGTTGAGGGGAGGATTAAATGGAGATGACAAAATACAATTATCGGAGGAGTGATGGGGGGGGGGACCAATGCCTCTGATCTGAACCCTGTAAGTTGAAGCTATGCTCAGAAATGCAGTTAAGGATCAAACATTGCATGGGATCCCCTCCACTCACGCCAGAGGTACAGAAGCCCAAAGTCCCACACCTCAATTCAAGAACAGCTACTTCTTTTCAACCATTCCATTCTTGAACTGACGAGGCATCCCTAACCACCTCATCAGAATAGCAACACCACGGCCACCTTGCCCCAGACTGGACCTCATTTTAGTTGGTTCTATTTCCTTCTGAAAAATGTGTGTAATTTATGTTTTTGTGAATGCTGTTTATGTGACGCTACATGCCTGTGACACTGATGCAAATCTCTTTCATGCACTGGTGCATTCACGTGTGTGCAGAAGGTCATAAACTGCAGGTTCAACTTTCCTGCAGATGCTGCAGTTGTCCCAGTGCACAGAACACAAGGGGCCCCCTGCCTGCAGTTCCAGCCCACTCCTGCCCTGCCTAGTATTTCCACACACCTGAATGCAGCATCATATAGTGGACACAGCTCTGCACAGCATGGAAACCAGCCTCCCCTCCTTGGGCTCCGTCTATATTTCTGACTGCTTCAGTAACATAATCGAAGTCCCTCCACCCATCCCAGACTGTCTGTCTTCTCCCCTTTTCTCATCAGGCAAAAGATACAGAAAGCATACGACCTGGCTCCAGCTCAGTTTCCACCCCAGTGCAACAGCTTTTCCCCGGAACACTTTCCCGCACAGCTTTCCTCGTGCAGCACAGAATAACTGCACAAATCTTTAACTGTCATGATCAGATATGATGGACAGCCACTCAATCGGTTAACCTCTTTTTTAAAGAATACACCTGAAATCATATTGACAGGTTGCAGGTTGAGTCAGTGGTAAGGAAGGCAAATACAATGACAGCATTCGTCGCAAAAGGACTAGAATATAAAGGAGGTGTAGTAAGGCACTGGCCAGACTGTATGTGGGGTATTGTGAGCATATCTGGACTGTTTTATCTCAGAAAGGATGTGCTGGCAATGGAGAGCATCCAGAGAAAGGTCACATGTATTATACCGGGAATAAAAGGGTTATCGAACGAGGAGTGTTTGATGGCTCTGGACCTGTACTATCTGGCACTTAGAAGAATGGGGGATCTCATTGAAACGTATCGAACACTGAAAGGCCTCGACAGAGGCGACGTGGAGAGGATGTTTCCGATACCGAGGGAGTCTAGGACCAGAGGACACAGCCTCAGGACAGAGGTGAAGAGGAATTTCTTTAGCCAGAGGGTGAGGTGAATCCATGGAATTCATTGCACATATGGCTTTGGAGGTCAAGTCATCGGGTATGTTTAAAGCAGAGGTTGACCATCTACCTCTCCCACCCCTCCCAAAGTGCCACCAAGCACCACACTATCATGGGTAACTACAAAGAAAGTTTATTGATAAGTAAGCTTCAACAGAAACAAGGCTTAAACAGACAGCGAGTGTAAGCTTAGGTTTACAATACTTGGTGGATTTTACAGCATCTATTCCGAAACAACAAATAAAGCAAGGTTTCCTCTCCGTTCTTCCAGTTGTGGGATCAGGCTGAAACATGCATCTTTACAAGCAGCTTGTCTGCGCACAAGAACGTTGGGCCTGAGTGGGAGGGAGTCAAGCCCACCCCCTTACCAGTTAACAGCCTGCCCGTCAACGCCAAGGCCGCGCTGAGTAAAGCATACATTCCAACCCTTCCCCCAACCCCCACACACCCTCATTCGAGGCTGGGCTCATGCTCTGGCGCAGCAGGGGTGGGGTGCTGGGCAGGGAGGGTGGGGGGGGGTTAATCAACGCCGGTCGGCCAGATGCCATAGGGGTGTGAACCGTTCAGCCCAAGGGGAGGGGGGGGGAAACAGCAAATGCAAACACCAGAAGAGATCACACAGAGGATGTGTGGGGAATGCCCGAGGGGCCAGACAGCAGCAAAGAGAGGCAAACACTTCAGGCTGCAGAGTGGGGAGATGGCAAGAAAGGAGGGTGGGTTATATGGGGGCAAAGAAAACAGGAGGGATAGTCTGTGGCAGGGGAGAGGAGATCAGCCGGAAGTTTCAAATAAAACAAGTGATGACAGTGCACAGTTGTACCATCACCCCTTTTGTTAATTCATCGTCCCCCACATCCCGTTTCCTCTCCCCACTCCTTCTCATCTCCACCGCAGCTTCCGAAGAAAGGCTGTGGTGTTGAAAAGTCAACTCTCTCCACATGGACGCTGCCTGATCTGCTATTTCCTGCTTCTTTAAAACTTAGACTTCCACCTCCACAGTATTTTAGTTTAAAAAAAACACAATGCTGCCTTGCTTTCGAAAGCGCTTATTCGAGACGGCTTCGCCGCGCGAGCCCGATTATTGGGAATCAGCTCTGATTTACAGAGGGCACCAGCCCCTCTGCCACTTCCACCCCACCCCACCCCCATGCACCGGCAATCCGTCCATTTCCCAGGCATTGCACCAGATTAACATAAAGAAAAAAAGAATCACCTACAATATACAGAGATCCTTAGAAATCAATCTACTGAAAGCCCCGATCTACCTAGGATTTGCACCCTACCGCAATGATATCCAAAACGCTGGCTGTCAGATAACCTCCGAGTGAAACCTGACACCAGGGTCACTGACACCCCAGTGGCCGCCTCCTGTGCCCAGGCCACAGACACCAATCCACCCTCCCCTGTTGGTGGATGAAACCAACCCCACATCAACCTTCCCACCTGCTCGAAAGAGACCCCACAGGAACTTCCTCAACTCACAAGTATCCCCCTTTGACTCTGTGGAGGCACACAGGCCTTCACTCCACCAACATAGTCCTCACTGCAGAAAAAAATGATTTGCCCTTCCCCTGCCTGACTCGAGAGCACAACGCACCAAAATGCCTGGAATGAATTTCACGACACATGCCAGTGATAATAAACCTGATTCTGACTCTGATGAACTTCCTCTGTCATCCAGCAGGATTTTGCCGAAGAAAACGTCTTTGGGAAAAAGTTCCGCCTTCTGTAAATCAAGTGACTGTGGGTCAAAATTCAGTGCGTCTGAACTGGACCTCGTTCACGGAGAATCCCCGACAGAGAGCCTGAGAGGGGTTCAACTTCCTCATTCTCCCCTAGTTCTTTCAGATTTGCCCAACACCAATGTTAGCAATCACCCGTTTTGACACACACGCCAGCTCTGGCCGCAGTGATCACCCAACTCGCGCCCCAGAGGTGGAGGGGGTGAGTGCACACCCTCTCACCCAGAACGCACTGGAAAGGGGAAACCAGGCCCAAAGGAGTGGGGTACAGGGCTGGGAGTGGAACACGCTGACTGTCACAGAAAAGTACAGAATGCTCCACAAATCTAATACCAACATGCCCCCCACCACCGTTCACCCGCTATCTGTGCTCCAACCTTTCTCTTTTAGGCCAAAACTCACCATGGTCCGCCATCACCCCACAGGCTCTCTGGTGAGGGAGGTGATGGTAAGAGCGGGATGGAGTGAGGGGGGCTGGCAGAGGGAGGAATGGGATGGGACAGGGATGGGTGGGGCAAGAGGAGGAGGGCAAGATGATGACAAAGGGAGGCAGGGATCGAGTCAGGGGAAGCAGAGGGCAGGGGAACCAGGGAGAAAGGAGGAAATGGGGACGGAAAGAGGGCCGAGAAACTCCTTAGGCCCAGTGAGTCCATACTGACCGCCAATCACCCACAGAAGCTAATCCTAGGCTAATTAATTCCCACACAACCCTCACCCGGACCATCCTCCTCGGCTACGCTGCGGAGGGAATTTGTGACGGGGGTAACCGAGCAACTGCTGGGACGTGGAAGAAAGGTCGAATCCCTGGGGGAAGTCCCACTTGGTCAATATGCCAACACCACCCGGACTGCACGGGGGTGCCAGGACCGAATCTGGATGTCTGGAGCAGTGCAGTGGGCATCTTGGCAGAACACTCCCCACCCTCGATTTCTCCCTCAGCCAGACCCCACCCCAATATTACCATCCAGGCTCTGAGGCCAAAAGGGAATTCAAAAGCGTGGGGGGCGGGGGGGGGGATGGATTAAAACAAACCCAGGCGGTTTGGTTGGACACAGATGATCAGAAGCACAGACAGACGAGCAGACTGGAGGAAAGACGGTTGGGGGGGGGGCCCAATCTCTCCCCTCCCCTCCCCTCCTGCCCCTTCAGACGTGGACCCTCTGGTGCCGCAGCAGGTGGGAGGAGCGAGAGAAACCCTTGCCGCACTCGGAGCAGGAGAAGGGGCGCTCCCCAGTGTGGATGCGCTGGTGGGTGAGCAGCGAGGAGGACTGGGTGAAGCCCTTCTCGCAGACAGAGCACTGGAAGGGCCGCTCGCCACTGTGCACCCGCAGGTGCCTCAGCAGGTGTGACAGGCAGGTGAAGGCCTTGGCGCACACCGAGCACTTGAAGGGCCGCTCACCGGCGCGGGACGGGCGGCCTGTCAGCAGCAGGGAGGCGGGGGCAGAGGGGGAGATGAGGGGCGGCGCGGCGCCGGGGTCCAGACCCTCCCCGGGAACCGGGTCCTCCCCGGCGACCGCCTCCTCCCCGGCCGCCGCGCCCTCGCCCTCCTGCTGCCGCCGCCGCTCCTCCTCCTCCTCCTCCTCCGGGTAGCGGACGGGGTTGTTCTCGGCGTGCACGTGCTGGTGGGCCAGCAGCAGCGAGAGCTGAGCGAAGCCGCGGCCGCAGATGGAGCAGCGGAAGGGGCGCTCGCCGCTGTGGCTGTGCTGGTGGGTGAGCAGGTGGGAGGACTGGGTGAACTTGCGGCCGCAGATGGAGCAGGCGAAGGGCCGCTCGCCGGTGTGCACGCGCTGGTGGGTGAGCAGGTGCGGCGAGCGGGTGAAGCCCTTGCCGCAGACGGAGCAGACGAAGGGCCGCTCCTCGGTGTGGAGGCGGCGGTGCCGCAGTAGCGTGGAGGAGTCAGTGAAGCCCTTGCGGCAGACGGGGCAGGAGAAGGGCCGCTCGCCGGTGTGCAGGCGCTGGTGCCGCAACCGGTTGGAGAGCTGGGTGAAGCCCTTGCCGCAGACAGAGCAGCTGTAGGGCCGCTCGCCGGTGTGCACGCGCTGGTGGGTGAGCAGGTGCGAGGAACGGGTGAAGCTCTTGTCGCAGACGGGGCAGGTGAAGGGCCGCTCGCCCGTGTGCACCCTCTGGTGCACCCGCAGGTCGGAGGAGCGGCTGAAGCCCTTGCCGCAGACCACGCAGGCAAATGGGCGCTCGCCGGTGTGGCAGCGCCGGTGGCTGTCCAGCTCGGACTGGGTGCCGAAGCCCTTGCCGCAGTCCCCGCACTTGAAGGGCTTCTCGACGGCCGTCTGGGTGCCCTTGTCTCTCGCCGGATGGGCTCGCGGCCCGGCGCCCGGATTCAGCACCGGCTCCGCGGCGGCCTTCTTGCCCCCGCCACCGTCCTCGTCCATCCTCGGAGGCCGGCTTCCCTTCTCAGCCGCCGGCTTCGGCCGCCCCCCTCGCGCAATGGCTCAGCCTCGACGTCGAGCACCTCTGTCAACCGAGCTCGCCTTTCCAATCCCCTGCAAAAAGAGCATTTGACCAAACGTCACTCGCACAGCAACAGAGAGCTCTAACAAATTACAGACAGCAGCATCAAGCACTGAACTCCGAAAGAGAATTCAGCAAATAAATGCTTATTGTTCTTTAGAGAAACAGAAGATTTTGGAAATGGACTGCAAGTCAGTCAACAACTTTGAGACCCCTTACCAGAAGTGGGAAAGAGAAACGGTTTGGTCTATAAGTAGCAGTGGCGTACACCTTCCTGCTTGTGCAGGGATCAACCAAGTTAACGTTTTGCGGCCAGGGACCAAAGGTCAAAATGCTGGGCAAAAGTTGGAAGGATCAGTAGCTTAGCGGTTAGCATTATACTATTACAGAGACAGTGGCTCGGGAAACGCAAATGAAGCATTGCACTGTGTGTTTCAATGTACACGTGAGAAATAAATCTGAATCTATCCAACTAGAATAAACGATGCCCAGCACAGACACTGTGGGCCGAAGGGCCTGTTTCAGAACCAGAATCTTCCATCATCACTGACAGATGTCATGAAATTTGTTGGTTAATTACTGAGTTACAAAGGTCTGTGAGGCGGGGACTCGAGCTGACTGTAAAGGCACCGAAGCTAAACCCCAAAGGGACGGGGAGACCGCCGTGTCAGGGTGCAGAGGGAGCTCGAGAAAGCAGGGAAACGGGATCAAGGGTATTGGGGTATTTGTGAAAATAGGTTTGAGTTGGAACTGACAAGCTGTGAAGATGTTGGCTTTGACATGATCTTCTGGAACTGGGGGATTGGCTTTAGACTGAATGGCCTCAGAATTATACAGCACAAAGAGGGGCTTTTCTACCCAACTCATCTGTATCAGGCAAGCCGCCTACCTGAGCCAAAATCCCCCGAGACTTTTCCTATCCATCTACCTGTCCAATTACCTATTGAATGTTGTAACTGAATACAGGTCAATACTAATGGCCATCACCCTGTGAGAAAACATTGCCTCCCAGGTCCCCTTTGAACCTTTACCCGGAATCTCTGTCCTGTAGTCTTACACGACCCTACCCCGGGGCAAAGACAGTGACTCCATACCTCTCCGAGGTCACCCCTCAGCCTCCCGAGCTCGAGGGAGAACAGCCCTCGCCTGAGGCTTACAAGAGGTTCTGCAGATGCTGGAAATCCAGGGCAACGCACACAAAATGCTGGAGGAACTCAGCAGGCCAGGCAGCATCTGAGGAGGAGAATAAACAGTTGACGCTTTGGGCCGAGACCCTTCATCAGGAAAGGGGAAGAAGCACGAATATCCGGGCAACACACACGAAATGCTGGAGGAACTCAGCGGGCCAGGCAGCATCTCTGGGAAAGCCTACAGTCAACAGTTTGGGCCGAGACCCTTCCGCAGCACTCTCCTTCCCACGGATGCTGCCTGGTTCCTGCTGAGTTCCTCCAGCATTTTGCACGTGTTACTTGGCTTTCCGGCATCTGCAGATTTTCGCTTGTTTGTGATAAGAATATCCAATTTCTCCTCATAACTCAAACTCCCCCCCATGGCAATTATTGTTTGGGATATTGCCGCTATTGTGCTGTTCGCAGAGTGTTTGGTTGTCTGGCTTCTTTACGGCCAGTGTCAAGGCAAAACCCGGGACACACAAAGCAAAGAGTACTCCTCGGAAGTGTTGTACCAATCAACCTAACCGGCCGCATCAACAACTCATTTGCAAAGAGCACTAGGCAGAAAATCCCTTCCCTCCCCAGCACAGTAAACCCCACCTCTTCAAGCCGGACTCTTTAAAACCAAGTACAAGGAAGATAAAGGCCCCCTTTTCTGTAGCAGCCCCGAGCCAGCTGACAAAATTGCTCGCAAGCACACTCACCTACATGACACATGTACAGCATTCAGATTGTGCACAGTAAGATGTCACAGACTACAATGAAATAATGAGACCCGCTAATCCTTTTGTAGCTAGTTTAGCTGAGAAATCGGCCCCGGGGCTGGGTAAAATGTTGGATCTGGCACCAAAGCGGCGTGAGATCAACACGGCTGATACTGCTGAGAGACAGACACCATGGCAACAGCTGAATTTAAATTCATAATGAATTAAGTCTGGACTTTGAAAAAAAATATATCGGCAGTGGTATCTATAAAACTATCTGAAACCACATCTGGCTCACGAATGTCCTTTGGGGAATGAAATCTGCTAGCCTTACATAACCTGCCCTACTTGTGACTCCAGACCACCCAATCGGCTGGGCTCTCAGCTGGGACAGACAATGAATGCTATCGCCATCACTGCCTTACACAAGCAGCAGCAGCAGGTCAGTCTGCCTCGCTCTCTGAGAAGATCGCAGTGTGTTCGCCCTCCACCTCGTCACTACCATCGCCCTTCTCTTCCATACTCCGGCTCCCTTGCGATCTGACAACTCTTCCTACCACAGCTCTCTGAGTTCGACAACTCCAACGATGCAAAACCCTCCGGAGATAAGAAACCCCTCCTCACCTCCACCCTGCTCCTCCCACGAAGCTCGCGATCACCATACTCAGTGAAATGTCCTCTCAGCTTGTTTACGTCCCTCCTCTGAATCTAACCTCTCGTCCTTCTAAACTCCATGTGTGTAGGTCCCCTCTGAACATCAACTGTTCAATAGCAGGGACCAAGCCCATGAACCCTCCAACATAGACCAGTACTACCCACTCTAACCCTCCCTTCCTACACAGCCCTCTACTTTTCTATCATCCATGAGCCCATCTAATAATTTATAAAAATGTATTTGCCTCTACACCATCCTGGTAAGGCGTTCCATGCCCTATATAAAAAAAAGGCATCCCTGACACCCCCTCCCCATATTTTGAATGCATCGTTCCTTCACTACAGCAACTGAAATCATACACAGCTCTCCAGCCGTGGTCCCATTCACGTCCTACAGAATCCCATCAAAACCTTCCCCCGTTTATACTCCACGCCCCTTGCAATAAAGGCTATTGTTCCACTGGTCGTATTAATTACCAGCTGTACTTGCAATGCCAACTTACTGTGGGTCCAGACCTTTGAACCTCAGTAGTTTGGAGTCTTGCTCCATTTAAATAATAACTTGGTCATTCTTGCCCCCCCCCCCAAAACTGGATGAACATTGTACTTATCCACAATTTGCCACAACTGCTAACCTCTTGTCCACTTAACCCTCTGAATGTCCAACCACACACTCCACAAACTTGGACTACCCTGCGTTTGTCTTGTCAGTAAATCTGGCTGCAGTTCCTCTGGTCCATTCAACCAAGTCATTACTGTAGATGAAAGAGCACATAAACAGATTCTCCAGCCCAGAACCACCACCAACTGGCCACCCCACACCAATTTCATTGTATTCTTCCTGCCTGCCCGTCAACCTCCCCCTACATTCTACCAGTCATCCACTGCTGGCAACCTGCAGCTAATAACCCCACGCGGCCGCGGGAAGAACGCAAGAACCCTCACCCAGGCAGAGCCCAAAGTCTGGAACTGTGAGGGAGCCGCCTTACGGGACTGCCCAGCCCATGATCTCTGTGCTGCCCCACCAGGAATTACTCCGTTAACCCATTAATGGTGCTGCTGGGCAAGACCAACACTGCGAGGCCCAATCTCAACTGTCCTCAGTAAGTCACTCTGGAGTCCAGGATTCAGACCTAGTGACTATGAAGCACGAGTCCTGCCCACAACATCAATGCCCCCCGGATGATGATTACAGAAAAATACAATTTCAGCAGAGCACAACATCAGAATAGGCTATTCAAGCCATGGCACCTGCCAGTTTTAACTAATCCCTAGCATCTACACTGGGTCTATGTCCCTCCTTCCCCTGCTGTCTAAATCACTCTAAAACGTTACTGTTCTATCCTCAAGTTCCAGACACCTACCACTCTCTGTGTTTTATAAAAAAAAACTTGCCCCGTGAATCTCTTAAAGTCCCCTCCCATCTCAAACTTGCAATGCCCTTTTGTATTTGACGTTTCCACCCAGGGAAAATGACCAACTCGCTCCCCAGCTTTAAAAGCACCGCAGGACCTATCATGCCTGCTTCAAAGAGTGCAGAGGACCTGGGTTTAATGCAAGTGAAAAGCAGCACTTCTACAGGGAAGCTCACTGCACGCCAACCTAGACTGTTGTGCTCAAGTCTCGGGAGGATGACTGGCCTCTATGACCTCCTGACAAGAGTTGAAAAAAAGTTTAGCCATTTAGACACAACCTCCACAAGAAGGTGACTATTATGTCATGGGCTGCAAACCAAATCCGAAAGGCCAAGGTCACTGGGGGAAAATGCCAATGCAATCACATACTACACTAATGAGGACCCTCTCTAAGAAATACAGACAGAAGTGCAAGTGCCCCTTTAAATATCTGCCCTGGTTCCACGATCTGCAAACTTAGAAGAATGGGCCCAATGGAGTTCTCGGAGATTCAGGTCACTAGGAAGCTAAGTAGGCCATTCAGATCTCTCAGTCACCAATTAGATCAGTGCTGACCTGACAATGATCTATCAATCTCTACCGATGCACCAAGATTTTTACGGTGTGCTCACTCCTCCTTACATAAAAGGCAGCACACTTCATTTATGAATGTAAACAAGACAATAGTGAGTCACAGCCTTTAAATGCGATATCTCCTCCCCCCCCACCACACACACACACACACACTCAAGCAGGAATATTTTACTGATGGGAGCACCCCACACACAGAATGGGGCACTTTACACGGAGGCTGTCTCTCTCACGGACATCAGCACAGATGCTGCCCCTTGAAGAGCCGGTTGCAAGGCGACAGGCCGGTTGTACAGGAGCGGATCAGGCACCAATGCTGCTCAGGAGGAGGATCTAAGGCGCCAGGACTGCCTCCTGCTTGCGGGCCACACGCACGGGGACTGTCCCTTTAAGAGCCGGACCCTCCCCCACTCTGCAGCCTCACCGCCCTGAAATCCCAGGGAAAAAAAGGAGAGGAATCTTCACAAACCGCAGGCTGCAGATTTCTTCGAAGATTCTAATAAACCTCCAGATCCCTCTCTGCAGAATGCATAAGGGTCGAAGTGCCCGAGCGGCGGCGGGGCGGTGCACGGAGCCGGCGCTGCCCTGCCCGGCCCGGCTCGGCTCCTCCAGGGCTTCAGACAAAGAGACACTCGCCTCACCGACACCGAGCTGGCTGGCCCCGGACACGCCCCCTCCCCGCCGCCATTGGCTGCAGGACAATCGCCGGCGCCCGCGCCCTCCCATTGGCCGCGCCGCCCAGTCAATCACCGCGGCCGTCGGCGTCGGGGCACGCGACTTACGCTCGGCGCCGGCGTCACGCACGCCGGAGGAGTCGGCGCGTCGGATGGAGCGGAAAAACACTAGTCCAGTGAAATACCCCGTTTCCTGTTAGATATTTACAGATAAATATTTCTAAACATTGTAGATATAAGTTACAGGTTGATCACATTAAATATTTTCCCTACTGGATTGAAACTGCGCGTGAAAGCTCTTCTTTTATAGCCATTAATGGCGGCGCCGTTACCCGGCGTGCCTCTCGAGCACTACACTGCTCTATTCATCACCCTCACCACCACCAATGGTCCTTCTCTTCACAATCAGGCTACAAGAAACACTCATTAACTTACTTTAAGCGACGATGTGGAGAATCGCACCGCCCTACACGGCGGAATGAGGTCTCGTCCTCAATTTTGGTCGACCAATGCGCATGTTCAGACCGCGGACGTCAGCGCATGCTCAGAAACGAAGCCGCGCTGCTGCGAAATGGAGGTCGTTGTGTCTCGGTAAGGTAGGGTGATCGCCTGTAGCTGGGTTCGGAAGGAGGGCCGTGCAATGCCACTTATGAACTCCGGCTGTGGTTCCTGGGCCGAAGGAACACGTGCAGAGTGCTGAGGGGCGTTGCAAAGTCAGCAACAGCTTTCTTTCAAAGCCATGGTGTAGGGTTGCTAGGGAAACCAGCCGCCATCTTATTGGAATTGGGACGAAAGGGCTGCGCATGCGTGGGGGGGGTTGCTCAGTTAGTGCGCATGCGCAGGCGCTGCCTTGGCCCGTAGTCCCTGGTATCTCAGAAGAGTGGGATAATCCTGGCGTTATATACAGTGTCAGTATAATGTGAAAGGGCTGCTTTCTCACATCCAAGGTCCTCTGTGGGTTTAGTCACTTGCTCTTAGTGAATCTGAATTCAATGCAGAATTTTCAATTTGGTTGACAAGTTGAAGTTCAGACCACAAACGTCCCTGCTATCACCACATTTGTGAAAACCTGTGGCAGGAGCTGCTGCCGAAACCCTGGTCTAATGTCGTTTTGTCACCTCTACCATTCGCCCGTCCCTGTCTGGTTCGAAGCAGAAAGCGAAAGTACTGAAACTCAGCACCTGCAGAAAAAGGAAAGGAAATAGTTAGTGGTTCAGGCCCACACCCTTTATCAGACCCTTCAGTCTGATGAAATAAGACCATAAGTCATTCGGGTAGAATTAGGCCTGATCTGTTTCGCCATTCGATGTGCTATTGCTGTTGCTGATTTATTATGCCTCTCAACCCCATTCTCTTGCCGTCTCCCTGTAGCCTTCGACGCCCTTACTAATCAAGAACTTAAATACTGTATACCCAATGACTTGCCGTCCACAGCCATCCGTGGCAATGAATTCCACAGATTCATCACCTCTGGCTAAGCAAATTCTTCCTCATCTCTGTTCTAAAGGATGTCAATACTTTCTGTCTTCATGGCTGGGAGTCTCCTAACCTGTTGAGTGTTTCCAGCGTTGTTTTTAAACATGTATTTTACTTGCAGAGTATCTTACAATTGTTAGTGTGGCAGGCACTCTGGCCATCTAGTTTAGAATAGAACCTAGTATAGCATTCTGGTTAGCCAAGATTCCCACTTTGTCTTTTTTAACCCTATATTGCCACATTTGTTGCTGGGCAAACTTGATGATTCTGCATTTGTGAGAAGAACAAGTTCTGAGCCAGTATCCTTCACCAGAAGCAATCCCCTTTGAAAATGCTCCTAACACTAGTTCCAGCTAACTGTTAACTTCTGCAGGCTTTTGAGTTGATGGTATCACGTGCAGGATTTCAAGCCTATAGCCAGTCTTCGGCTATTTCATGGTAGTCCTTGTGTTTACTGGTAAAACTTGGTTATTTGTTTAATTTCTGTTAGTAGAGGTAGAGTCCAGGTTCTGGCTATCTTTAGATGTCAAGATGTCCCTTGGCCTTTTCCTACGTTAGCATCCTGGCAATTAGAGTTGTTTTCTTTATTTGGGAGTATGGGTCTCACTGGTGAGAAAATTTGCAGATGCACACACAAACTGCTGAAGGAACTCAGCAGGCCAGGCAGCATCTATGGAAAAGAGTAAACAGTTGATGTTTCAGGCTGAGACCCTTCATCAGGACTGGAAAAAAAAGATGAGAAGTTAGAGTAAGAAGGGGAGGGGAGGAAGAAGTAAAAGGTGATAGGTGAAACGGGGGGGGGGGAGGAGTGGTAAAAAGCTGGGAAATTGATTGGTGAAAGAGATACAGGGCTGGAGAAGGGGGAATCTGATAGGAGAGGACAGGAGACCTGGAGGAAAGGGGAGGAGCACCAGAGGGCAGTGATGGACAGGTAAGGAGATAAGGTGAGATGGGAATGGGGAATAGTGAAGTGGGGGTGAGGGGGGCATTACCAGAAGTTTAAGAAATCGACGTTCATACCATCAGGTTGGAGGCTACCCTGACGGAATATAAGGTGTTGCTCCTCCTGTGTTGTCCACCCGCTGATTTCCCTGGCTGTGAGTGGTTTGGCTAGAGGAACAGTTCAGATGGAACAATAAGCAGGGCTTTTCTCTTTGGAGCAAGGACACTTGTTAGAGCTGTATAAATTGATAAAAACCATTGACTGAGTGCCTTTTTCCCAGGGCAGAGATGGCTAATACGAGACAGCATAATTTTCAGGTGATTGGAGGAAAGTTTCTTTTTTACACGGAGTGGTGGGTGATTGGGACGTGCTGCTGGGGATGGTGGTAGAGGCAGGTACATTAGGGACATTTAAGAGACTGTTAGGTAGGCCCCGGTTTTTCTCTTTCATCCATGTGCCTATATCGGAGCGAAGAGTTAACTGACCTTCGAGAAGGTTGAAAGGTTGGCCTGTAGGGCCTGTGGTGAGATCTGTTCTGTGTATATTTATATGTTGCTGTGCTCTGAGACACACTGGTTACGCCAAGTGAAGGTAGAGGCTTCTTCTTCGTAGAAGGATCCCACCCATCCATCCAGCATCTGATGCATAAAGACAAGAACAGTCAGGATGTGAAACAGTTTCTTCCCCCAGGCCACTAGGCTTCTGAACTGCCGGCCACATTGCATTCAAAGTGTCACTGGTTAACCTGTTCCGTACCTTCCAATATTCAATATCAAGGCACTTTAGTTAGTTATTTATGTGTGATTTATTTGTAGGTTTTATCCTTACCTTCATAAGCTATCGTGTGTTATGCAGGCATCCCACCCTGCAAAAACTCATTTCAGGGAGGTAGTACCATCAGCTTGCGGGAGACTCCTGGAACTCCCGGGAGAGGTGGGATGTCTGCAGTCGAGTAGCTCCTTAGCAGCTAGCCAGCTAGTTTAAATAACATTAGTTATGCTAATGAACGAATGACACCTGTTAAACTCACCTCACATGTGTTTTACAGTCTTAACCCACCATGGGCAATAGAAAAGTCACTGTTGCAAACAGTGCAGCGAGCAACACTGTCATTATTTTTGACCCCTGTTAGGCAGGGGTACACTTTAGTGTAGTCTGGGGTGAGGTACGTTCTATATTTTCTTTTTTTGGAATACTTTGCCATGTCTCTCTCTCTCTCTCTCTGTCTCTCTCTGTCTCTGTCTCTGTCTCTCAAAAAAAAATCGATTTCCGGGATATTGTATATGATTTGCGGGCGTCAGGGAGCCACTATCAATATGCAGGAGACTCCCGGACCTTCCAGGAGAGGTGGGATGTCTGGTTATGTGTATCACTGTGCTTCACACCCTGGTTTGGAGAAACTGTCTCATTTCTACATTCATTATATGGTTATATACATGTATATAGTTAAGAGACAATAAGCTTGACTGGACTTGAGATGCTGATGAACAGAATGGAGCTTTTACACAATGTGCCAGGTTCGTGGCCTCTTTGACCGCTTTTTGCTTAGCTCTATGATTTGCTTTTTGTTCCAGGGGTTGAATGGCCAGAATTTAAATACTCTGCCCTCCAGAAGGATGGAGAGAGGAGGGTTCAGATGCTGCAATCTGCAGCAAGGTACCAAATGCTGGAGGAGCTCAGCAGGTCGGGCAGCATCTGTGGAGACTAAGGGTTGGCAGACATATCAGGTCACGAAGGGGATCTTGCAGGCCACGTCAGCGTTGGATCTCTGAAGCAGCCTCGGGCTGGGCGGCAGGGGTGCAGGCCTGGACGATATCGCGATGGCGGGGGGACGACCTGGTGTTTGAACAATTTAAACGTTGGCCCAGATGGATTGAAAAGTCGGAGTATGGGACTGGAGACGGGGTTCAGGCCGACTCGGTAGGTTTGACTCCTCTCTCTGCCGCGCTGAGGCTGTGACACTGCTCCGTGCTTCGTGTCTGTGAGCTTTGCAGTGATTTGCCCTGCTGTGTGATGAACTGAGTCTGAGGCTGTGGGCCTGCTCCAGGTCTATGGGCTCAGTTTGGCTTGGGATGCTGGTGCTTGCTTTTATTGTTCGTATGATTTGTGTGTGTGTCTTTTCTCCTCTTTCTCTGCACGGTGGCTGTGGTCTGTTTTTTTAAATGAATTCTTTCAGGTTCCTTGCTTTGTGGCTGCCTGTTAGGAAACGAATCTCACAGTTGTATAATTTATACAAACTTTGATAATAAATGTAGAATTTGACTGGCGAGGAATCAGTAGACTGTACGAACTCCAGAGGGGTCTTGTGCTGATGAGGTGTTTGGATTAGGACCTCGTTCTAACAAGCACCCTGTTTCAACAGCGATGAGTATTAGGACTGGTCAGCCACTGGAGCCTGTTGGATGTGGTTGCTCTTGGCATCCTCCGCGCCTTGGGAAGTGATTCTATTATTTCCATCGTTGGTACCCTGAAACACCAGCAGCAGTAGCAAGGCAGCCCCAGGTGGGTCAGTGCAGAGGTGTTGAGGATCAGTCCTCCTTGGTCAGCACCTTGCAGCTGCCCCAAAACCTCCCCCTGACCAACTGCAGTCCTCCAGAACAGGTAAAGGGGCCCTGGCTTCTCAGCCGGAACATTCCAGGGCCGGTGGGTCGAGAACAGGCAGGAGGTAATCATTCACAAATAGAAGCTGTTCTGGAAACGCCATATTACAGAGAGGAAGAACAACAGTTCCGTCGGCACCTGCGGGCCGAGATCCAAGAGGGAACATGTGGCCTAAAGAATGTATGACTGTCGTGTGGGGCAGGTCCTTCACTGTTGTCATAGTGTCTACAGCCCAGATAGAAAGTTTAAAGTAAATTTATTATCAAACCACATATATGTTACTAAATACTATCTTGAAATTCATTTTCTTGCAGGCATTTACTGGAAAGGACGAAATACCATGGAGTTGGAGCTTAAGACCACGTGAGCTGTTCTTGTGGTGAGTAAGCCAGTGATTTACATGGTAGGCAGGCTCTCTTGTACTTTCATTGGTGCCTGAGATCACTTGGATTATTAGGCACTTGGCAAGGGTCGATTAAAGTTGAAGTGGAGCAGCCTGTGTTGGAGTGCACCAGGGTTAGATTGGGGAGCCAAGACTTTGGCTCAAGAGGCTTCAGTGAACAGAAGTGGAGGTGAAAGCAAGCTCCTGGTATGTTTCTTTTGATCACAGTTAGAACAAAAGGCACAGGAGCAGAATTAGACCATTCAGTCCACTGAGTTTGCTCTACTATTCTATCATGGCTGATTTATTATCCATCTCAACCTCATTCCCCTGGATTCTCCCCATAACCTTCAACACCCTGACTTATCAGGAACCTGTCACCCTCCGTTTTAAATGTACCCAATAACTTGGCCTTCACAGCTGTCTGTGACAATGAATTCCACAGATTCACCACTCTCTAGCTAACGAAATTCCTCCTCATCTCCATTTTAAACGTCCCTCTGTTCTGAGGCTGGGTGTCCTCTGGTCATAGACTCCCCCACCATGGCAAACATCCTCTCCACATCCACTCTATCTAGGCCTTTCAAGACATCGATAAGTGTCAATAAGATCCCCCCTCATTCTTCCAAACTTCAGTGAGTGCAAGCCCAGAGCCATCAAATGCTCCTCATTCATTAACCTTTTCATTCTCGTGAGCCTCCTCTGGTCCCTCTCCAATGCCAGCACAACCTTTCTTAAATCAGGGCCCAAAACTGCTCACGATACCCCAAGTGCTGTCTGACTAATTACATCCTTGATGTGATCGAGGTGTACAGAATTGAGGTATAGATAGGGTAAATGCAGTCAGGTTTATTCCTCTGAGGTTTTGAGAGACTAGAACAAAAGGCTGAAAGGTGAAATAGCTGAGGGGGGACTCCTTCGCTCGGGGGGTGAGGGAAGCGGTGGGGGGGTGGTGAGAGCTGCCAGTGAAGTGGTGGATGCCGGCGTGTTGGCAACATTTGGTCAGTACGTGGAGGAGGCGGGTACAGGGGAGTGTTGAATGAAGCTCTCCATGCCAGTTCAGGAGCTAATGGTTGTAGGTAATTACTGTGGGACCTAAGACTCTTGTACCTCCTGCTTAATGATAGTCGCAAGAAGAGGGCATGGCCCAGACGGTGGGGTCTGATGATGCTTGTCTGTGGGCAGCCAAATGTGAAGGAGAGTTTTGGGGACTAAGGCAACACTGCAGAACTCAACTGAGTTCCAACATAGCAGGTTCCTCAATATTACCAGAGAAATCCTCCAGAGGTTCAATAACTACACCTGAGACACTCGGGGCAATGATGTTGTCCTCCACAACTCATCAGTCTGTCTAGCGTAAACCAATAACGGTTTAGCTTTGAAACATTTTAACCTGCTGTACAATATGTATCTATCAAGTGGAAGGTATTGACGGCCATAAATGCAAATGACAAACCCACTGTCTTGTCACTTGCCACTTGTTTTAAAGGCACAATTCAAAACCACTAATAGTGGGATCTTCACCATGTCCTGGGGGGGGGGGGGCGGGTTGTGAGGGCAGGAAGTTCCAAGGCCTCCAACCCTTGTTCTCTAATATGAAGTCAAGAATGGCAAAATCTCTGCTCGAGATCCAGAGAAAGCCGAAGGACATTTACTCTCTGGCACCAAAAAAATAAAGCCAATAAACATGACATCATCTGCCTTAGTGTGGCCTTTTATAACTTCTCAAAGATGACAGTGCTTCTCAGATGTAATTTCTCAGTATGAGTTACCGAGTGCATGATTGCCCTCAAACCAGAAAATGACAGCAGCCACATTTGCTGTTTAATATATAAAAACTCAGGAGTCCAGCGCGGCTAGTGCAATCACAGTACAGCAACTGCGATCACCGATCGGGTTTTCACTTTCCACCACTGTCCCTGAGGAGTTTTTACGTTCTCCCTGTGAACGTGTGGGTTCCTGCCACGTTCCAAAGCTGGACGTTTAAATTCGTGTGTAGTGAACACACTCCATCACAATCCTCCCGGTGAATGGGATGACACCACACTGCAGATGCTGGGCCCTGGAGCAACACACAAAGTGCTGCAGAAGCTCACCACAACACGAGACCATAAGACATGCGAGAAAAACCAGGTCATTCGGCCCATCGATTCTGCTCTGCCATTCCATCATGGCTGATTTATTCTCCTCCTTGACCCGGTTCTCTTGCTTTCACCCCATGACCTTTGATGCCCTGACTAATCAGACCCTATCAACTTCTGCCTTAAATATACCTGATGATTTGGCCTCTCAGCTGTTTGAAATTCGCTGTCCTCCATCATGGGGAGGATGCGCCAGATTGTCCATAATGGATAACAGTTTGTTTAGTGACCTCCTTTCCACCACTAACTCAAAAGAGTCTGGATTGTAGTTGAGGACAGATCCAGCCTTTCTGATGAGTTTGTTTTTTCCATCACCAGTACTGATGCAGCTCCCCCAACATAGAGCAGCAAAGGAGACTGCACTCGCTACAACAGACTGGTAAAAGATCTCCAGCATCCTGCTGCACACATTGTAAATGTACTTTGAACTTTGAGAGCATGAGGTGAAGAGTCCTTGAAGGTGAATCCGTCAGTTGTAGGAACATTTCAGTGATGGGGCAAGTGAAGTTTGGTTCAAGAGCCTGATGGTTGAGGGGTAATATCTGTTCCTGAACCTGGTGGTGTGAGTCCTGAGGCTCTTGTACCTCCTTCCTGATGGAAACAGTGAGAAGAGAGCGTGACCTGGGTGTTGGGGGTCTCTGATGATGGATGCTGCTTTTCTGCGACCACTCCGTGTAGGTGTCTCAGTGGTGGAGAGGGCTTTACCCATGGTGGACTAGGCCATACTCTTTCCATACCAGGCTGTGATGCAGCCAGTCAGTATACTTCCCACCACACATCTATAGAAGTTTGTCAATGTTTTAGATGCCATGTCAAATCTTCACTAATTCTTAAGGAAGTAGAGTGGCTGCTGTGCTTTCTTCTTCGTTGCACTCGTGTGTGGGCCCAGGATAGGTCCTCCAAAAAAAATTATACCGAGGAATTTAAAGTTGCTGAGTCTCTCCACCTCTGATCCTCTGATGAGGATCGGCTCATGGACCCCTGGTTTCCTTCTCCTGAAGTCAGTAATCAACTCCTTGGTCTTGCTGACATTGAGTTGTTGTTGTGCCACCACTCAGCCAGATTTTCAGTCTCCCTCCTCTATGCTGATTCATCACCACCTTTGATTTGGCCAACTACAATGGTATGGTCAGCAATCTTGAATATGGCGGTGGAGTTGTGCTTAGCCACACGAGTAGAGCAGGGGGTTAAGTACACAGCCTTGTGGTGCACCTGTGCTGATGCAGATTGTGGAGATTTGTTGCCAGTCTGAACTGATTGGGGTTTGCAAGTGAGAAAATTGAAGATCCACTTGCAGAAGGAGGTATTCTGGCAAAGATCATGAAGTTTATTGGTTAGTTTTGAGGGGCTGATGCTATTGAATGCTGAGTTGTAGTTGATAACTGATCTATGATCTTCTTCACTGCCAAGAAGGCCCACCAGCGCCTTTACTTCCTGAGAAAACTAAAGAAATTTGGCCTGTCCCCTAAAACCCTCACTAATTTTTATAGATACACCATAGAAAGCATTCTTCGAGGGTGCATCACAACCTGGTATGGAAGTCCTGTCCAAGACCGAAAGAAGCTGCAGAAGATCGTGAACACGATGCAGCACATCACACAAACCAATCTTCCGTCCTTGGTAATCACGAGGAATTCTGCAGATGCTGAAAATTCAAGCAACACACATCAAAGTTGCTGGTGAACGCAGCAGGCCAGGCAGCATCTCTAGGAAGAGGTACAGTCGACGTTTCGGGCCGAGACCCTTCATCAGGACTAACTGAAAGAAACGTCGTCTGTACCTCTTCCTAGAGATGCTGCTTGGCCTGCTGCGTTCACCAGCAACTTTGATGTGTGTTGCTTCCGTCCGTGGACTCACTTTACACCGCATGCTGTCAGGTCAGTGCTGCCAGGATAATCAAGGACACGACCCCCCCAGCCAACACACTTTTCGTCCCTCTTCCCTCCGGGAGAAGGCTCAGGAGCTTGAAGACTCGTACGGCCAGATTTGGGAACAGCTTCTTTCCAACTGTGATAGGACTGCTGAATGGATCCTGACCCGGATCTGGGCTGTACCCTCCAAATATCCGGACCTGCCTCTTGGTTTTTTTGCACTACCTTACTTCCCATTTTTCTATTTTCTATTTATGATTTATAATTTAAATTATTAATATTTATGAATTTTTACTATTTTTAATATTTAATATTTGTAATCCAGGGAGCGGGAAGCGAAGAATCAAATATCGCTGTGATGATTGTACGTTCTAGTATAAATTGTTTGGCGACAATGAACTATAAAGTATAAGTATGTATCTTTGCTGTCCCGCTTTTCCAGGGTTGAGTGAAGACCCAGTGAGATGGCACCTGCTGTGATGTGTTCCTCTGGGACGCACGTTGAAGCAGATCCAAGTGACTTCTCAGGCAGGAGTTGAAATGTTTTATTATCAACCTCAAAACACTTCATCACTGTGGATGTAAGTGCTACTGGACGACATTCATTGAGGCAGTTTACCATGTTCTTCTTGGGCACTGGTATAATTGAAGCCTGCCTCAGATGGCCAAAGTGAGAGGTTAAAGATCTCAGTGAACACTCCAGCCAGTTGATCAGCACGGATTTTTACTACTAGGCCAGGTACCCTGTCTGTGCCGAATGCTTTTCATGGGTTCAGCCTCCTGAAAGCTGCTCGCACGTCGACTTCAGAGGCTGAAATCACAGGATCGCCGTGGGCTGCGGGAGTTTGCGATGGTTCTCCGTGATTTCAGGGTCAAAGCAAGCGTAGAAGGCATTGAGCTCATCAGGAAGTAGAGCCCTGCTGTTGCCTATGACACTTGATACGAGGTGATCGTACTCAAGCCCAGCCACAACTGTCGAGTACCCTTTGCTGATTAAAGTTTAGACCAAAATTGCCACTTTGCCTGTGAGATGGCTTGCCGGAGATTGTACCTGGACCTCTTGTAAGCTTCTTGGTCACCAGACTTGAATGCCTCTGATCTGGCCCTCAACAGGTTGCAGATCTCATGGTTCACCCATGGCTTCTGATTGGGGAAGACTGAATGATTTTGTGGTGAGACACTTCTCGACAACTGATTTAATAAAGTCAGTGACAACATGGTGTATTCACTCAGATCCTCTGGTGAGACCTTGAACACGGCCCAGTCCACCAACTCAACTCAATCCCATAGCTGCTGTTCCGCCTCCCACAATCACCTCTTTGTTGTCCTCATCTCTGGAGCTTTGCTCTTTAGCCTGTGCCTGTATGCAGGTAGGAAAATGGCAGCCAAGTGATCAGGTTTACCAAAATGCGGTCTGGACATGAAATGATCAGAGTTCCTTATCTTAGTTCAACAGTGGTCTAGTATGTTGGGACCTCTGGTGCTACAGGTTATATGCTGATAGTAATTGGGCAGGGTTTTCTTCAAACAAGAAGACTGTTACTTGTTTTGAGACAGCATCATGCAGAATCTCAAGCACTTGATTATAGTTGGCTGCTGGTGGTATGTAAACTGTGGTCAGGAATATAGAGAACTCACTGGGGAAATGGTATTTGACCGTTAAATGTTGGGGGGACATGAGTTTGACAAAACTGCCACTTTGGAACACCACCAATACTTTAACATGAAATCTATACCTCCATCTTTTGCCTTTTCTGAATCAGTTCCATTCTATAAATCGAGAAGCCTTCAGATCAGATCACTGTATCTGGCATGCTAGGAGAAAGCCAAGTCTCACTCGAACATAGAGTACAACAATCTCTCATTTCCCTCCGATACAGAAATCTTGCCCTCAGGTTCTCAATTTTGTTCTCCAGCTACTGCAGATTTGCTAATAAGATGCTGGGTAGAGGGGGCCTCATCCCTCTGCGTTTTAACCTGGCTTGGAGTCCCCCACCCCCGTCCTGCCAATCTTCCAGCCATGGCGATGAACTTAAAGATGTCGTACCTGCTTGGTCTGCCAAGTCCTTCAGAAGATTGTGAAATCTGTATATCGTTAAGTTGATTTAAAATTATATTGCCTAAAGGAAATTTTGTATGCTGCAGATTGCAGTAAGAGTAATTCAAAAGAGGTATGTTTAGAAGTATTGTATGTAGCCCGCAGGACGTCGCCGTGGTTCACCGGCGCCATCTTGAAAGGCCCAGTTTGTGGCTACTACTACGTCGACTCAGGCCTAGGGGGCTGGCATCAGGCACGATGACGGACTCTCCACTTCTCCCTCTCCCTCATCAGTGTGTTCAGTTCATCTACATTAGCCGCGCTGCTGTCTTCTAGGAGCGTGTTGACCATAGTCTTGGGAGGGAGCCCAGGGTTCATCCTCCCGTGCTTGGGCTCCCATATGATGACTAGGCTGGCAGGTAGCTCAGGGTGGCAGAGACAGTGCCCCGCTAGTTGCAGTGTTCTTGCCTCGATTTTAGTGGTGAGCATTGGTAGGTTGATGTAGAGCTCGACGTTCGTCATGTGCTGTTGCCAACTCACGTCAAGAGTCAACCAGAGCATTCGTGTATAGCAACCATCTAGAGACTTTCACATCGTCTTGGTGAGTGTCCACGTCTCGCATCCGTTTGTGGCTCCTGCACTATAAGTTGCCAGTGTGTATGGTGGCTAACTTGACTCGTTAAAAATGTTTAATCCTACTACTCAGCTGTTCTCGTTCTGCACATATGTAACAAAAACCTCTGAATTACATGATAGTAAATAGAAATCTAGATAGTCTTTGATGTGAGGAAGAACAGTTGAAGATTGAGAGCAACAAACATAGTGCAAAATTGAGACCTGACGAAGGGTCTCAGCCCGAAACGTCGTCTGTACCTCTTCCTATAGATGCTGCCTGGCCTGCTGTGTTCACCAGCATTTTTTATGTGTGCTGCTTGAGATTCCAGCATCTGCAGATTTCCTTGTGTTTGCAAAATCGTTAACTGGGCAGTAATGATCCCTGTCATCTTGTATGCTTCCGGGATAGGGGCTACTCACAGCAGGTTCCCCAGGCTCTGGTGAAATACCATCCACATTATCCCCAACTGGCAGGTTAACCAATGCTGGTACTGCCCCCTTTCCTCCATTCCTCCCCACCAAAAGGCCGGCAGATGGATCACGTCACGACAGCTCCAAGTTGCGTGACCCACTGAAAATGAGACTCCCAAAGCAGACCCTCTGTTCCTAACTCTGTCGTGGCAAGAATTTACCTGATGTTGTTAAAAACCTGTTCACTGCCTCAGGGAAATCCCAGTCTGAGGCTGATTCAAAATGATGAATCCATGCGTATGTGATTATTGGACAATGGCAGCATAGCGGTTAGCACTTCACCTTACACGGCTCAGGGTTCAATTCCTGCCACTGTCTGTAAGGAGTTTGTACGTTCCCCTTGTGACTGCGTGGTTTTGTCCAGGTGCTCTGGGTTCCTCCCATATTTCAAAGACAAGTGGTTAGGGTTAGTGCTAAAATGGCGTCAGAATCATGGCAACACTTGTGGGATGCCCGGCACAATCTTTACTGTTTGATTTGATGCATTTCATTGTATGTTTTGATGTCCACTGGGCAAATAAAGTTCATCTTTCATCTCTAAAAATTCATATGACACGGCACTTCCCCATCTCCCTTTTGTGAAAATGCACGTCCACTATAAATGACAGAAGGAGGGCCTCATCTGCTATATCACCCACCCACCCACTGTGTGGAGAACCTCCTGCTCCACTTGTGACAGTCTGTTGGTCTCACATTGGCCTGAATATTCGACCGGAGAGCCCATAAACCGAGTATCTCAGCAAATCGTCATGAACTGAAAGGACAGCCTATACAGGCAAGAACATTAAGCACAGAAATGAGCTTTCTTTTTTGTTCCAATCCATTGCTAGCATTTATTCTCCGCTTGAACCTCTTCCAGCCGTTACTGTATCACGTCCTGTGTCTTTCTCCATACTTGCCTCCCCTCGAGTGTATTAGCAGTTCGTAATCGCCATTCTTTTAGATTCCCCGTTCAGTTTGCTGGTACAGGTTTGTATTTTTCACCTCATCCACTCCTCCCTCCCTCCCTTCCCACCCACCCCGTTCCTGTGCTCAGTAAAACCTTTCATCATTTGAAACCCTCCATTGGGGCATCTTGGAACTTTATCCTTGCGTGGGCTGGAAGGGAAAGGGAGACTTCATCTTCTCCATGTTTTGAAAAAATTCTGTAGATGTTGCATCATAATTTTAAAAAAACCTATTTGATTCTCTCCAAGGCCTCTTTATCCTTTCTGTAATATAATTACCAGATTGGTGCAGAGTACTTCTGAGTGTGGCTAGCCAAGGTTTGTACAGGTTTAGCAGAACTCGTCAATTATGTAGGAGGAAGTTTGAGTGTTTTGGAAATATTCATCCATATTGCTCCTCATGATCAGTACTGTTGAATTATTTTGAATTGCCCATTAAACTTTGGATTCTTTTTACTCTTTGGAAAATATGACTTTGCTTTGGAGAGGAATTGATACGGCATGGTAAGGATTCCAGATGCAATTCACGATAGTATTATTAATTTGTGTTGATGGTAGGTGGCAGGAGGAGATTTTTTGGCAGTATGTTGCAGGAAAACAAGCCGGGATTTCGAGGGAATTCCAGTGCCTTTAGAACCTCAGCAATTGAAATGAGACTCATTTGGGGATTCAGTGCAAGCTGGCTCCCCCTGAGAGGGAGTGCTAATAGTGGGTGCGGCGGGTATGAGCGAGAGAGTGTTTCATTGCCAAATATGATAGAGGCTAGTCCCAAGGAAGACAGCTGCCTGTGTTGATTTATCATTTTCAAACTGTCCTGCACTCTGGAATGAGAGTCTGAAATGAGTGGTCACTGGGAAACACGTTTTCCCTCCTGCTATCTGCCCCATCACATTTCACTGTAATATTTCTCCTTTTTAGCACTGTTGCCGCTGTTCAATTTTAATTTTTTTTCCCTGGTCTCTCATAATTGCCCGTCAGCCTTCTGTTTCTGTACAGTTCACCTCCCAATTTTTTTGACATTATTTATCCAGTATCTCTGTGTACATCTTTTCCAGAATACCGTTAAAACACATTCTTGTTTGAACACAGCATCGCCAATGGCTTTCCGTCACTGAGTTCCAATCTCAGTCCATTGATACTGAGTTTCCCCTGGATTTAGCTCTGTTCCGTGCTCATGTGTGGTTCTCTGGGATTGCTCTGCCCCAGACAGGGGTTGAAAGGGTTAAACTCGTGTCTGAAAAGTCTCTGATACAGCAAGTCATCAGGGAGGCCAACACGTTATAGATTGCTGGATGTTATGTGTCGGTAATAAAGTTCAAAGTACATGTTGGCCTCCCTGATGGCTTGCTGTACCAGATACTTTATACAACCTTGGTACTACAGTTGGTCCTTCTTATCCGCGAGGGATTGGTTCCGGGTCCCCTCACAGATATCAAAAAACGCGGATGCTCAAGTCCCTTATTCAACCTGTCTGAACCCGGTGGATCTTAGGACCCAGCGGAACCCTGGACCTTATTTAACCTGTCTCAGTGCTGTGGGCATTAGGACCCGGCGGCGGAGCTCTGAATTCGCAGTGTTTCTGTTCACGAAAATAATCACGATTGAAAATAAAGTGGAAACAATAAAGTGATCAGAAAGAGGTGAAACGCTATCGGTCATTGGAAAAGCGTTAGGCTACAGTTGGTCAACGATCGGAACAATTTTAAAGGATAAAATGAGAAAGGCCCTGCCCGATTAAAGTGACAATTATTACTAAGCAACACAGTGGTTTATTCTGTTTTGGGGTTTGGGGTTTTGGGTTTTTGATCCTTCACATCAACCCGACAGGGATGGAGAGCGCGCTTGGGAGTGGTCTGTCACTGGATCGAACTCAGGAACTTCTGTTCCTAAGCCCAGTGCTGAAACATGTGTTTCTTAAGTATTTTATATGCATAGAAAGGTAAAATATATACTAAGACAAACGTTTGACTAACTGACGCTAAATAATACCAGATGTACCTGTTCCGACTTATTTAGTAAGAGAACTTATGGTTTTTTATTGATCTCGATCCATGATAACCTACGCACATCCTTCCGTATACTTTAAATCATCTCTAGATTACTTATAATACCTAATACAATGTAAATGCTATGTAAAATAGTTGTTATACTGCATTGTTTAGGGAATAATGACACGAAAAAGTCTGTACATGCTCGAACAAGCGCTGGAAGAGCACTTCCGGGTTTTCTCGATTTGCGGTTGGTTGAATTCGTGCATGTGGAACTCATGGATAAGGAGGGCCGACTGTATGTACAGCCTTGAGATTCAACTCCTGACAGGCAGCCACAAAACAAAGAAACCCCATGGAAAACATTTTTTTAAAAAAAATCATCAAACACTCAATGTGCAGAAAAAAAACCAAATCTTGCAAATAACATTGGGAACTGAAGTTCACGGAATTGAGTTCACAGCCACGAAGCCAGTCATCACGGCAGCCGACCCAGGAGCCCGGTAGTTGCAAGGCACAGCCTCGGTTCAGCACAGAGACGACTAAACCTCGCAGGGCGGTGAGCTGAACTCTGGCCCTGACCCTCTGACCTTTCCAATTCAGCCCAGTGAGCTGAACTCCGGCCCTGACCCCCTGACCTTTCCAATTCAGCCCAGTGCTTAAATTGGCCTGACTCCCAATCGTTCTTCACTCTTGGGGCCTGGGCCTGGCCTCAGTTCTGCAGCTTCGAATCGGCTCCAAGTCCACTCCAGCAATGGCCAAACGTTGGCTCTTTCCCTGCACTCGGACTCGGGCCCAGGCCCCGCAGCCTCAATTTGACCTGTGCCCACCATGCCGCGCCTTCAAGACTTCAGCTGACACCGCAGATATGCCAGGTCCTACAGGCGGTTCAATAGCTCAGCTCTGAAAGGAAAGTTACAGGCTATTGATGGCAGTGATTGTTTACTGGAAGAAGTGTGAGTTAATAAATTAGTTAATGGTTTTGTTTGCTACCAGTAAGTCATCACTGTGCTTCACCAGCACTGTCTTTTTAGGCATTACTGAGGCATAAGATTCAGATTTATTTATCACATGGTCATCAAACCATCCAGTGAAATGAGTTTTCTGTGTTAACATCCAACAAGGGTGCACTGGCGGCAGACCGCGAGCGTCGCCACACATTCCAGGGCCAACACAACACGTTCACATGCTCGGCAGAACAACACAGAACACAACAACAGCAAAACCAGCCCCGTTTCTCTCTCACACACACACATAACTTCAACCCTACCCCCAGGACTGGCTGCCTCCAGTAGACTTGGACTCGCGCGTGGCCCAGTGGTTAAGGCGTCGGTCTAGTGATCTGAAGGTCGCGAGTTTGAGCCTCAGCTGAGGCAGCGTGTTGTGTCCTTGAGCAAGGCACTTAACCACACATTGCTCCTGCATGTTTATAGCCCAGAGGCAGCGGTTGGTGCAGTATGGACAAGACATTGCGGGTTTGACTGCCCCAGTGGACACAGAGATGTGCAGATTCAGCACTCTGGGCAACAGGTCACAGCTTTGGACTTTGACAGGTGTCGAACAGTAAGCAGTCCAAGACTGATACATGGAATGGTGGGGTGGGCAGAATTTGATTTGAGGAAAATTTATATAGGCTAAGCTGTATCTGCTGAAGATTAGAGTTGGGAGATCCCGAGAGGTGTTGATATGGCTGGTATTTTTACTTTTGGTTTGGGCCCTTAGTTCTCAAGTGGAGAATGGGCCATCGATGACCTCGCGTCTCCATCATCCTCTGAAGTCGATGGTATGATTGGGGTTCATTGATGTTTCTCCATCATCCTCTGAAGTCGATGGTACGATTGGGGTTCATCGCTGTTTCTGTAGTTGATTGCATCCACTGTACAGGGAGTTGGTCCACACAACCTCACCAGAGCCCTCTTGGCCGGCCTTACCCAATCCACCTCTCACCAGTAGGATTGGACTTTGAGTGGCGACGTGGTAGGTATTGAGAAGGTATGATGAGGAGAATCTGGAAATTTGGGCCAGTTTTAATTCCCCATTAAAGCTGGATGATGAAATGCTGCTCTGATTTCCCTTCCTCCGCCCAAGGGGTGGAAGTGGAGGCTTTGAATTTTTTATGGGAGAGACGGGTAGGTACTTGACAGGCAAGAGTGTAGGCAGAGTACCTCTGAGACTCTCCCCTTGGATCCTAGGCTCTCTTACTAATGGAAAGATCCTGTCTATATCCATTATTTAGATTTTTTACTAATCTCTAGGTTTCAGTGAGATGTTCTTGCAGCTACTCTTCCTCTCCACCCCCCCCCCCCACCAAATAGAAGTACAAGTACAGACACAGAGCCATCAAGCACTCTTCATGCTAATTGTTGTGATCCTCCTCTGGGCCTCCTCCAGGGCCAGCATCTCTCCTTGGATATGGGGCTCAGAATTCAAAGGTTCATTTATTATCAAAGCATATACACAACTCTGGAATTTGTCTTCTCCAGGTAGCCACGAAGCAAAGAAAGCCCCTGAAAGTCGATCAGAGAGAATCCTCAACCCTCCAAAAATAACCCCTCCCCTGCACAAAAAAACTTACAGAACATTGACCCCCCCCAACACCCTCCCCTCGCACAACAAAACGTAAAAGGAATGGGTGATTGAAAAAAGCACCATGTCTGAGAAAGTCCACAATAATCCAATCCATAAACGCAGAGCCATGATCCTGTCCTCCGATATCACCGACAGGGGCACCACACGAGGCAGAGAGACCTGCCTGCCTGCCACAGCAAGCCACACAAGCTCTCACTCACCTCTGTATTCACCCAGTCTTCCCCGACACTTTAGTTGGCAATTAATGGTCACCTTAAACGGTGAAATAGAGTCAGACATCGGCTTGCACCTCATCTGGAAGTTTATTTGCACTGGCCAAGTACACACTCGCTTCCCCTAATCTACCCGGAGCCAGCAAAATGCTGGATCATTCCATCATCCTCCAAACTGTAAATCGTAGACTCTAACATGTTTAAGGTGAAAACCAGATGTAAAAGAAGTGAAAAAAGCTATTTTCATTTGCTATCTGGATGATGTCGACCGAGGGAATGTTCTGCGCTGGCACCATCTTGACCAGAAGTCACAAAACTGCCCAGAATATTGCAAATGCCCTGCAGCCAATGTCTTCTAAAGTCCTGGCTGTACATCCGTGCTTTTACAGTACATCCCAGTGCTCTCGAAATGAATGCTAACACTACATTTGCCTTTCTCATTACCGAGCCAACCTACAAGTTAACCTTGAGGGGATCCAGAACGAGGACTCCCAAGTCCCTTTGCTCCTTCACTTTTTAATTCTCTCCACATTTAGCAAGTTCTTCCTGCCAAAGCATATAACTTTACACCTTCCTGCACTGTACTCCTTCTGCTGCTTTTCCCATTTACCTTCTTACTCCAAGCCCTTCTGCCTACGTCCTACTTCCACGGCACTACCTGCCCTCTGCTTCTCTTGGTATTGCCTGCAGACTTGACCACAAAACCATCAGTTCCTTCATCCAGGTCATTAACATAAAGTGAAATGTTCTGGTTCTAACACTGACCCCCTAAGTCACCAGCTCAGGTGTCTTGATTCCCACTCTCAGCCTTCTGCCAGTCAGCCCGTCTATCCATGCTAGTACCTTGCCTCTTGTCTTGTTGAGCAACCTTATGTGGCACTTGTGGAAGGTCTTCTGAAAAGCTCAGAGTCGACTGGCTCTGCGTAACATGATCATTAACTCCTCCGTTCCAGCAGATACGAGAGACACGATCTCCCCGAAACAGTGTTAACTTTGCCCTGGTTTACCATACTTCTGAAATGTTGTCCTTAATGATGGACTCTAATCCCACCAGCCATAGTTTCCTTTCTTTTGTCAGCCTCTCTTCTTAAACATTGTGTAATATTTGCAATTTTCCAGTCGTCTGGAACCCTCCCTGACACCAGTGATTTTTGAACAATCACCACTCATGCCTCCACAACCTCTTCAGCTCCCTCTTTCAGAACCCTAAGGCATGGTCGAGGGATCCACCTTCTCCTTAGTAATGACCACTGCACTCACCTCTGCCCCCTGACTCCTGAATTTCTGGTATATCGCTGGTGTCCTCCAATGTGAAGACTGACACATTTTCAGTTTCTTCATAGTCTTGTTCCCCCTTGCTACTTCTCTGGCATCATTTTCAGCGATCCAGAGTCCATTCTTGCCTCATACCCTTCTTGAATGCCCAACATTGATTGAGGAACTGCTTTGTGAAGCACCTTCGCTCCACCTGCAACAGGCAGGAACTCCCAGCGAACTAACGCTCCCATTCCCATTCTGACATGTTGGTCTATGACCTCCTCAACGCTCATGATGAAGCTACGTTCCGGGTAGCCTGACGGCATGAACATCAATTTCTCTAACTTCTGGTAATTTCTCTCTCTGCTCCTTTTCTCTCTTTTCCCATTCCCCATTCTGGCTACCTCCTATCCCTCTCTCCTCACTCTGGTTCCCCTCCTTCTTCCCTTTCTCCCATCATTCACTCTCCTCTCCTATCAGATTCCTCCTTCAGCCTTTTCCTTTTCCATCTATCACCTCTTAGCTTCTCACTTCATTTTCCCCCTCCCCCCATCTACCTTCCCCCTCACCTGGCTTCACCCATCACTTGCTAACATA
Organism: Mobula hypostoma; assembly: GCF_963921235.1. Classification (NCBI taxonomy): domain Eukaryota; kingdom Metazoa; phylum Chordata; class Chondrichthyes; order Myliobatiformes; family Myliobatidae; genus Mobula; species Mobula hypostoma. The sequence continues at coordinate 32,344,679 of NC_086106.1, read as the reverse complement.
TTTCTTCCCCTCCCCCATTTATTTCGGATTGCGTCCCCCGCCCTCCCCATCCCTCTTCCTTTCAGTTCTGATGAAGGGTCTTGGCCCAAAACATCAACTCTTTATTCCTCTCCATAGATGCTGTCTGACCTGCTGATCTCCTTCTGCATTTTGCATGTGCTACTCTTTTTTTAAAAAAAACACCTTCTATCTTCTATATTATTGGCTAGTTTACTCTCATTTTGTTTTTTTTTTCTCTCCGCCCCTTCCGTTGTGTTTTTAGCTTTTTTATATGCTTCCCACTGATCTTTGCCATATTGTTTACCTTCTCTCTTGTTTTTACTCCACTGTAATACTGTTGCATTTGATTCAGAATCTCTCAAACTGCAGGGTGAACTCTATCATATTATGGTCACTGTCTCCTAAGTATTCTTCCACCTAAAGCTCCGTGATCAATTCTGCCTCACTACCCTCTAAATTGAGAATTGTCTGTTCCCTGGTAGGCTGATCTAAAGAGAAATTTTGTAGATATTCCCAAATTCCTTTATCTTGGAGGTCCTCTACCAACCTGATATTCCCAATCTACCTGCATATTGAAGTCCCCCGTGATCACTGTAACATTGCTTCTCTTGCATGTTTTTGCTGTCTCCTGTATTTTGTAACCCACATCCTGTACGTAATTCCTCCCATCAGGATCTTATTTTCAAACACGAGAAAATCTGCAAATGCTGGAAATCCAACGCAATACACACAAAAGACAGGAGGAACTCAGCAGCTGAGGCAGCATCTATGGAAAAGACCGAGACCCTTCATTGGGACTTCTTACTTTTAGCAGTTCCTCAACTCTAAAGATTTGTACATCTTCTGATCCAATAATCACTCTTACCTGTTGATTTAATGTCCCTTTTACAACTAATGGGTTATCTCCTCCCCACACCACCTATCTTTTTGCTAGCATGTATTGTTAAAATGTTTAACTCCCAGAAAGATCCTCTTTCAGCCACATCTCCATGATGCACACAATGTTGTACCTGTCAATTTCAGTCTGTGTTATAAACTGTGCGCATTCATACACCTTTAATCCTGTATTTGCAGCCTCCCTTCTCAAATGTTTCCTGAAGATGGATTCCTAACCTTTCCAAACTTCCCATTGTATATTCTGGAGACATTTTAATAACCTCTCCTTCCCTTTTACTTTATCCAAATGGTTCCAATCTGTTAAACTCCCCCAACCCCTTACCCTTTTAAGTTTAAGCCCTAATTCTGATATTTGTCAGGATTGTGGTCCCAGCCTGATTCAGATGGGGCCCATCCCATTGGAGCAGCTCCTTCCTGTCCCAATATGGGTGGGAATGTCTGACACGTTCAGCCCCATTTCTCCCACACCGGTCTTTCGGCCGCACGCTACTGCGTGACATTTTGTTGACTCTCTGCCAGTTGTGATGTATTTCAGGAAGTAATCCAGAGATCACCTTTTTATTGCTTCTGCTCTTCAAATTCAGTTCCCTGCTGCTCCCACTCCCCACTCCAAATAAACTGTGCAGGCCAGAGGAAGCCAGGCACCAGGCAGGCAACACAGCGATCAGAACTCTCAGTGCTGGCGAGAAAGGAATCTATCCCATCTCCGGTTACAACTACGTTTCTCTTCTCTCCCCTGCTGGAACGGCACTGTGAACTGCAGCACTTGGTTAGGTTGCTTCGCACCCCGCAGCCCTCGCTCCCATCCACACAGGGCACAAGAATCTCAGACCAATTAGACAAGCTCATAAATACAAGCGATTACGCAGATACTGGAAATCCAGAGTAGCACACACTAAACGCTGGAGGAACTCAGCAGGTCAGGCAGCATCACGAAGGGTCTCTGCCCCAAATGTTGACTCTGTATTCCTCTCCGTGAGTTCTGCCTGACCAGCGGAGTTCCTTCAGCATTTTGTGTGTGTGTGAGTCCAGATAAGCTCAAGGGCTAAAGCTTCTTCAACACTTGGATCCCTCTTCCTGCTCCACACACGGTCACACTCTCCTGTTCCGGATGACTGACTGAACTTGATGTAGTTAATGCAAAGTGTATGACTGACTGCCTCCTGAGCCAGTGTGCAGGTAGTTCTCCCTCTCACTGATGTGTCACTGTGTTTGGAGCTAAGACTGCAGCTCATCGAGCAACCAACGCTTGCAATAGATGCCCGGAATTATTGCAGGGTCCACATGCAGCTACAGCACATTACAGTTACTTTACCTCATTAATATTGCTTAAATCCAAATACTTCAATTCGTATTGTTTAAATTACAAACACATACCGACTGAGCAATTTACCTTAGCAATTGAAGAAAGGGAAGTTAAAGGATCTTGCCTGCTCTTAGCTGGGCCTGCTCGGGAAGCGGTTGCAAGAGCCTTGGGTGCCACACCACCATGTTGAGGAACAGTTATTGCCCTTCACTCACCTCAACTCTGAACTGATTCCACAACCTACAGACTCACTCTCAAGGATTCTACAACCCGTGTTCTTGATTGTATTCATTTATCTCTTGATCTGCACAATTTGTCTTCTTTTGCACTTTAGTTGTTTGTCAGTATTTGTTCATGTATAGTTTTCATAAATTATATTGTATTTCTTTATTTTCCTGTAAATGCTGCCAGAAAGTGAATGTCAAGGTGGCGTATGCTGTATGTACTTTAATAATACGTTTCCTTTGACACTCAAACTCTGGCTGTTCTGGTAGAACCTGCCTCCTTGATTGGTCTCCCAATTAACCAATCAAAGCTTATTGGGGCTGTTAGACTTTGCTACTGCTGTCCTCCAAGAAAATGAGCCCAACAAACTGCCAAGTTGTTGTCCCATGTTATCCAATATTGCAGCTCCTCCTCTGCTCCCTCCCTTCTCTCTTGCCTCCACTTTTATAACGTTTGTAGTGGTTGTACCCTGGAACATCGAGGTGTCAGCCCTTCCCCTCTCTCAACCACGTTTCTGTCACATTTCATCCACGCCCCGAGTTCATCTGCCTTGCCTTTCCAGCTTTTTGCATGTTTAGACCATCAGACACCCCTTACTCCCTGGCCTGCTTACTGGACTTGCTTCATCTCCTATATTTACCCAGGCTTTCTCATTTGCCACACTGCTGCTTTGGGCGCCACTGTCCTGCCTGACTAGTTAAATTGTCTGCCCCTGGATATTTTATCCACTCTGCAGGACCTCATCTTCATTTGTTTCCGTCATAGATCCCAGTGTGTACAACAATCTCTCTCCATCTACATATCTATCTATCTATCTATCTATCTATCTAGCTATCTCTATCTCTATCTCTATCTCTATCTCTATCTCTATCTCTATCTCTATCTCTATCTCTATCTCTATCTCTATCTCTATCTCTATCTCTATCTCTATCTCTATCTCTATCTCTATCTCTATCTCTATCTCTATCTCTATCTCTATCTCTATCTCTATCTCTATCTCTATCTCTATCTCTATCTCTATCTCTATCTCTATCTCTATCTCTATCTCTATCTCTCTCTCTCTCTCTCTCTCTCTCTCTCTCTCACTCTCACTCTCACTCTCACTCTCACTCTCACTCTCACTCTCACTCTCACTCTCACTCTCACTCTCACTCTCACTCTCACTCTCACTCTCACTCTCACTCTCACTCTCACTCTCACTCTCACTCTCACTCTCACTCTCACTCTCACTCTCACTCTCACTCTCACTCATGTTTTGTGACTGCTCTCAGACATTCTTCACTCTGGCACCCAGAGGGCAACATACAATCCTGTCGTCTCATTCTCAGCCACAAGCCACAAAATCTCCTGTCTGCCCTGCTCGTGTCACTCTGCTCTCCTCGTCTCCACTGTCCGTTGCTGTGCATCGGAGCCAGTTGTGCCTCAGACCTGTCTACTCCCACGACCTTTCCAGGTGGTTACCCAATTACCCACTGCCTACACCCTTGCTGTATTGTCTCACCTAAGCTCCTCTCAGAATCTGAATCAGGTTTATTATCACTAACATATGTCATGAGATTTGTTGTTTTGTGGCAGTGAGATACATAAATATACTAGAAATTATATTGAGAAATACATATTTAATTTTTATATTAGTGCAAAAAAAGAACAAGGAAGTCTGAGGTAGTGTTCGTGAGTCCATTGTCTGTTCAGAAATCTGATGCCGTAGGGAAGGGTAGCTGTTCCTAAAATATGGAGTGTGTGTCTTCATGCTCCTGTACTGCCTCTGTGATGGAAGACATCATGCTTTGGATGGTGGGGGTCATGAATGATGAATACCACCTTGTTTAGATTAGATTATGAGGACACTCAGTCCTCGTTTATTGTCATTTGGAAATGCATGCATTAAAAAGTGATACAATGTTTCTCCAGAGTGATATCACAGAACACAAGACAAACCAAGACTAAAACTGACAAAACCACATAATTATAACATATAGTTATAACGATGCAAAGCTATACCGTAATTTGATAAAGAGTTGACTATGGGCACGGTAAAAAAATGTCTCAAGTCCCGATAGCCCCAACATCTCACACAGGCGGTAGAAGGGAGAAACTCTCCCTGCCATAAACCCCCAAACGCCGCAAACTTGCCGATGCAGTGGAAGCACCTGACCGCAGCCGACTCTGAGTCCATCCGAAAACTTCGAGCCTCTGACCAGCCTTCCAACACTGAGCACCATCTCTGCTGAGCGCTTTGACCCCACCCCGGCCGCCGAGCAACAAGCAAAGCCGAGGACTTGGGACCTTCCCCTCCGGAGATTCTGGATCACACAGTAGCAGCGGCAGCGAAACAGGCATTTCAGAAGTTTCACCAGATGTTCCTCCGTGCTCTCACGTCTGTCTCCATCAAATCAGAATTGTGCACGGCATCCTACTTGACAGATAACAGATATTCATCACCGGAGTGGCCGCTGCGCGCTGTGTCGCACTGCCATCTTCTCCTCCTCTCCTATTGAAGATGTCCTCGATGCTGGACTGCCCAGTGCCCATAATGGAGTTGGTTGAGTTTGCAGCAATCTGCAGAGGTTTTCTGATCCAGTGCATTGGCCTCTCCATTCATATGATGGTACAACCTGTTAGAATGCTCTCCATAGTACACCTGCAGACATCTGGTGACCTGAGCCAGTGCAACTCTGATTGACCTAATGCCTGCTTTACATTTTAATCTCCTTTTTAACATGTTCCTCTTTGCCACCAGGCCTCACTTTCTTTGTGAGACAATGACCCTTTGGCAAAATGGTGCATGGGCTCTTATTTGCCTTCTACTAAACAGATGCTGAATGTCAAGCACATTACATGTGCATTTGAGGCCATCGGTACCTGGCTGCTCACCACCATCTTCTAAAACAGTGTGATTGCATCAATGCAAGCTTTTCGAGAAAAAAAAATTCTAAGCTCAAAGATTAAAGCTCGGTGTAAATTTATTATCAAAGTACGTATGTCATATAACCATATAACAATTACAGCATGGAAACAGGCCATCTCGGTCCTTCTAGTCCGTGCCGAATGCTTACTCTCACCTAGTCCCACCGACCTGCACTCAGCCCATAACCCTCCATTCCTTTCCTGTCCATATAGCTATCCAATTTTACTTTAAATGACAATATTGAGCCTGCCTCTACGACTTCTGCTGGAAGCTCGTTCCACACAGCTACCACTCTCTGAGTAAAGAAGTCCCCCTCATGTTACCCCTAAACTTTTGCCCTCTAACTCTCAACTCATGTCCTCTTGTTTGAATCTCCCCTACTCTCAATAGAAAAAGCCTATCCACATCAACTCTATCTATCCCCCTCATAATTTTAAATACCTCCATCAAGTCCCCCCTCAAACTTCTATGCTCCAAAGAATAAAGACCCAACTTGTTCAACCTTTCTCTGTAACTTAGGTGCTGAAACCCAGGTAACATTCTAGTAAATCTTCTCTGTACTCTCTCTATTTTGTTGACATCTTTCCTATAATTCAGTGACCAGAATTATACACAATACTCCAAATTTGGCCTTACCAATGCCTTGTACAATTTTAACATTACATCCCAACTCCCATACTCAATGCTCTGATTAATAAAGGCCAGCACACCAAAAGCTTCCTTCACCACCCTATCCACATGAGATTCCACCTTCAGGGAACTATGCACCATTATTCCTAGATCCCTCTGTTCTACAGCATTCTTCAATGCCCCACCATTTACCATGTATGTCCTATTTTGATTAGTCCTACCAAAATGTAACACGTCACACTTATCAGCATTAAACTCCATCTGCCATCTTTCAGCCCACTCTTCTAACTGGCCTAAATCTCTCTGCAAGCTTTGAAAGCCTACTTCATTATCCACAATGCCACCTATCTTAGTATTATCTGCATACTTACTTGTCCAATTTACCACCCCATCATCCAGATCATTAATGTATATGACAACACTGGACCCAGTACAGATCCCTGAGACACACCACTAGTCACCGGCCTCCAACCTGACAAACACTTATCCACCACTACTCTCTGGCATCTCCCATCCAGCCACTGTTGAATCCTTTCTACTACTTTAATATTAATACCTAACGATTGAACCTTCCTAACTAACCTTCTGTGTGGAACCTTGTCAAAGGCCCTTACTGAAGTCCATATAGACAACATCCACCGCTTTACCCTCGTCAACTTTCCTCATAACCTCTTCAAAAAAAATTCAATAAGATTTGTCAAACATGACCTTACACACACAAACCCATGTTGACTGTTCCTAATCAGACCCTGTCTATACAGATAATTATATATACCATCTTTAAGAATACTTTCCATTAATTTACCCACCACTGACGTCAAACTTACAGGCCGATAATTGCTAGGTTTACTGTTTAGAACCCTTTTTAAACAATGGAACAACATGAGCAATACGCCAATCCTCCGGCACCATCCCCGTTTCTAATGACATTTGAAATATTTCTGTCAGAGTCCCTGCTATTTCTACACTTAACTTCTCTCAAGGTCTAGGGAATATCCTGTCAGGACTCGGAGACTTATCCACTTTTATATTCCTTAACAGTGCCAATACTTCCTCCTCTTTAATCATCATAGTTTCCATATCTTCCCGACCTGTTTCCCTTCCCTTACACAATTCAATATCCTTCTCCTTAGTGAATACCGAAGAAAAGAAATTGTTCAAAAATCCTCCCCATCTCTTTTGGTTCCATGCATAGCCATCCACTCTGATTCTCTAAGGGACTGATTTTATCCCTCACTATCCTTTTGCTATTAATATAACTGTAGAAACCCATTGGATTTATTTTCACTTTACTTACCAAAGCAACCTCGTATCTTCTTTTAGCTTTTCTAATTTCTTTCTTAAGATTCTTTTTACGTTCTTTATATTCCTCGAGCACGTCATTTACTCCATGCTGTCTGTATTTATCATAGATATCTCTCTTTTTCTGAACCAAGTTTTCAATATCCCTTGAAAACCATGGTTCTCTCAAACTTTTAACCTTTCCTTTCAACCTAAGAGGAACATAAAGATTCTGTACCCTCAAAATTTCACCTTTAAAAAATGACCTCCATTTCTCTATTACGTCCTACCCATAAAACAATTTGTCCTAATCCACTCCTAAATCCTTTCGCATCTCCTTAAAGTTAGCCTTTCTCCAATCAAAAATTTCAACCCTGGGTCCAGACCTATCCTTCTCCATAATTATATTGAAACTAATGGCATTGTGATCACTGGACCCGAAGTGCTCCCCAACACATACCTCCGTCACCTGACCTATCTCATTCCCTAACAGGAGATCCAACACTGTCCCTTCTCTAGTTGGTACCTCTTTGTATTGCTGCAAAAAGCTAGCCTGCACACATTTTACAAACTCCAAACCATCCAGCCCTTTTACAGTATGGGCTTCCCAGTCTATGTGTGGACAATTAAAATCTCCCACAATGACAACCTTGTGCTTACTACAAATATCTGCTGTCTCCTTACAAATTTGCTCCTCTAATTCTCGCTACCCATTAGGTGGTCTATAATACACTCCTATAAGTGTTACTACACCTTTCCCATTCCTCAATTCCACCCAAATATCCTCCCTAGACGAGTCCTCTAATCTATCCTGCCAGAGCACCGTTGTAATATTTTCTCTGACAAGCAATGCAACACCTCCCCCTCTTGTCCCTCCGATTCTATCACACCTGAAGCAATGAAATCCAGGAATATTTAATTGCCAATCACACCCCTCCTGAAACCATGTTTCACTAATAGCTACAACATCATACTTCCAGGTATCAATCCATGCTCTAAGCTCATCCACCTTTCTTATAATGCTCCTCGCATTAAAATAAATGCATTTAAGAAATTTTCCACCTCTTACTCTCTGTTTATCACTAACGGTGCAAACAACTTTACTATCTCCTTTTTCTTCCTTCTCCCCTATATCTGTTCCTATCCTCCGGTTCTCCTCCCCCCTTGTATTTAGTTTAAATCCACTGGAGCCTCTCTAGCAAACCTACCTGCATGAATATTTGTTCCCCTCCCGTTCAGATGTAAACCATCCCGCCGGAACAGGTCCCACCTTCCCTGGAAAACTGCCCAATTATCTATAAATCTGAAGCCCTCCCTCCTGCACCATGTCTTCAGTGTTGATCTGCGCTATCTTACTATTTCTAAACCCGCCTGCACGTGGCACTGGTAGCAATCCTGAGATTGCTATCCTGGAGGTCCTGTCCTTTAACTTGGCGCCTAACTCCCTGAACTCACCTTTCAGGACCTCCTCACTCTTCCTACCCACGTCGTTTGGTCCCTACATGGACCACGACATCCGGCTGCTCACCCTCCCTCTTGAGAATACTGAGAACTTGATATCGCGGACCCTGGCACCAGGGAGGCAACAGACCGTCACCATAGACAACCTTGAGGTTCATTTTCTTGTGGGCATACTCAATAAATCCATAACAGATTATTAACCATAATAGAATCAATGAGAGACCGCACCAACTTGGATGTTCAACCAGCATGCGAATGCAGAAAGAAAGAAATAATCAGAATCAGGTTTATTGTTACCAGCGTGTGTACTGAAATTTGTTAACTCGGCAGCAGCAGTACATGATAATTTAGAAAGAAAAGAAAAAGAAAATAAATATCAAAAGCATGAGATGAAGTCCTTGAAAGTGAGTCCATCAGTTGTGGGAATGTTTCAGTGGTGGGGCGAGTGAAGTTATCCCCTTTGATTCAAGAGCTGGATGGTTGAGGGGTAATAACTGACTCCCCAATTGTTCCAGTCTATCTCCCAAAATACCAATTTCAGATTCCCAAATTAAATGTGCACCAATTACTCCAAATCCCAGTTTATCTCTTAAGTGACAGGATCTCGTATCCAGCGTAGAGATTGCCCACATTTCTGGCACCATAACCTGGATTCCACATGGTCATTGTGCTGGAGGAACTTAGCAGGTCAGGTAGCAGCCATGGAGGGAAATGGATAGTCGATGTTTGAGGTAAGACTGGAAAGAAAGAGGGAATCAGAATCAGGTTTATTATCACCGGCAAGTGATGTGAAATTTGTTGACTGAGCAGCAGCGGTTCAATGCAATACATAATATAAAAGAAAAAAAACAAAATAAAATAATAATAAATAAGTAAATCAATTACAGTATACATATTGAATAGATTAAAAGTCGTGCAAAAAGCAGAACTACTATATATATTTTTTAAAAGTGAGGTAGTGTCCAAGGGTTCAATGTCCATTTAGGGATCGGATGGCAGTGGGGAAGAAGCTGTTGCTGAATCGCTGAGTGTGTGCCTTCAGGCTTCTGTACCTCCTAGCTGATTGTAACAGTGAGAAAAGGGCATGTCCTGGGTGCTGGAGGTCCTTAATAATGGACACTGCCTTTCTGAGACATCGCTCCTTGAAGATGTCTTGGGTACTTTGTAGGCTAGTGCCCAAGATGGAGCTGACTAGATTTACCACCCTCTGCAGCTTCTTTCAGTCCTATGCAGTAGCCCCCCACCACCCGCTCCCACCCCCCCCATACCAGACAGTGATGCAGCCTCTCAGAATGCTCTCCATGGTACATCTATAGAAGTTTTTGAGTGTATTTGTTGACATACCAAATCTATTCAAACTCCTAATGAAATATAGCCGCCGTCTTGCCTTCTTTATAACTGCATCGATATGTTGGGACCAGGTTAGATCTCAGAGATCTTGACACAGGAACTTGAAACTGCTCACTCTCTCCACTTCTGATCCCTCTATGAGGATTGTTATGTGTTCCTTCGTCTTACCCTTCCTGAAGTCCACAATCAGCTCTTTTGTCTTACTGACGTTGAGTGCCAGGTTGTTACTGTGGCACCACTTCACTAGTTGGCATATCTCACTCCTGTATGCCCCCTCATCACCACCTGAGATTCTACTACAGCAGAATCAACAGAGCAGAAAGCTCAAGAAGGGATCGTACAGTATGGCCAAGTGAAATAGGAATTGATATGGGAGGTGAGGGGAGTAATGAATTAAAAGTATTGTATATGGATGCACGGAGTATAAGAAATAAAGTGGATGTGCTTGAGGCACAGTTGGAAATTGGTAAGTGTGATGTTGTGGGAATAACAGAGACATGGCTTCAAGTGGACAGGGCCCGGGAAATGAATATTCAAGGATATACGTCCTATCGAAAGGACAGACTGATGGGCAGAGGGGGTGGGGTTGCTCTGTTGGTGAGGAATGATATTCAGTCCCTTGCGAGGGGGGACATAGAATCAGGAGACGTAGAGTCAGTATGGATAGAACTGAGAAATTCTAAGGGTAGAAAGACCCTAATGGGAGTTATCTACAGGCCCCCAAACAGTAGTCTGGATGTAGGGTGCAAGTTGAATCAAGAGTTAAAGTTGGCATGTTGCAAGGGTAATGCTACAGTTGTTATGGGGGACCTCAACATGCAGGTAGACTGGAGGAATCAGGTTGGTACTGGACCCCAAGAAAGGGAATTTGTGGAGTCCCTCCGAGATGGATTCTTAAAACAGCTTGTACTGGAGCCTACCAGAGAGAACGCAATTCTAGATATAGTGTTGTGCAATGAACCGGATTTGATTAGGGACCTTGAGGTAAAGGAGCCATTAGGAGGTAGTGACCATAATATGATAAGTTTTAATCTACAATTTGAGAGGGAGAAAGGAAACTCGGAAGTGTCAGTATTACAGTTGAACAAAGGGAACTATGGTGCTGTGAGGGAGGAGCCGGCCAAAGTTCAATGGAACAATACCCTAGCAGGGATGACAGTGGAACAGCAATGGCAAGTGTTTCTGGGAATAATGTGGAAGGTGCAGGATCAGTTCATTCCAAAGAGGAAGAAAGATCCTAAGGGGAGTAAGGGGAGGCCGTGGCTGACAAGGGAAGTAATGGACAGTATAAAAATAAAAGAGAAGTATAACATAGCAAAGGCAAGTGGGAAGCCGGAGGATTGGGAAACTTTTAAAGAGCAACAGAAGGTAACTAAAAAGGCAGTACACGGAGAAAAAATGAGGTACAAAGGTAAACTAGCCAAGAATATAAAAGAGGATAGTAAAAGCTTCATTAGGTATGTGAAAAGGAAAAAAAATAGTTAAGACCAAAATTGGGCCCTTGAAGACAGAAGCGGGTGAATTTATTATGGGGAACAAGGAAATGGCAGACGAGTTGAACAGGTACTTTGGACCTGCCTTCACTAGGGAAGACACAAACAATCTCCCAGATGTAATAGTGGCCAAAAGACCTAGGGTAATGGATGAATTGAAGGAAATTTATATTAGGCAGGAAATGGTGTTGGATAGGCTGTTGGGTCTGAAGGCTGGTAAGTCCCCGGGACCTGATGGTCTGCATCCCAGGGTACTTAAGGAGGTGGCTTTGGAAATTGTGGACGCATTGGTAATCATTTTCCAATGTTCTATAGATTCAGGATCAGTTCCTGTGGATTGGAGGGTGGCTAATGTTGTCCCTCTCTTCAAGAAGGGAGGAAGAGAAAAAACAGGGAATTATAGACCAGTTAGCCTGACGTCGATGGTGGGAAAGATGCTGGAGTCAATTACAAAAGATGAAATTACGACACATCTGGATAGCAGTAACAGGATTGGTCCGAGTCAGCATGGATTTACGAAGGGGAAATTGTGTTTGACTAATCCTCTGGAATTTTTTGAGGATGTAACTAAGAAAATAGACAAGGGAGAGCCAGTGGATGTAGTGTACCTGGACTTTCAGAAAGCCTTTGATAAAGTCCCACATAGGAGATTAGTGGGCAAAATTAGGACACATGGTATTGGGGGCAGAGTACTGACATGGATTGAAAATTGGCTGGCTGACAGAAAACAAAGAGTAGCGATTAACGGGTCCCTTTCGGAATGGCAGGTGGTGACCAGTGGGGTACCGCAGGGTTCAGTGCTGGGACCGCAGCTGTTTACAATATAAATGATTTAGATGAGGGAATTAAAAGTAACGTTAGCAAATTTGCTGATGACACAAAGCTGGGTGGCAGTGTGAAATGTGAGGAGGATGTTATGAGAATGCAGGGTGACTTGGACAGGCTGGGTGAGTGGGCGGATGCATGGCAGATGCAGTTTAATGTGGATAAATGTGAGGTTATCCACTTTGGTGGTAAGAACGGGAAGGCAGATTATTACCTAAATGGAGTCAAGTTAGGAAAAGGGGAAGCACAACGAGATCTAGGTGTTCTTGTACATCAGTCACTGAAAGCAAGCATGCAAGTACAGCAGGCAGTGAAGAAAGCTAATGGCATGCTGGCCTTCATAACAAGGGGAATTGAGTAGAAGAGCAAAGAGGTCCTTCTGCAGCTGTACAGGGCTCTGGTGAGACCACACCTGGAGTACCATGTGCAGTTTTGGTCTCCAAATTTGAGGAAGGACATTCTTGCTATTGAGGGAGTGCAGCGTAGGTTCACAAGGTTAATTTCCGGGATGGCGGGACTGACATATGTCGAAAGATTGGAGCGTCTGGGCTTGTATACTCTGGAATTTAGAAGGCTGAGAGGGGATCTTATTGAAACATATAAGATTATTAAGAGATTGGACACGCTGGAGGTAGGAAGCATGTTCCCGCTGATGGGTGAGTCCAGAACCAGAGGCCACAGTTTAAGAATAAGGGGTAGGCCATTTAGAACGGAGTTGAGGAAAAACCTTTTCACCCAGAGAGTGGTGGATAAATGGAATGCTCTGCCCCAGAAGGCTGTGGAGGCCAAGTCTCTGGATGCTTTCAAGAAAGAGATGGATAGAGCTCTTAAAGATAGTGGAATCAAAGGTTATGGGGATAAGGCAGGAACTGGATATTGATTGTGGATGATCAGCCATGATCACAGTGAATGGCGGTGCTGGCTCGAAGGGCCGAATGGCCTACTCCTGCACCTATTGTCTACTGACAGTGGTTGTATGGTCAGCAAATTTATAGATGGTAGTTGAACTATGCCTAGCCACTGAGTCATGTGTATACAGAGATTGAACAGTGGGCTGAGCACACACCCCTGACAGGAATCCTGTGAAAGCCTCCCGGCTACTCTCTGGCCATGTTGAAGACCCAGTCCTGATCCAGTATCTGCACTGACCAGCAGGTACCATCTCCTAACCGAACCCCTGGTCATTGATCCAGTAGTTTGAAACTGCACTACACTTTCTCTGCAGCTGCTGCACGTCGTTCTCGTTTCACCTCAGTGCACTGTGTCATCATTTGATCTGTACGAACGGTATGCAAGACAGGCTTTTCACAATAATAAACAAATTCCAATTCCAAACTATAAATACAGTAAACCAGATTCCAAATTGGAATCAAGTTTAATATTACAGGTATCCCCCGCCATTCGAAGGTAGAGCGTTCCTATGAAACGGTTCGTAAGCCGGAATGTCATAAAGCGAAAAAGCAATTACCATTTATTTATATGGGAAAATTTTGTGAGCGTTCGCAGACCCAAAAATAAACTACCAAATCATGCCAAATAACACATAAAACCTAAAATAACAGTAACATATAGTAAAAGCAGGAATAATATGATAAATACACAGCTTATATAAAGTAGAAATACTTTTCCACAATCATTTCTGCACTGTTCTCTGTAGCGAAAATCTCACGCAAGTGCCATCGGCAAAAACACGGCGCAAGCGCTCTCCAGTAAGCTTTAAGCTATGAAGCTGCCAAATCATACCAAATAACACGTAAAAATACACAGCCTATACAAAGTAGAAATAATGTATGTACAGTGTAGTATCACTTCCCAGAATTGGGAAGGCAGCGCCAAGCACACTGATGACGGTGTGTTAGGCTGAGTCGTAGGTTGGGGTGGTGCAGTGGCCCCCACCCTCCGGGCAGCGACCCGATACATTGCCGCAAAGCATGCAGGGGTCCAGCGGTAGCCGGGAGGCCCACAGCACATCTTTAAGAAAAAAGCCGAAATAAACAAAGTAATTAATTAGGTGCCACCCGGCACGTAATTGTCGGCCCACATCAGTGCCGATTGCTGACTGCATCACCTCTGATCTGGACCGACAATTAGGTGTCGGGCGGTACCTAATTAATTAGCATGTTTGTTTCGGCTTTTTTTCTTAAAGATGTGCAGTGTCTCCCGGCTACCGTTGCATTTCTGCAAATCGGAATCTGTCCACGGCCCGGGGGTTGGGGTGGTGGGACACTGGGGTGTCATCTCGCCATCTGTTTCCATTAGAGCAGGCAGCTCATCTTCTCCTATGACTCTCCGCCTCAATGTTGAAAGTCGAGGTTCATCGTCTGCTGTGGCTGATGTGGAAGGCTTGCTTGACTGCTTAGCCTCGCGCATTTTTCTATCATATAATTCTTTGTAAGCACTCAAACCATCCTGCAAATATCCCCAAAACCTACATACCTTTTCAAAATTAAAGTCGTACTTTATCATTACTCATTCGGTTTCCATTGTTATCCTTTACTCTTCCGATTGCATCAGCTCTTCATCTATCAGTTCTTGGTCATGGGATGCCAAAACCTCTTCAACATCATGTTCGTCAGCTACCACAAGCCAAACTCACGTTGTCCTTACTTCGTTCACCATGATCAAAATGCTTAATTATGTCCAGTTTTACGTTAAGTGTAACACCCTTACGAGCTTTTTTAGGCTTTTCCGATACCTTAGAACTCATCTTGCAAACGGCTGCTCACAGGCACGTGTTTAAGCAATGCCGTTCCGAATCCGGGGCAGAGCGGCTGCTCGGGGCATGCACTGCCTTTTATTGCGCGCTGCTTTTTTCGTAACAGTGAAAACACCTTCTGTTAGCGAAAACAAGGTACTAATGTAGGTCTTTCGTAACAGTGAGATTTCGTAAAGCGAACGTTCGAAAAGCCGGGGGACACCTGTACCGGCATATGTGGTGAAATTTGTTAACTTTACAGCAGCAGTACAATGAAATACATAACAAACAAATATAGAGAAAAAACTGTTACACTAAGTAATATAAAAAAAACAGAAATAAAAAAGTAGTGAGGTAGTGTTTATTGGTTCAACATCCATTTAGAAATTAGATGGCAGAGGGGAAGAGGCAGTTGCTGATTCGTTGAGCGTGGGCCTTCAGGCTCCTGTACCTCCTTGCTGAGAGGCCATGTCCTGGGTGATGGGACCCTGGGTGATAGATGCTCCCTTTCTGAGACATCAGCTTTTGAAGATGTCCTCGATGCTGAGGAGGCCAGTGCTCTTAACGAGCTGGCTGAGTTTGTAACTTTCTGCAGTTCTTTCCCGATTCTGTGTGGTGGCCCCTCCATACCAGACCGTGTTGCAACCAGTTGGAATGCTCTCCACGGCACATCTGTAGAAATTTTGCACGTCTTTTGTTGTCCTACTCTTTGAACTCCTGATGAAATGTAGCTGCTGCCGTGCCTGCTTTGTAATTGCTTCAATACAATGCTGGGCTTAAAGTCTTAGAATACCACAGCATAGAAACAGGCCTTTTGGCCCATCTAGGCCATGCCAAACTACTACTCTATCTACCCGCACCTGGACCATAGCCCTGCCACCTATGTACTTATCCAAGCTGCTCAATCTCCTTCACTGTGTGAAGGAGATTCTTCTTAAGTATTTCACCTTTCCCTCTTAATCCATGACCTCACGTTCTATTCTCACCCAATCTCAGTGGGAAAAGATGCTTGCACTTACCCCATCTGTATGTACCCCAAGGGCGCTGTAGGATAAGGTTTGGAATGGAGCAGTCCTCCCTCAACGTATTGACAGGTTCAGCCCCCGGTCACCATCCTTGTTTACACCAGTCCAATTGTTGTTTACACCATCCCTCTCTGCTCTGACTACAGTGAACTCTCTGCCGCTGTTCTTGGCCAACAGATTCTGGACACGGCGTAGTTCTGCTGCAGGAATCAGCCCCACTGCAGCCATGCCTGGTGCAGCTGCCTCCTCAGGAGTTTCTCCCATCTTGGACAGTCTGCCATGTTTCTGACTTCTCAGAACCAAAGGAGGAATTTCTTCACCCAAGAGGGCGTTGAATCTGTGCAATTCATTGCCATGTTCAGCTGTGGAGGCCAGGCCACTGGATATATTTAAAGCAGAAGTTGATAGATTCTTGATTGAAATAACAGTGTCAAACATTACGGGGAGAAGGCAGGAGTATGGGCTTGAGAGGGAAAATAAATCAGCCATCTAGTCAAATGGCAGAACAGGCCCAACGGGCAAATTGTTAATGCTGTTCTTTTGTCTATGGTCATTCAGGAATGTAGAAAATCTTCAGGTTAAGGTTCAGCTTGTGGTAAATTCCCAGCCACTGGCAGAGGGAAGGAAGCTAACTTGTGGAGATTACCTTACCCTTCGGCTATTCTCGCTTTGGCCAGTTTTATTTGTCTCATTGAACCCAGTGAATAGTTTCAGAGTCAGATTCGGATGTAATTCGTCAATGTACTGTACATTGAAACATACAGTGAGCTGCATTACCTACGTTAACAACCAGCACGCCCTAACCATACGACAGGCCAGCCCGCAAGCATCACCACACATTCCACATAGCATGCCGACAATGCTGGGCAGAGCAACACTGAGCATGACAAAACAGAACACAACAAACAGCAGAACAAAGGACCCCATTCGGGACCAGTGGACCTTGTCTCCAACCTCAGCAACTGTAGAGATCTCCTAGCCACTGCCACCAACCTGATAGTTCACTGCTCGTTTCTACCTCCTGCCAAAATCCACAAGCCTTCCTGTCAGGTAGGGCCATTGTCCCTGCCTGCTCCTGCCTCACTGAACTCATGTCCTCATACCTCAACGTCATTTTATCCCCCTTGGTTTGGTCCCTTCCCACCTACAAATGTGACACTTCTCAAGCTCTCGATCTCCCCAACAACTTTCAATTACCTGGCCCTGATTGCCACATTTTCACCATGGACGTCCAGTTGCTGTACATTTAAATTCTCCATCAAGAAGGCCTTAAAGCTCTCCACTTCTTTCTTGACAACAGACCCAACCAGTTTCCCTCTACCACCACCCTCCTCAGTCTGGCGGAGCTGGTCCTCACACTCAACAAATTTTCTTTTGGCTTCTCCCACTTTCTCCAAACTCAAGGTGTAGCCATGGGCCCCAGCTGTGCCTGCCTTTTCATTAGCTATGTGGAATGGGCCATGTTGCTCCCCAACTTTTTGAGTCATTGGGTTCTCTTCCAGGGAAGGTGGGACCTGTACAGAAGGGACAGTTTGCACCTGAACTGGAGGGGGACTAATATCCTAGTGGGAAGGTTTGCAAGTGCTGCAGGGCGGGTGGTGGGGTGAGAATGTGCAGGGTTTAACGTAGACTTGCAGGGGGTTGGGAACCTGAACACCAGAACATTTAGTGGAGTGGTTGTGGAGAAAAATGATAAGCTAACATACAACATCAGGAATTAAAAGGTCAAGCATGGTGCGACTAATGTCCTGAGCTGCATATATTTCAATACAAGGGGTATTGTAGGAAAGAGAGATGAGCTAGAGCATGGAATTATGACACTGAAGCCATTAGTGAGACTTGGTTGCAGGAGGGGCAGGACAAGACTGTTCTGGAATTCTGTTTTAGACGTGATAGAGTGTGAGGGGTTAAAGGGAGAGGTGTGGCATTACTAGTCAGGGAAAATGTCACAGCACTACTCAGTCAGGACAGAGTGACTAGTGAGACATTATGGGTGGCACTCAGGAATAAGAAAGGTACCACCATGTTAATGGTCATACTTTTATAGACCACCCAGCACTCCACAGGATTTAGAGGAGCAAATTTGTAGAGAGATCGCATAAGGTTGTGTTGATAGGTGATTTTAACTTTCCACATATTGACTGGGATTCCACAGTGGTAAAAGGGCTGGATGGGTTCAGGAAACCTTCCTTAAACAGTACATTGAAGTCCCAAAGAGAGAGGGCACAATACTAGATCTCCTGTTAGGGAATGAGTCAGACCAAGTGACAGAAGTTTGTGTAGGGGAACACTTTGCACCTAGTAATCATAATGTCCTTAGTTTCAAGGGAATTATGGAAAAAGATAGGTCTGGTCCTCAGGTTGAGATTCTAAATACAACAAATGCCAGTTCTGATGGTATCAGAAAGGATTCGGTGAGAGTGAATTGGGACAGGTTGTTTTCTGGCAAAGGTGTACTTGATAAGTGGGAGGCCTTCACAAGTGAAAGTTTGAGAGTACAGAGTTTGCATATTCCTGTCAGAATAAAAGGCAAGGGTAACAGGTTTAAGGAAATTTGGTTTTCAAGAGATATTGAGGCTCTGGTTAAGAAAAAAATAAAGGAGATGCATAACAGGTATAGGCAGGTAGGAACAAATGAGGTACTTGAGTATAAGAAATGCAAGAGAACACTTAAGATGGAAATCAGGAGGAGTAAAAGAAGGCATGAGGTTGCTCTAGCACAGGGGTCCCCAACCTTTTTTGCACCACAGACCGGTTTAATATTGACAATATTCTTGCGGACCGGCCGACCGAGGGTGGGGTGGGGGGGGGTAGTGAGTGAATCACGACCGGAATATAGGTGATAAGTCAAATATAAGTCACTTATAACTGCCTACTACACTCAATTTCGTTTCTAAAAGGGTTTATCTAACAAATTTAATATTAAACACACAACGCATATTTTCCTCGCATGAATATAGTGATAAGTCAATTATAACAGTGGTCCCCAACCTCCGGGCCGTGGACCGATACATTGCCGCGAAGAATGCAGCGGTACGGCGGTGGGACGTTGCCTCTGATCTGGGCTGACATTTACGTGCCGTGTGGCACCTAATTAATAAGCTTGTTTATTTCGGCTTTTTTCTTAAAGGTGTGCTGGGTGCGTTCCAGCCACCGCTGTACTGCTGCATTCTTCGCGGCCCGGACACTGGGGACCACTGAATTATGTCACTTATAAGTCAATAGCATCATAACATTTTAAGTAACGTCTAGATATTAAACACACAGTGCATATTTTCCTCATATGAACATATAAAATTATGGTAACACCAATATCGCTGAATCAATGGGAGCCCTGGGCTTGTTTTCCTGCAACAAGACGGTCCTATTGCGGGGTGATGGGAGGCAGCGATACTCGAAGGGGTTCCTTATGTCCAGTCTATTCTGCAGTTTAGTTTTCGTTGCATTCATTGCAGAAAACTCCACTTCTCAGAGATACGATGTTGGAAATGGAAGCAACGTTTTTAGTGCTTTCATGGCTATCTCAGGATATTTAGCCTTGACTTTGATCCAGAATGCCGGCAGAGATGTTATGTCAAACATACTTTTCAGCCCACCGTCATTTGCAAGCTCGAGGAGTTGATCTTTTTCCCGCACTGACATGGATGATTCACCGGGGACATTCACAAATGGGTCACGGACCCATTCCTTTGCACGTCTTGGGTCACTGATGTCCTCACATGCGTTCAAGTTCAACAGTGTGCGTGACAGGGAATGAAGAAAGGTGCAGCTGATTCATATCGCCAAGTCATATCGTTTCCTTGCGGCCCGGTAGTACGTGCTTTGCGGCCGGGTGGTTGGGGACCACTGGTCTAGCAGACAAGGTGAGGAGAATCCTGGGGATTCTACAGATATATTCAGAGCAAAAGGATTGCAAGGGACAAAACTGGTCCTCTGGAAGATCAGTATGGTAATCCATGCAAAGAGCAAAAACGGAGGGGGGAGATCTTAAATGGACTTTTTGCATCAATATTTACTCAGGAGTTGGACACCGAGCCTATAGGTGTGGGGCAAAGCAGCAGAGAGGTCATGGAACACAGACAGATGACAGAGGAGGAGGTGCTTGCTGTCTCGAGGCAGATTAGGGTGGATAAATCCCCAGGGCCTGACAATGTATTCCCTCAGAACCTGTGGGAGGCAAGTGCAGAAACTGCAGAGGTCCTAGCTGAGTTATTTAAATCATCTTTCACGACTGGTGAGGTTCTGGAGGACTGGAGGATAGCTAATGCTGTTCCATTGTTTAAGAACGGTTCTTAACATAAACTAGGAAATTATAGGTTGATGAGCCTGACATCAGTAGTGGGAAAGTTGTTGGAAGATATTCTAAGTGACCAAATATATAAGTATTTGGATAGACACGGACTGATTCGGGATAGTCAACATGGCTCTGTGCGTGGTTAAATCATGTCTAACCAATCTTAGAGTTTTTTCAAGGAAGCTGCCAAGAACGTTGATGAAGGCAAGGCAGTGGGTGTTGTCTATATGGACTTTAGCAAGGCCTTTGACAAGGTCCCACATGGGAGGTTGGTCAAGAAGGTTCAGATGTCCAGCATTCAAGATGAAGTAATAAATTGGATTAGACATTGGCTTTGTGGGAGAAACCAAAGCGTGGGTGTAGATGGTTGTCTCTCTGACTGGAGGTTTGTGACTAGTGGAGTGCCTCAGGGATTGGAATGAGTCCTTTGTCATCTACAGTACCTGAATCAAATCTCCCCCCTAATCTTCTACATTCTAGGGAATAAAGTTCTAACCGATTCAACCTCTCCCTATTCCTCAAGTCATCAGTCCTGAAGGTCGTAACCTGAAATATCAACTGCTTATTCTTTTGTGTGTGTTGCTTTGGATTTCCAGCATCTGCAGATTTTCTCTTGTTTGTGATCGCAGTTCCTGTACTCAGTGCATTGGTTTTTGAAGGCTGATGGACCAAAACTTCTCTTTATGATCCTACACGTTATTGTTTACAACTAATCATCCAGATCATTGATACAAAGTACGCAACATTATGAGGGGTATAGATAGGCTAAATGCTTGTTCCGCTGAGGCTGAGTGTGATCACAACTAGATGTTATGGGTTAAGGAGAGGGGAGTGGGGGGGATCTTTGTCATTCAAAGCAGTGGTCCCAACCACCGGGCCACAAAGCATGTGCTACTGGGCCGCGAGGAAACGATATGATTTGGCGATATGAAACGATATGAGTCAGCCGCACCTTTCCTCATTCCCTGTCACACACTGTCGAACTTGAAATAACCTACCAAATCATACCAAATAACACACAAAACCTAAAATAACACTAACATATAGTAAAAGCAGGAATGATATGATAAACACACAGACTATATAAAGTAGAAATAATGTATGTACAGTGTAGTTTCACTTAACAGAATCGGGAAGATGAAGCCAAAACCGATTGGTAGTAAAAAAATCGGCATGTATACGCATGTGCACACAGGTGCCCGCGCAAGGCTTCATGGTCATGGTAGTCTTTCTCGGGGTAAACACAAGTGTCCCATATTTGACTGCTACTTTTGTCCCTTATTTGGGAGTGAGAAAGTTGGCAACCCTACTTGAACACCCCTCCTGTTGGCCGGTCCACAAGAATATTGTCAATATTAAACTGGTCCGCAGTCCGAGAAAGGTTGGGGACCCCTGATTCGAAGGGTGGTGGGAGTGTGGAATGAGCTGCCGGCATCATTGGTGGATGTGAGGTCAAATTCAAGATCTAAGGGAAATTTGGATAGGAGCATGAATAGGAGGGGTGCGGTCTGGGTGCCGGTCATTGGGACTAGGCTGGTTAATGGTTCGGCACAGACTAGATGGGCTGAATGGCCTGTTTTTGACCTGTAGTGTTCTCTGACTCTCTAACTCTTTCTGTGCTACATTGATGACTGCATTGGTGCTGCTTCATGCACCCATACTGATCTTCATCAACTTTGCCTCCAACTTCCACCCTGCCCTTAAAATCACTTGCTCCATTTCTGACAGCTCTCTCCCCTTTCTCGATATCTCTGTCTCCTGTAAAAATCCCATTCCCTTTTCTCAGTACCTCTGTCTCCGCTGAATCTGTTCCCAGGATGAGGCGCTCATTTCCAGAGCATCGGAGGTGTCCTTCTCCTTCAGAGAACAGCATTTCCCTTTCTGCAGCGTCAATGCTGTCCACACCCACATCTCCTTCATTTCCCAGACATCCACCCTCACCCCAACTTTCCACCGCTTTTACGGAGATAGACCTCCTCTTGTTCTTACCTGCCACCTCAGGGTCTTCCGCATCCAACACAACATCTGATATTCTCTGCAACTTCTTCCATCTCCAACAAACACATCCTTACCTCCCCCCCCAAACTCTCTGCTTTCTGCAGAGATCGCTCCCTCCATGATTCCCCTATCCATTCATCCCTCCCCACAAATCTCTCTCCTGGTACTTATCCCAGCAAGTGCTGGAGGTGCTACACCTGCCCATTTACCTCCTTCCTCATCTCCATTCAGGACCCCTTCACTTCGCCTGCAGACCTTTAGGGGTCGTCTCCCGTATCCAATTGATGCGGCCTTCTCTACATTGGTGAGACCCAACGTAGATAGAGGGACTGTTTTGTTAAGCACCTTTGCTCCGTCAGTGACAGGCAGGATTTCCCGGGGGAGCAAATATCTTAATTCCAATCCCCATTGCCATTCTGACATGTCAGTCCATGGTCTCCTCTACTGCGTTATGAGGCCACTCTCAGATTAGAGGAGGACCACCTCATTTTCTTTCTAAGTAGTTTGCACCCTAATAGCAAAAACATTCATTTCTCTAACTTACATTAATTTTCCCCCCTTCCCCTTTCTTCCTCTTAGATGTCCCTGTCAGGCTCCCTTCTTACTTTTCTCTTCTCACCTCCTCCTTCCCTTTCTCCTGTGATCAACTCTCCTCTCCTATCTTCTCCAGCCCTTTACCTTGTCCACCTATCACCTCCCAGTTTCGTACTTCATCTCTCTTCCCCCGTTCACCTGGCATCACCAATCACCAGCCAGCTTGTACTCATTCCCCTCCCCTCACCTTCTAATTCTGGCATCTTCCCCCTTCCTTTTCAGCCCTGATGAAGGATCTTGACCTGAAACAACAACTGTTTATTCATTTCCATAGAAGCTGCCCTGCTGAGTTCCTCCAGCGTTTTGTGTTCGTGTTGCTCTGGATTTCCAGCATCTCTTGTGTCCATCAACAAAGCAAGTCCCTTTCCTTTCTCCCACCCACCCTAATGGACAGTTCTCCAACTCCAGGCCAGGCCTCTGGGCCTGCAGGCTCTGGCCACTGAGCTCAGACTTCAGGACTTTAATTTTCAGGAGCAAACCCTGGACTCGCTGACTGACTGGCCCTAGTGCCTCATCGTAAACGTGCTCAGTGATGGGGAGGGCTTTGCCTGTGATGGACTGGGCTATGTCCACCACTGTCTGTAGACATTTCTGATGGTCGCCCCGCTGGAACCAGCCTGTGTATTCAGTGCAAGGGCTCTCAGTACCAAAGCAAGCAGCTGCTCGACTCAATGAGATACTTTAACTCTTTTGAACTGTACTGAATATTGGGCTAGTTGACCATATCACTCCATATACATCAATACTGCTAGCTTGGTAAACCAGTGCACTCCTGCTAGAGCAGTGATATCTGTTATTGAGTGAGGTGACCAAACTGCACACACTGTTCTGGATCGGCTCCCACTTGAAGTCCTCTGTTGGTCAGGGACAACCTCGGATATTGCATTACAGCTGTCTATGTGAACTGTACAACATGGAGAGCAAGGTGCTGCCCCGACAGCAGGGTCCCCCTCTTCACAGAGCTGACGAATCCAAAGGAATGGCAGAGGTTGATACGGTTTGGCACCAGAAGTTGCCAGTCAGTGTTGAGTTCAACACAGGACTGCCTTAGGGCCTCCAGCTCTGGATCCTTCCCATCAGGGTTTACTCCCGAAACCTTCCCCATGAGTTGGTACAGCCACATGGCAGCAGAAGATTGAGATCAGAGTGTTCCTTCCCCTGGATGAGCTGCCAACCACAGATGATGAGCCCCTTCTGGCCAAAGTGACTGGTTTTAAGACAATGGTAACCTGCCTTTGCCCCTTCTCCTGTCGGGTTTAGTAGCTGAGCCACACGTGAAGGCCAGGAGCTGGACAGTTGTCAGAGGCTATTTGAGGCGCACGCCATTGGCAGCATTTAATGGGTAGTGATTGTGACAGCCTTAGGGAACTGGGCTCCTACTGTGGCCCTGTCTAACCGTACTTCGACTTCTTTGTCCACAGGCTCCACAGAGGACTGTCTTGTCTCCCTTTCTCTTCACCATTTACACCTCGGACTTCAACTACTGCACAGAGTCTTGTCATCTTCAGAAGTTTTCTGCTGACTGCCATAGTTGGATGTATCAGCAAGGGAGATGAGGCTGAGTACAGGGCTACAGTAGGAAACTGTGTCACATGGTGTGAGCAGAATTATCTGCAGCTTAATGCGAAAAAGACTAAGGAGCTGGTGGTAGACCTGAGGAGAGCTAAGGTACCGGTGACCCCTGTTTCCATCCAGGGGGTCAGTGTGGACGTGGTGGAGGATTACAAATACCTGGGAATACCAAATTGACAATAAACTGGACTGGTCAAAGAACACTGAGGCTGTCTACAAGAAGGGTCAGAGCCGTCTCTATTTCCTGAGGAGACTGAGGTCCTTTAACATCTGTCGGACGATGCTGAGAATGTTCTACGAGTCTGTGGTGGCCAGTGCTATCATGTTTGCTGTTGTGTGCTGGGGCAGCAGGCTGAGGGTAGCAGACACCAACAGAATAAACAAACTCATTCGTAAAGCTAGTGATGTTGTGGGGATGGAACTGGACTCTCTCACGGTGGTGTCTGAAAAGAGGATGCTGTCTAAGTTGCATGCCATCTTGGTCAATGTCTCCCATCCGCTACATAATGTACTGGGTGGGCACAGGAGTACATTCAGCCAGAGACTCATTCCACTGAGATGCAGCACAGAACGTCATAGGAAGTCATTCCTGCTTGTGGCCATCAAACTTTACAACTCCTCCCTTGGAGGGTCAGACACCCTGAGCCGATAGGCTGGTCCTGGACTTATTTCATAATTTACATATTACTATTTAACTATTTATGCTTCTATTACTATTTGTTATTTATGGTGCAACTGTAACGAAAACCAATTTCCCCCGGGATCAATAAAGTATGACTATGACTATGACTATTGTCCAAGACCTCTTGCAATGGACAAAGGAGCCCATGACAATACAAACAGGATTTGGCTACCCACCCAGCAATGCAACTAGATCATAAGCACAAGAGTTTCTGCAAAAGCTGGAAAGCAAGTTCCTCCAGCATTTTATGTGTGTTGCAATTAGATCGGCCTTGGGCTGTCCCAGGTCTCAATTCCTCTCCTGTGTTAGTTCCCCACAGGTTTCAATCCCTCCATCTTCCAAAGATTTATCTTCCCTACTAAATACCCTAACCACCCAGAGAATCCTAGAGATTTGCCATCCTCTGGACAAGCAGCACCTATGCAACTCACTTCTAAGTGAGAGTCCCCTCATCTTGTGACCATATCCCCTCAAGACTCTCTCAGCTGGGAAACATCTCAACATCTACCTCGTCCTGTATATCAGGGGTAGCTTTTTTACAGAGAACACACCATCGAGGGCGGTCGTTGAGAGTAATACATGAGGGGCATTTAAGAGTCTCTCGGATAGTTACATGGATGAAAGAAAAATTGAGGGCTTTGGGCTTTGTGGGAGGGAAAGGGTAGATTGATCGTGGAATAGGTTAAGAGGTTTGGCACAATATCGTGGGCTGAAGGACCTGAGCTGTCTTTGGATCTTGTCTTTCAATAAGATTATCCGTAACTCTTCTGAAAAACATGTCCAAAAAAGATTTTTGTTTGCCTTTCATGATGGGACAGATTGCTCATCCCGGGAATTAGTCTTGTGAATTTTATCTAGACTTCCTCCAATGTTCATTAGAGTTTTAAAATCTGGGGACCAGCTCGGTGGACAGTGCCCCCTCGCACTGAGGAATGGTGAGATGGGCAGGCTCACTGTATCCACTCCACTTGGTTAATGATGCCTGCCACGTCACCGTTCTGTCTTCACTTCCCTAATGTAATGTCCTGTACTCCAGTTCGTTCATCCCTCATGGGCGAGGGAACATGTGGCATTGACTGCTTCTCTCCCATCAATTCTCCACTGCTCCATGCCTTGTATCCTTTGGATCCAATCAACATGGTCCTTGTCTTCTAATTCACGTGCTTCATCTTCCTGAATGAAGCCGTTAAGGTCCATGCCCAGAACATCCACGCTTCCCTGTTACTTTGTCAAAGAATTCATAATGGAATTAAGGAGTTTTCCTTTAAATCAGTCTGCTTTTGTCATCTCAGCAGACTTTTGGTAGCCCTTTGTTACACTCCTAAGGCAGGTACATGCACTCTTGGGTACTGCTTTGGGCATAATCTCACTACAGCCCTGTACAACTGTACTAAGGCCTCCTCACTGCCGTGGTTGAAATCTCTTGCAATAGAACACCAGAAAATGGAAGCAGGATTAATCTTAGCTCGTTTATCCCTGGAATTATCCTAGTGAATCTCTTTGAGTGCAAGGCCTGTGCCAGATTGATTAAAAACAACTGTGCTTTTCAAACACAAGAGATTCTGGAAATCCAGAGCAAGCACACAAAATGCTGGAGGAACTCAGCAGGTCAGGCAGCATCCATTGAGAGGAATAAAGAGCTGACATTTTGGGCCGAGACCTTTCATCAGTTAAGACCCTGGTGAAGGGTCTCAGCCCGAAATATCAGCTGATGAGTGTAGTTAACCCCTTTTGTTCAAGAGTCTGATGGTTGAGGGGTAGTAACTGTTCTTGAATCTGGCGGTGCGAGTCCTGAAGCTCCTGTACCTTCTACCTGATGGCAGCAGCGAGAAAAGAGCATGGCCTGGGTGGTGAGGATCTTTGATAATGGATGCTGCTTTCCTATGACAGTGTTTCATGTAGTTGTGCTCAATTGTTTACCCATAATGTACTGGGCCAACCTTTTGTAGGATTTGACGTTCCAGAGCATTGGTGTTTCCATATGCGGTCAGTCAATACACTCTCCACTACACATCTATAGAAGTTTGTCGAAGTTTTTGATGTCATGCCAACTCTTGTGACGCTGGAGGTTCACCGTCCGTGTGAGATGGTGGGACTTCCGAGAGACTCTGAGACTTTTACTGTGCCATGGTCTGTTCTTATCAAATTACGGTATTGCTTTGCACTGTTGTAACTATATGTTATAATTATGTGATTTTTGTTAGTTTTTAAGTCGGTTTGTCATGTGTTTTTGTGATATCATTCTGGAAAAACATATTTTATCATTTCTAAATGCATTACTAAATGACAATAAAAGGGGACTGCGTGTCCTCATAATCATCATCATCATCTCCACAGACTTCTAAGAAAATAAAGGCGCTGCCGTGCTTTTTTAACAATTACATTTATATGATGGTCCAGGACAGGTCCTCTGAGATAGTGATACCCAGGAATTTAAAGTTACTGACCCTCTCCGCCTCTGAGCTTCTGATGAAAATTGGCTCATGGACCTCTGGTTTCCCTCTCCTGAATTCTATAATCAGTTCCTTGGTCTTGCTGACAATGACGTCCCTCCTGTATGCTGATTCATCACCACCTTTGATAACAGTGGTGTCATCAGCAAATTTGTACATGGTGTTGGAGCCATGCTTAGCCACACAGTCATAGGTGTAAAGTGAGTAGAGCAGGGAGCTAAGCACACATCCCTGTGGTGCACCAGCAGGTTCAAGAACAGTTACTACCCCTCAGATATCAGACTCTTGGACAAAAGGGGGTAAACACACTCATCCACTGAGATGTTCCCACAACCAATGATCTCACCTTAAGGACTCTATCTTGTTATTTCATGTGCTGATGATGATCATGGGGGAAGTGCTTAGTATTTGATTTAATATTTTCCCTGACCTCTGAAGACCAATGTACCATTTCCCCTCACCACCGCTTGCTACACTTGTATGCTTTCAGACATCAGCATACAACAATACTCTGGACTCTTTTGGAAGTTTAATCTTCTCCATTTTTCCACAATGCAGAATAAAGTTCCAGTCAAGATGGTGCCAAGCTCCGGCCTCCATCGTGTTCTGTGCGGTCTGTGGTTCCAACAGTTGTTGTTGAAGTATTTTTAGGTTTGTAGGGATGGTTTTGGAGACAGAAAGGGAAGTTAGGGATCAGATTAGGGTTTAGGGACAGAGATGTGAGTGGATTAAAGCACAGGCCAGAGACTCAGCCTCTGTGCTGCTTTCAAAGTTCAGTGACATGGACATGGTCAGATGTCAGGTGAAGATGAAGACTGGAGTCATCGACATGTTCCAGAATTGGAGTTCCATAAGGGAAAGAGAACCATGGGCTGGTGACCCTCTAGGTATCCGAATAGTGAGACCAGAGTTCAAGACCGAGTGTTCGGAGTCCCATCACCGGTTAGTCTGGAGCTTGAAGCCTAGTATTCAGCATCCCCATTACCAGCGAGTCCAGAGCTCGAGGCCTAGCGTTCAGGGTCCCAATACCAGCAAGTCCAGAGCTCGAGGCCTGGTGTTTGAGTTCCAATCACCAGTGAGTTTGGAGCTCAAGGCCTAGTGTTCGGTGTCCCATCACCAGTGAGTCCAGAGCCTGAGGCCTGCATTTTGGGTTTTATTCAGACTGCTCATTCATTGTCTTTGGCGAGTCC